>NC_133340.1:43478992-44078992 GCF_030506205.2 Paramisgurnus dabryanus | reverse complement strand
AAATGAAAGTTTGGTTCCAAATTGCGATAAACGGCATTAAAAAAAAATGTAATTACCTCCCAAATATTGTATCTGGTCAGTATTAAAAAGTAAATTCTTAATTTTATGCAAAATCCTATGTCCGCCGTGTTATTCTGTCATCTTTTCTCCCTTTTTCCAAACCGCGACAAACGCCAGTCCTCCTTCTATGCCATAAATTCGCTCAACAAATCACAGCGCACCATTCCACGCATTGTAAACAAAAATGGCGGCGCTTTAAATAGACAAGGAATCCTAGTTTTACTCATCTACTTTGTACTTCGTGATCAACAAACCAACAAAAATAATACTTTTGATGGCATTGATAAACCTGTGGTGGTTTTCTGTGGCGGGGAAGAAACGTAAGCCACTTGAGCAAAGGAAAAATGCCGGCTGTTGCTTGTTCTCACACGACAGTATCAAGCTTCTGTCATGCTAACACATTGACCCCAGGGGATCTTATGAAAAACTTTCCAATATTTTACTCGAAGTCAACTACAATCGAGCTGATCGCTTTCATATAAGTTGAGCGACGACGTCCCAAGGATGACATCAGCAATGACAGGGTTCTTAATATGACAAAGTAAGTGTATTGATTAATGCCATTAATGTTTTTTTAATCAGTATATACCACTTATATTGAATATACCAATTAAATGAATATAACTTGGCAAAGATGAATGCACATTTATATATTGAAATTAAAGTGAAATCAACAATTAAAATCAAACATTGATTCTTCTAATCTCTAAATAAGATCACAATATTTATAGATATACTAGCACATAGTTTTGTGTCAGCTTTTATGTTTGATGTCATTTCATATAGTTTTATGTACACAGTATAATTGTGATAGGAGTCATGACTTACACCATGTGGACTAGTGGGCTTGCTGCTGGCTGTAGGGCCCCTTAAACTGGCAGGGCGGAACAGAAAAAGCACAAGAGCCAGAACTAGCCATCCCATAATAATCATGGGCATAGTGATGTCCCCTTCTACTGAGGAATTGGGTCCTGGCACTACACAATCACAAAAAAATACAAAATGTTACAAAACAAGACAGCTTATACTGTATGAAATGTGTGTTATGCATTTTGGATGGATTGACTCACTCTCCTGAAGGCACTCTGTGTCTGTGCAATAGGACTGGGATTGCCTCAGCTTGAAAATGAAGTAGTACATGTGAATTTATCAAACAGACTAAAGAGATAAGTCATGCAGAAATAAAATGATAACATGCTACTGTTGTGTATGAGGGCTTAACGCATGTTAATTATTGACATTTAGTTTAATTTGACAAACAGTTTAGTGGGTTTTGTACGGTCGGTCACATTCATTAAAAAAATCAATAAATCACTTGAGGTTTCTAAATGTGTGCTCAAACTCCAACCATGCAGACCAACTTAAAACTCTCTACAAAAACACAATAGTTTACTCAAGGTTTAATCTTAGGTTTAAACAAGTAACAAGTTTAAAAAACACAATAGCTCCCTCTACTGGACGTTCAAATTCTTAACAACAGCTAAACTACATCTAGTCATCATGTTTTATAAACAACATGAGATGTTAATCATTCAGGGGCGGTTTCCCAGACAGGGCTTAACTCTAGTCCCTGACTAACATGCCAGTATTAGTGTTCGTAACTAAAAACAGCTTGCACTGACATATCTTAAAATATATCTGGTCATTATTTCATCTCAGTACTGACACCAGTTATTTCTTTATTATTTATTAAGTTATGTTTGTAAAAACATCCTAATATCCAAATATAACTAGAGGCCTAGCCCTTGATAACTCTAAATCCTCTCTGGGAAAAGTTAAGGTTGGGGTTGGTCTTGAAATTAAATAAGAAATGCTTTACCTGGTTATTTCTGTTACTGGATAAACCAGCGTTTTTGATACTACAAACCAGTCTAAAACCCAAAGACCCTATCAAACTGGTATGCATCCTAACATACGAAATGAAGCAGCTTTCCACACCAAAAAACCCCACCATTATTTACATTCAAAACCATTATTAGCTTAGTTAACTGCTATTAGTCTTCTTACAAGTACTTAACATTTATATGAATTGGTGAATATTCAATAAATAACATCTTTAAAACCAATGCAATGTTTATAGGAAACAATTTGGGGTGCTTTCCCGGACAGGGATTATTTTAAACCAGAACTAAGCCTTAGTTTAATTAGGAAATATAACTAGTTTGAACAAACATGCATTACTAAAAACATTACTTCTGTGCATTTTGAGGCAAAACAAAGGGCACTGATGTATTTTTAGATATTTCAGTGCAAGTTGTTTTAAGTTTGGACAGCCCTTACATATTTTTAGTGTAGAACTAGTCTAATCCCTGTCTGGAAAACCGTCGCATTCAATTTACTTAAATCTCACAATTCATAGACTAATTATACATTAACATCTGACACCCAGGTTGACAACCAGGTAAGAAAAATAAAGCAAAGACACATGAGATGCCAGAACCACTACTTTGACCATATTAAAATTACTTGACAAAGAGTCCTTTGAGAGTGGTGTTAAAATAGTGCTGATAATGAGCCAATAAATGCATATACTGTAGGTGAGTGTGATGATCGGTTATAAACAGATGGAGATAAAGTAAGAAGGAGGTGTGGCACACATGGAACATCCTTATGGCCTAGTTAATTCAGCTTGGGAGTGTCATTAATTACATTTTACTTAGTTAATATAAATACCATTTACTAAAACAATACGTCACGCTGTTTGAAACTGTGATCTAGAACAGATAGAAAGAAAAATCTCACCAGGTTAATGAGCCTCCTCATAGCATGGTTATGAGAGCAAATGCACTCACATGGGTCAAAACCTCCTTCCGCCATCCCCTCCTAAATAAAAATGCAGAGGTTTAGTTACACACATTCAATGCCTTCCAAATACTTTCTCAATAAAATACATGCTTTAAAAAAGATGGGTGTGGAGTGGACAATTAAAATGGTTTCAGGTGTTCGGTTTAAGATGTCAGCATGACCCACATTTGGACATTCAAATAGACACAGAACTGTGCTTAATCTGCTTCGCCTATGTAAAGTATTATGTTGATCTCAGTGCACCCTTGAAGCTATCTATGCATAGTTACGTAATCATGAATGTCGTACATGAGTGTATGGAGCTTTTTGGGGCGCTTTACTGAAGAAATGCTTGGATCCTCCAACAAAAAAAAAATTATTTTCCTGGTAACATCTGTTTTCATAACAGTATGGTTCATGCTCAGCAGCATTATGTGGGCTACTACAACGCTAGCAAAACTTTTTGCAGGTTTTAACAAATGCGTTTAATTTTAAACAAGCTAAACCGCATACAAAATGATGAACAAATTAAAGTACTTCAAAGTTAGGTTTTTACAGAATAATGATGTTTATTTAAACATGCAAATGTTGTCTTTACCATCAACGGTGTTAAAATAATTGTTGTTCCTTCCTCTTTGATACATTTAGAGAGAGCCTACTTCAGTTACCCTTTACATGTTTTACTTTACTACATTCCTAAACATTAAAACATTGACTGTATATTAAATAGGCGACATCACAAACTAAAGTAAACATACAGTCCCGCCACTACAAACTATAACTTTTTTAGCAAAAAACATTGTGGGAGTGTTAACGTTATTAGATCACTACAAAGACAAGATTATTTCAAATAAATACATTTATTTATTTCGGGGATTGAATCTGATAGCATTTGAAAACGTAGGTGAAGTCATTAACCCAAAGTCAAAACAAAAATGATGTTGAAAGTCAGATGTCTTACCGACTAGTTATTCAGCTCACTCAAAGACTTAAAACCATTCGCTTGAAATAAGGAGGACCGATATGTGAAGTTTGACCTCGAGTGTCTCCAGTCGCACAGTCAAAATCGAGTGCAATTTCTCCGTGTGTATACACTGTTATTTGGCATTGGGCCGCAGCTCCGGCTGCTGTTCCGTCTGTGTTTAGATAAGGATCAGGAAGCAAACAAAAAATCCTACTATGACGAAGGCTCGCTTCATGAATAATAAACAAGTTGGGTTGGTGATGCTTGTATCCTTCCTGTAGCGCTTCGTTAATACTCATGAGGTAAATCTAATTGTTTTATTTTTTCATATTTCCCGTTTGTTTCCCTCGGTGGCGCGCCCAACGACATTTAAATTTAAGCAAGAGAGAGTGTTAAAATATAACAATGCGTAATTGAAATACATAAGATTTCGCTTTAGTAGGATTCGTATATTCGCAACAGAGCATGCGGGCAGCCACGTCGCTTTATGACGCAAAATGTGCCCTGCAAATATGTAAATGCCGTATTTTTTTACTTACCACACACAGACCACATCCGTTATTATTGGGTATTCTGGTCGGTTTAGCATGCTTGCTGTGTAAATGATATACACGTTTGTATGTATTGTTCCTGTAGCTCAGTTGACAGTATTGTGCTAGCAACTTTAAGGGCATTGGTTCGATCCCAGGGTAAGCTGTTGAAAATTGATGTGCTAATAAAAAAGTTACAGTATATGATACAGTACTGTGCAAAAGTCTTAGGCCACCACCACCAGACTTGTTCTACAAGTTTTAATGTTCATCCATATTTATTTATTTATCAATTTATTTCATTAAGATACAATACAGGAAATATGTACAAAAACATAAAAAAAATCAATTTTGAGGACTAAATGTCCTCTTTAGGCATCTTCAGTTTAGTGTGACCTCTCTTGGCACTAAACACATCTTAAGCGTTTTTGAGCAGAATTAAGTAAAAAGACTAATTTCTTTAAAATTTGAAATTATTATTTAATTTTATTAAGGTTTAAAGGGACAGTCCACTTTTTTTGAAAATACGCTCATTTTCCAGATCCCCTGGAGTTAAACATTTGATTTTTACCGTTTATACGTTCAGCTGATCTCCGGGTCTGGTGGTTCCATTTTTAGCATAGCTTAGCATAATTCATTGAATCTGATTAGACCATTAGCATCGTGCTAAAAAAATTCTATATTTTTCCTGTTTAAAACTCTTCTGTAGTTACATCGTGTAGTAAGACTGATGAAAAATTTAAAGTTGTGATTTTCTAGGCCGATATGGCTAGGAACTATACTCTTATTCTGGCATTATAATCAATGACTTTGCTACTGTACCATGGCTGCAGGAGGTGCAATGATATACGGCAATTGGCTGAATGGATTCCAAAACTGTAAAAATCTAATGTTTAACTTTAGGGGAGATGGAACATGAGCATATTTTCAAAAAAGAGCATATTTTAAGAGATCCTGCACTTCCTGCTATTGCTCAAGTGGAAGGGGAGCTCACCCTAAAAACTTGACACATCAGTTTACAATTTTATACAGTTTTTAATGCTAAATTTCCTGTATTTTCTGGATGTATTAGAGACCGAGAAACAACATGACCACTATAACATTGCAAAAACTTTTGGCATGGTGGCATAAGATATTTGCACAGTATTGTATGTTACACGCTTTGAAAGTGGCATTGCGTAAATTTTTTTTTTACAAAATAAAGTAGTGCTGATGGGAAAGCCTTGAATACAACAATGGCACTGGTATATGTATATGCCCCTAAATGGTCAAAAGTATTGAGGTGCTTGACCATTACATCAGGGACATTTCAAAATACTTTTTTAAGATGTTAAATACAGCTTCCCTCCTCTTGCAAGGCATTCTACAAGATTTTGGATAATTTCTGTAATAATTTATGTCTATTCACTCTGTAGCGCATCTATCAGGATCAGGCACAGATGTTGGACAGGCAGTCCTGGCTCGCAATCTCCATTTCAGTTCATCCCAAAGGTGTTCAATAGGGTTGTGTAGGACAGTCAAGTTCTTTCACATCAAACTTGTCGATACCATATCTTTATGGACCTTGCTTTGTGCACTGGGGCAAGTCATGGTGAAATAGAACTGGGCGTTCCCTAGGGTGACCATACGTGCCTTTCTTCCCGAACACGTCATTGCCAGGATTTCGGTGCATCTTCCGGAATTCGTATTTGTTGACCGCATACACCATTCAGTTAAAAACATAAGACATACAATAGTAGTTTCATTCTTACCTTAAAATTTAACGGTTGCTTTTCTGAAATAATAATAATAATCCTCTATGACGTATGCGGCCGAGAAATACGACTTCTGGAAGATGAACCCGAAATACTGGCCAGGACGCGTCCGGGAAGAATGGCACGTATGGTCACCCTACCTTCCCCAAACTTTTTCCACAAAGTTGGAAGCGTAATGTTGCTACAAATGCTGAAGAATTAAGATTAAACTTTACTGGAAGCTATCCCTCCCTCCACCAAACTTCACAGTTGGTAAAATGCAGTCAGACAGGTAACGTTCTCTTGGCATAGGCTCGCTCATCTAAAGTGTGATTTGTCACTTCACAAAACATGTTTCTACTTCTCCACAGTCCAGTGGTAGTGTGTTTTACATTACAATGTTTACAATGTTTTAATAAATGTTATGAATAAAATATCCTTTATAAATGTTTTGTGAGTCATTTGGTGTCTTGTAATGGAACAACTAGGCATTGCTCATTAAGTGTAAATAGCTAGAGCGGATGTATACTTGTCAGAGTGAGTTGAGGTAAGAGGGGAAATTTTCTTTTACTGTCTTGAAGATTCATATTAGTGACTTTGATTGACTTTTAAAATTGATGCAGGCAGACGTGTGATCAGGAGGGGTGTGTGTGATTGAGACTATTTTTGGTTGATTAAAGACAAGATGTCCTGCTGCATTCTGGATGGGTTTAGTCACACTATTGGAATGCCAGACAAATCATGATTGGATTTCATGCATGTAATGCTGACTGTTTCCTTTAACTAGCATTAAAATGTGTGTATTAAAAGCACTTAAGTTAAAGGGGACGTTTCACAAGACTTTTTTAAGACATCAAATAAGTCTTTGGTGTCCCCAAAATGCGTATGCGCAGTTTTAGCTCAAAATATCATATGGATAATTTATTATAACATGTTAAAATTGCCACTTTGTAGGTGTGTACAAAAATGTGCTGTTTTGGGTGTGTCCTTTTAAATGCAAATGAGCTGATCTCTGCACTAAATGGCAGTGCTGTGGTTGGATAGTGAAGATTAAGGGGAGGTATTATGCAAGAATTTAAGGATTTGGAGCTAACATGAATTTTACACAGTAACATAATCTCAGTGTAGTAGTTGATACTCTTTAGCCATCTTTCAGCTGGCATGACAATACACTGTAGAGCCATGAAGCAATCGAATTAAGAAATTGTGATGAAGAAATAAACAGAGCACATCCATGACTCATATTAACAGTGTTTAAACTGCCAGTAATGCTCGTGAGCACTTTTTTTCTTTTTTTCTTTATCATAATCCATTTTATACACAGCAAAAACATAATTAGGGAAAAGATGTGTCCCTACCTGAAGTAATACAATCTATCTATCTATCTATCTATCTATCTATCTATCTATCTATCTATCTATCTATCTATCTATCTATCTATCTATCTATCTATCTATCTATTAAAAGAGGTCAATGTTTGTGTTGTTCAAAACTTTTAGCAAGATTGGGATTTGTTTGATCCCAAAAAGTAGGATTATTCTAATCCTAGCAGAAGGATGAATTTCAGAAACAAAAATGTAATAAAACTTCTAAAAAAAATGTTTACAGTTAGTCTACAATACCACATTTCTATCAGGTAATATTTATAAATGTATCATTTTTTGTTGATTAGTTTAATCTTTATAATGATAAAGTATTTAAAGGGGACATTTCACAAGTCTTTTTAAGATGTAAAACCATATAGATAATTTATTATAGCATGTTAAAATTGCCACTTTGTAGGTGTAAGCAGAAATGTGTATTTTTTGGGTGTGTCCTTTAAAATGCAAATGAGCTGATCTCTGCACTAAATGGCAGTGCCGTGATTGGATAGTGCAGATTAAGAGGTGGTATTATCCACTTCTGACATTACAAGGAGAGCCAAATTTCAATTACCTATTTTTTTCACATGCTTGTAGAGAATGGTTAACCAAAACTAAGTTACTGGGTTGATCTTTATTACATTTTCTAGGTTGATAGAAGCACTGGGGAGCCAATTATAGTATTTAAACATGAAAAAGTCAGATTTTCATGATATGTCCCCTTTAAAGTATAACAGTGGGCTACCATTTTTGACTTAAAATGCCTCTTTATGACTTGAAATGCATGTTCCAAAGTTTCCAAAAGAACAGACAGATGTTGAATTGAAATAAAAAACTAAGGCAAAGTTGTGTTGTTTTACTGTCTCTTCAAGTAGGCTACACTAGTGACCCCATACTGACCAAACTACCTGCTGTTTTTTACATAGCTAGTCAACATTGACATGTGATCCCATTTAAGACACTAGTAATCCAGATTTGATAATCTGAAAAGGCGTGTATCTGGATCACTGTGATCCAATCTGATTTTGCTTTTAAAAACCAGGACAAAAATGAGATGGTTTACCTGTTTCTGGATAGCAATTCACGGGATTTCCAAAACTGGATCATGAACAACTAGCCCCAGAAGTTACAGATGAAAAGATGTGTTTTTGAACAATCACGGAAAGAGAGACAGATGTGCTTTGGAGAACAAAATCATGTGACAGCCGCACTGACAACACCTAACAACACCATACAAGATCTAAATGCTTTCTGGATATGTCAAGAGCTACTGCACATTGTTTCCACTCGATTCAACACACAGGACAAACGCGATGTTGCTGAGTTTTCCAGGCTGCCATTGTGTTTACTATATTCAAAAAAGAGAGTGAGTGAGAAAGAGAGAGAGAGAGAGAGAGAGAGAGAGAGAGAGAGAGAGAGAGAGAGAGAGAGAGAGAGAGAGAGAGAGAGAGAGAGAGAGAGAGAGAGAGAGAGAGAGAGAGAGAGAGAGAGAGCGAGCTCTATCAGTCTTTGCGGACTGGAGGCTCAAAATAGCGGAAGAGAGTAAGGAGAGAGAGAGTGAGAGAGAGAGTAATCAATCAGCCATGGCAAATATCGCTGTGCAGAGGATCAAGCGAGAATTCAAAGAAGTGCTGAAAAGCGAAGAGGTTTGCAAAACGTTACGTTCTTTTAGTCTTTTCAGTGCACGTTACGAAAAACTGAGTCAGGGCATAAACAACTATGCCCTGAAGTCAGTGGGCTAGCGTAGCCTGCTAAGCTAATGCTAGCATGAGCTGTCAGATCAAGCCATTTAGATACGGAAGTCACACGTCAGCCAAATGTTATTTTTTTAAGATAACAGCTAAAACGATTAAAACAAATACTTTATAAACGCTTTGTGTACTGCGATGTTTGTATAGATT
Organism: Paramisgurnus dabryanus; assembly: GCF_030506205.2. Lineage (NCBI taxonomy): Eukaryota > Metazoa > Chordata > Actinopteri > Cypriniformes > Cobitidae > Paramisgurnus > Paramisgurnus dabryanus. Next base: position 44,069,659 of record NC_133340.1, on the reverse strand, counting down.
GCGCCAAGCTCTAGCCTATATGCTAGCATGCTATTGCACAGCTAGCCTCCTAGCTTCACTGTCACTTATTTCACAATACTATCGGGTGTGTTAGTAGTTTGGAGTGTGTTTTTTGTAAATATACATTTTTAAATGTCGTGCCGCTCGTGATATGTTAGTGTCAGTTAGCTGGGCTGTGTTTGACTAGTTTTAAGGAGTGCAGTACCATGGCTTTGTGTCAAAACACCTAGCAAGCTGTCTACCTATAAAGATATTTGAGAATCATAGGAACGTATGAGGCCTACAAACGCCTTCTAGGTAGGTAGCTAACCAGGTTTTGAGGCACATCCCGTGACTTTAAAACTGCATTAGCCACGTCTTTGTTCTGGGCCATAGAGGTAAAAAAAAAACACCCCAGAGGTGATGTTATGCTGTATATAAAATATTGAGGACAGTGTCACATAGACAGCCTTGTCAGTGTTTGAACTCCTATCATAGCATGATAACTGTTATATTAAATGAAGAGAAGCTTATATATTTTCTTGTGTGTTTATAACAGACAAGTAAAAATCAAATAAAAGTAGACCTGGTGGATGAAAACTTTACAGAGTTAAAAGGAGAAATAGCAGGACCACCAGACACACCGTATGAAGGTAAGACTCCTAATCTACTAGATTGTCACCATGGTTTGTGTAGGTCTGTGTGGTGAGACTGAACTGGGATCATTTTTCACAACAGGAGGCAGATATCAGCTTGAAATCAAGATCCCTGAGACATATCCCTTTAATCCACCCAAGGTAATATTTGTGTGTTATGTTTATGTGAAGTCATCCTGTTGCACAATCCTTTTTTTTACTTGTGTAATGTGACGTAGTTCCCATCATTACAGGATATTCAACAAGACAGATGTCTTGATTTTTATCCATTGGTTATAAGATAATGAGTAGGGTTCATACCAGAACAGAAGCAAGGGGTTGGATGTTTATTATTTTTGGAAAAATGTGCACAATTTTTGATACTGTCTTTGAAATTTAGGCTGAAGTCTCATAATGTAATAGTAAGATAAGGAGCATCAGTTTAATTTAAATCTTTGACATGGCCTTACTCAGTCAATAATATTAAAGATATCAAGAGTATAAAATAACAGAATGTTAGGATGATTTTATGTAGAAAAAATAATATTAGGTGGGTTTTCACAGGCAGGTCGCATTTATTCTTTTACAATAAGTAATTTGTAAAAAAAGAGGACCTTAAAATAAAAACTTGTCGATCTTATTTCAGGTGCGGTTTATCACAAAGATCTGGCATCCCAATATAAGTTCAGTTACCGGGGCGATATGTTTGGACATTTTAAAAGACCAGTGGTGAGTGAATGCAGTTAATCTGCTTGTAAAGTTTGTCATAACTGCATCATGTAATGTTCTTGACATACCAAATTTGAAATGTTTTTACCCTACTTCCTCTTCGCCTTTTTAAACTAGTTGATACCCTTATTCCTTTTTCTGTCTGTACCTCCTGTGTAAAGGGCTGCTGCTATGACACTGCGTACAGTTCTCCTTTCACTACAGGCTCTGTTAGCTGCCGCAGAGCCAGATGATCCACAAGATGCTGTGGTAGCCAACCAGGTAACAAACAGTGTGTGCAACCATAACCAGCAATAACAAATCCTAGAAGTCTCTTTAAATATGTCACTCTTTTTTTTCAGTATAAGCAAAATCCAGAAATGTTCAAACAGACCGCTCGACTCTGGTCTCACGTATACGCTGGTGCTCCTGTGTCCAGTCCCGAGTACACACGCAAAATAGACAAACTTTGTGCAATGGGCTTTGACAAAGTAAGTACCACATCTAGAAAGCTGCTAGCATTGCTAAAAAATTAATAAGCGTTAGTTGTGTATTAAACAATGGAAATGAATTGATGGTAAACACCATAGAAGCATATGTTGACAGAGAAAATGTTGTATGTACCAGTTTTGAATCCACAATTGAAGAGTATTTTACATGTGTAACTTATGTAACATTTGTACGTTGATTTATGTAAATATTTAGAGTTCAGATGCAAACCCTATAAGTGCATCTAATATGTTCCTATAATGAGCATTGTTTTATCAGGCTCTTATGTTTAGGTTCAGTAATAAAGGGTTATTAGTCAGTAATTGAAATGACTTGTCATAGTCATTTCATTGGTATTTTGCAAGTTTGACTGTCCATGCAAGCTTTTTTTTGGCAAAAACTTCCACTTCTATAAAAATCCACTACAAGACATAGTAAACAGTTGCAAAATCACTAAAGATGCAACTAGAAACATTGCAAATGATGAAAGTCAGAAAGTAAAAAGGGAACCACACATGGGGGTGGTGCCGTGATGCATGTGGCTGCCACATATTAGGGTTGTATTCAGGTTCAAGTACTCACAAGAGACCCAAGTTTGAATTTGATCCTCTACGATTGTTTCACATTCGTCTTCCTTGCACTCTGCTAAGAAAATTAACGTGGTATTTCTGAATGGATATGAAGCGAAAGTCAATCTAAAACTTGCTAGCGCCACCAATAGTCCAAAATTTCCCTTATGTTTTTGTCTATAACCTCTGACCTGCAAGTCCTAAATACTCAAAAAACTCGAAAATTAAATTCAATTCTTTGTGATTCGATTGCACCACGACGTTATTTTCCGCATGAAATTTTTCCCGCCATTTTGATTTATTCGTAAATCCTACTTTTTCAAACTCGTCATAGAGCATTTGTCTGATTTGCACGAAATTCAGTAAGTAGCATCTCCAGACCGCGTCAACCAATTTTACGTAGCGCGCAAAAAACGAATTTGAGGCTGTATCTTCGCAAAACTTATGCCTTTTGAAACGACACTTGGTACTTGTGATGGTAGTCAGGAACTGAGGGTGCATGCAGTTTCGTCACAGTGCCACCTAGTGGTCAGACAAATGTTTCACATGCCTATAACTTTGGCTACTCTTGACGTCTTTTCATAAGACAAATTTTCTTGGAGTCCTGAATTGTTGCAGAGTCTATCGATACCAAACATGCCAGGTTTTGCCTTACGCTTAGTCCAGCGCAGCAAAATTGTGCCTATAAAACACGCGCAAATATCTCCACAAGCGTTATTCGGATTGACTCTAAACCATTGTAGAAAAAACAAGACACTAGCTTTTGAACAAAAAAAACCTAACACTATAGACTTCATTTAAAAGTTTCCATCAGAAAAGCCTGAAAATAAAAACAAACAAAAAACCCAAAAAAAAGTTATATTCATTTTGTGTATGTTTTTACACATAAATGGTTATAACTCCAAAACGAAATGAGATTTTATCACCAGATTTGAGACGCTGATTTATGGGCAGAGTCTGATGCCACACAAAAATAGATGGTATGCCTACACCACTAGTTGGCCTTTTACTTAAAAAATTTTTTGGACATCAAGCAAGCCCTATGGTCAGACAACTGTTTCTTCGCTAAATTAAAGTGTATAGTCATAAAAACTAGCTTGAAGTAATCATCGTCATGACCTGAGGTTTGCATGCACGATTTCATCATAACACAACTTAGTGGTCTTGAGATAGGAAAATGGTTATTTTGCTTAAACCTACTGTAAACGTACATCTAAAATCATGAGTCATCATGGCTAATTTCTTTTATGGCTTGGAGTATAATCATGCCAATTCACTCCCTAGCAACAGTTTTGCAAGACCTATATCTCTGCATCAGAAAATCGTAGCGAGATGGGGTTGGGCTTTTTTGACTCATTAACACTTGTAACATTCCGTGACCTGAGTTTTGCAATTGCATGCACCATTAACATCTTCTTCAGTGTTCTAGTAGTCCATGCTCCTCGAAGAAAGGAGAAAGAGATTTCACTGAATGAAAACACAGCTTTTTGCTTATAACTTTTGTAGTATTTCTTTCTAGTTTTTTTCTATGTTCTTTATACTGCTCATCCAAACTCGGTTTAATTTCCTTTTGTGTCCCTGTTTGGGTTGACCCTGGTGATGCTTCTTGCAGCTATATTTTGGTTGTAGTGACCTTTAGCCCAAACAAACTTTTCATTTACATTCACACATTTGACAGACATTTAATCCAAAGTGACTTACATCTGTATCAACCGGTGTTCATCGGAAATCAAACCTATGCACTTTTGCGTTGCTAACACAACCCTCTATTTAGTTATGTGACAGATTTGCTTAAAATTGTCTTTTCCATTCTTTACAGAATGCAGTAATAGTAGCTTTGTCTTCAAAATCGTGGGATGTGGAGACGGCAACAGAGCTGCTACTAAGCAACTGATCAACCAGTTCTCTTCATCAGACCATATTTCCCCATCACAGTCAACTCACCCATACATACATCACCTGTCTAGGTTTGTGTTCAGAGTGAGAGTTTTGAAAGGTTGCCGAGGCAGCAGATTAGAGACAATTAGAACTTGGCCTCCTCTGTCTCTTATAGCAAATGTTCATGTCTTTTGTCTTTTCTCCCCACGTTTTCTTTTATTTTTTTGCCTTGCTACAATCATTTACGTCTTCAGAATTAGGCTGTTTAAAGAATCCCAAGCAAAGGCAAAACCTGTATCATTGTCATATCACACTAAAAGAAATGAAAGAACATCCACTTGCATCTGTGAAGCAATGTTGGTTCATGTAAATTAGTGTATTTAAGGTGCGCACATCTAAAAGGAAAAACAGCAGGAATGTTATTTTTTTCGAGGTTTTTTTGCGATATGCTTTTTTGAATGGGATATTTTGCATTTAAACAAATTGAAAATTGAGATTCCCAGTATCCCTTCTTTTCCACGCTATCATACTATGAAACAAATGTGTGATTTTATTTGCTCATTTGATTCTTTTAATGTTTTTTGCACTAATCAGCCCTGTATAGCAGACAGTATGGCCAGATGACATGGTGTTATGTTGTGAGTACAGACAAGGTTTCAGAATAATTCATTGAAGTGTTAAATTTGGAAATGACAGAAAGATTCCCCCTCTCAATTTTTCCTCTTTGTTTTGGAAGGGGGATATTGTGGGATTAGTTGTCACAGAAACTGTTTTTTTTTTTCTAGGGCAGCTGCAGGAATTGCAGTGTCTTGATCATTGACTTATGTTGCTTTTTTTTTTTGTGAAGAATTTCTTTTATGAAAAGGTTAAGTATGATAATACTCGTGACAAATTTTGTACACATAGAGATGAGGAAGTAGAGTATTGAGATTGGCTTTTTTTCTTTGTGCCACAATCACAACTTTGATGGTAAGATGTCTTTTCATTATGGCATAAATATGTACAAGGCACATGAGGTATAGTTGAAGAGTATAGTGAAGAATTTAAAGTGTGAGGTGATTTTCTAAGCAGTTACATTTTCAAATTCCATTCCCAAGCGGCAGGGTAGCCATTATTGAAAGCTTATATAAAATATTTCTAGTCTACAAAGATGCTTGAAATCAAAGGGCGATCGTGCTTTCACCTTGTTCAGTTCCTTAAGGGGTTAAGTGTTAAATGTTTTTCCCTTGTTACTGCTTGGCCTGCCATGATTTGATAGCATTCCCACACTCCCACGTTTTTCAAAGTTTTCCCACTTTTACAGCTAGTTGCATTCATAAACCTTCTCATGTACATACAGCCAAGTTTTTTTTTCAGGATAAAGTACTGTTCATCTCTAGAATGCACCATCGATGGCTGGATTTATATTTTGTATGAAAACAAAAATGATACAAAAAAACAAAAGACTGTCTTCCTGTAGTGATCACCCTGTTCAATATTGCACGAAGAAGTGAATTAAAGGACAAAACTTTCTGTCAAAAGGAGAAATGCAGGTCATGGGCTCTGGGTTTAGTCACTTTAAGCTCCTTTACAAAACGAGACAGAAACAAAACCTACTCGAGCCGTACAAGCATGGTTATTTATTGTGAAACTGTCATATTCTTTTGAATTAAAAAAGGTAAAAAATTATACAGTGTAATCTTTGAATGTGTTTCTTATTTCTTTAAATATAGCGTATTGGGGTGAATTTTTGCTTTCAAATGCAAAGGCTACTATTGATTTTTCTCTGTTTTTAAATAATCATCTACAACCCAAAAAACATTTTTCAGTCCGGAAGGAGAGGAAGGATGTAATAATGGCCTAACCTGTATATTTATGCACTGTCTAGAAGTTAAATTTAACTTAAAAATTGAAAATGCCTCTTGCTTTCCAGTAAAACTGGAGACAACGAGGAATTCATGCTTGCACACCCAACCGGATAAACGGCATCTTTGCAAGTCATAGTGGACTGTTTTCACTTGCAGTTTCTGTATTGCAACTTTAAAAATGTACTTGCACTACCTTTGGGTTTATAAGAGAACGAAAAGAGGAGACGGGGAAGAAAACAGTAGAAAATCTTTCCAGGCATTTAATAAGCAACCTTAGCTTGGAATAAACTTTTTTCTTTAAAATGTTCGTTTTTAAAAATAGCTCCAGACAGAGAGGCAAAGAGCAACAAGAAACAATTTTAACAAAAAACAACAAACAAATTATAACGAATGAAGAGAAACAGTTTTGTGTTTCTACATACATGTTTTGAATCTAAAGAATTCAATCCTCATTTATGAGGTAAGGGGTAATGACAGTTCAGATTTGTGAAGAACATATGATGTGGACGTGAAGTGGATGCGTCTTCGGTTGGGTCTTTTGATCCTTTACTGCCTGACCATCCTCGTCTTCACAAATCTACGCTTTACCTGAAACAAAGACAATCATAAATTCATCTGTATTATGGCAGCAGCATAGCAACAACAAGTCATCTACTGATTCTATCCCATCAAATTTGCAGATTTTCTCCTTCGCATATCTATCTGTTTAAATGTAGAAATACATAGTTTATATTGACCAAAGCTGTTAAGTATTAGTTCACCCAAAATTAAAATGTTCTATTTACTAACCCTCACGCCAAATGTAAACGGATTCTTTTCTTCAATGTTTTAAAACGAAACGATTTAAAGTTTTTTTTTTTTTTAATGTGTCACCTTATAAGTCTCAAAATGTTATAAAAAGCATTTAAAATGGCATCATTAAAGGTGCATTGTGTAACTTTTAGAAGGATCTCTTGACAGATATAATATACATAACTATATTATCAGTGGTGTATAAAGACCTTACATAATCAACTGTATTAATTTTATTCCCTTAGAATGAGCTGTTTTTTATCTACATACACCACAGGTTTCCTTACATGGAAGTCGTCGTCTTGTTTCTAAAGTAGCTCTAAACTGACAAATTGTTCTACAGATGATTATCAGTCACGTGACCTTTTACATCATCCACCCTTTTTATCAGCTTACTGCCGCCATCTTGAGTACCTACAGAGTACCAGTAGGCTACTGATAAGCATTGGCTAGCTTGCTACGATTTACGGATTTCTTATCTTTTACTGTCTATGATTCTTACGTATACGGGAAATGGCTACGAAAGACAACATTTTGCACCTCGACTGTCATGAAAAGAAACACTACTTCAAAAAAATATATCTTGGTTAGAGTGTGATGCCTTCTCAATCCCTGATGCGTTCTTCCAGCCGCTGTCCGCTGCTACCGAACTACTACTATTTTTACAACACTAAGGCGGCATGACACAACATGAAACTTTGCTTGAAGTATCACCTGGATCTCTACACATGAACGCGAGCATTGAGTACATTGTTTGTGTACACAGAGTTTACTAAAAAGAAAGGTTTTGAACAACTGACTTTGGCTGTTATGGTGTCCGCTCTCCATCTTTGCCAGACATTAAGAATCGATCTCCGAATGCGAATGAATGAATCTCATATGAGGCTCCTTTTTCAACTAGAAGGTCAATATTGTTTTTCACCAGCGAATAAACAACAAATTATCCGTGCATTTATATGGAACTATGCTTTAGGATCTATCCATCTTTACGCTCTTCCTCCTTACATCGCATTCTGAGATCGATACATCTTGACTGGCAAGATAGCAGCGAGCGAACTCCAAAACAACCAAAGTCAGTTGTTTGAAACCTTTTTAGTAAACTCTGTGTACACAAATAATGTTCTCAATGCTCAAGTTCAAGTGTAGAGACACAGGTGATACTTCGAGCAAAGTATCATGTTGTGTTGAGCATTCTTAGTGTTGTAAAAATATCGATTTTGATGCTCACAACATATTGAATGCATAACTTCTAGTTCTTTTGCGACCACTTCAGGTACTCAAAATGGCAGAAGACAAGTTTGAGACGTGGGTGACGTCAGCTGATATTCATGAATAGAGCGCATTTTGTCAATACATTGTCCCAGATGACGTGTGACAAAACTAGGAACAGCTAGGTTCTTTAATATAACTATGGCCTGGTTTCACAGACAAGGCTTCGCTAAAACCAGGACCAGGATCAGATGGCATGAGGGTAAATAAATGATAAGCGGATTTCAATTTTGGGTGAATTATTTCTTTAACCTCCAAAAAGGGAAAAAAGAACACCAACATAACATTTACCTATTCTATATCCTGCTCCTTAAGCTATCACATGGTTACAGATTGCTCTAAATGGACTACTTTTTTTACAGCTGATACTTACTACATGGAACAAGTAACAGCATACAGAAATATGAGGGAAAGTACATGACAGATTTAGAATTTTAAATAAACCATTTCTGAACATCAACAGCTACAACATACATAAATAAAATCACTTCCTTTTAGGCAAAATGGTCATAGCCTGAGATTAAGGCTTGACATTACTCTGCTAAATGAACCTTCCTCTCAAAACACTCACTGACAGCTCGACCTGCTCTGCTGTATAGTCGGCCTCTCTCTGTTTGGGGCCTGGTGCGTCCCTGTGCTGCATGTGAATGGTTTCTTCCTTCTGCTCCAGAAGCTGTGTGAGTGAGAGCACATACTCTGGACTGGACTCAAATTCTCTCTCTGTCTCCCCTTCACTTCCATAAGTCTTCAGGCTGCTGTGTTCGTACGCTCGCTGTGCTACCCTCACTGATCTTGGACAAAAAACACCTGCCTCATCTACACATTCAATTGTACTTGAATCACAGTTAAAAGGTGCCATGAGAAGAGGCCTGTTTACATCCCATCCCATGTTAATACATGGAAAGGTAATGACAAGAAACATTTGCGTGTCCAAGTGAGAACAAAATGCACTGGGGACATTTAAATTCTTTTTATGCAAAACCCATCTGGACAATCAGGGAGGGTTTCGCATTTTATGTACAAATGTGACCCGTGCTGGGAAAGTGAGGCGGAATTAGCAAATTGTCAAAAATAAGTTATTTATATTTTGACATTTTTGAATACAAAAAAAACTTCAAAACAACGTATGATTTGTTGAAATCTGACAAAAAAGTGAAATATCTACACCTGTTTGAAATTGATAGAGTCAGCAAAGTAAATTTTTGAAAAAAAATCATGGCATTCATACCTTTACTGGGAAAACTAATATATTTTTGTATTATGTATAGGAAAAATATGTGTTGACATTTTTTCTTTCTTCTATTGTTTGATTGACATTGAGACAGACAGCTTTAAGGTCTACTATACTCTTACACATCAGATATTTTTCCCCAACAGTTAATTAAACATCCACTTAAGACATAAAAGATTTGCATGAATTCTTGTCAAAACAGATATTTTTAAAACTATAATTTTTGTGTGCGTGTATATTGGGGTAGCACACTTACGCATGCTTCCGATCTGTCAGTCAGCGCGAGGAAGATTGTTTTTTTAATCTTGTCGCTCTTAATAACTCTTTTTACATCAATCAGGTAGGGTTGTGCAATTAATCATTTTGATTTTCAATTTAAATTGTTGATTCAAACAACTACAAAAACAAGATATTTGAGTTTATACAATTATTGTGTGATTAAAGTAATAAATTGAATGCTTCTGGACTTATGTGTTTGTTATGCTACGTTCAGACCAGCCACGGTAGAGGCGTCAAGTGCGAGTGATTTCAATGTTAAGTCAATGTAAAGACGCGTTGACACGCGTCTGGAGGTCTCGCGGTGCGAATGGGGCGTTTAGCGCGGTAGACGCGATTCCGCCTTATTTGCGCATCTAGTTCGCGCGAATGGCACGAATTGAGCACTGCCGCGGGAAACACGCAAGTTGAAAATTTTGAACTTTGGCGGAAAAATGCACCGCGGTAACCAATCAGGAGCTTGCTCTAGTAGTGGCGTGATGACAGGAAGGGAGCGAAGTTGCAGAAGCCCCTCCCATGATGCGAATTTTCGCATGAATGTCTCAATCACTAGAATTAGTGAGGCATAAGGGTCTTATATATCAAGTGATTGTCATTTTCGCCAAGAAAAATAAACAAAATATGTACTATTAAACCACAACTTCTCGTCTTGCACTAGCCGTGTCACCAGTATTACACCCCATTCAGACAGCCAGCGACCAGCAGTAGCAGAGCGACGCAATCTCATTCATTTCAATGGAAGCTAGCCGACTTCCGTCCACACTAGCAAAAGTGATAATTGGCGATCGTATGGGATTGTCCAGTGACGAGAGATAATTAAGAAAAGTTTAACTTTATGCAAATGATGAGAGATTTTGGAAGCAACTACCAATGGGAGCAAAGCAGTGTAGGTTACGTCATCCAGATTTAGAAACGCCTCATTGAAAGAGACTGGGGTCAAACAGCGAGAAAGTCACTGGTGGTTGAATGAGGCTTTATGTAATCATGTCGAAAGGTCACGCATGACGTATGCAAAACTATCGCTCGAGTGTTTACAAGTGTGGAGAAATAGGAACCATTCTGACATTGTTGTATGTGGAATAATGCTAATTAAAGTCTTTGTGTCAGTTAATTGTATAAAATGGTCCACAAGTGTATGTTTCACATATGTACGAAGGTCAAATAAAGTCTATTAAATTGAGAAAAATCCTGGAATGTTTTCCTTAAACTTAACTTTTTATCAACTAAACAAAGACGACAAACATCTTGGATGACATGTGGGTGAGTAAATTATAGGGATTTTTTATGAAAGTGGAGTATTTCTTTAAGAAAAAGGTTCAATAAATGCATGTTTACAGAGTAATCATGTTAAATAACTGTGATTGATTTTTGCCAATAATCGAGCAGCCCTACAATCAGGTGCCGAACTTCATCTCTCTTAACAACTCTTTTAACATCAAAGTCCCTGCATGTGTTGAAAATGTCAGACATCCATGTGGATGCACGCATCTTTGTGTTAAGATTACAGTTTTTCTCAATTGCTAAAACACAATTTTTGAAACCTTGCTCCATTTTCTGAAAACATTAAACACAAAACCTCATCTTCAAGCACTATTTGCAAAACCTCTGACTCCTCTTGCAAAATGAAACTTTCGCCCCAAAACAGTTTTACCTGTGTTCGAAACCAACCACTGTTCTCAAAACAGTTTTACCTGTCTTCAAAACCAAACACTGCTCTCAATCCATAAACAAAGTGATCAAAATTATATACACTATCAAACAGTAAGTAAACACTACACCAAAAAATAGAAAACACATTGTTCAAACATATAGTTCTCAGTGAGTACATTTTTACAGTGTAACTCTCATTGCTTTGGACAAATTGCAAAGGCTTTGATACAATAGAGCAGATGATTATGTAAAAATGTCTGATGTTTGCAATTTCAATTTAATTTTCATAAAAATACATTATACTGGTTTCTGTTGAATGGTCTTACACCTCAAAACATTTAGGAATTAGTTCATTGTGCAAGGCATGTCATGCAAAATTGTTGACCATATGTGTCAATCTCTTCCTATAAGCATGAAGCATGTTTTCTATGGGTTTTTTGTAAATGTGAACTGAATCGATACATTCTTGTCAAGTGAATCCTAAATTTTTTTGTAATTTATTTTTTATTTGTACTGTATTTTTTTTCAAAATCACAATTTGTGTAATTTGTTTACAGAAAAAAAGGAGAAAATATAAATTCATCCAGAGTTTACATCAAAAATACTGACACATATAATTGTGTACGCTTGGTATATTGACAACACGGCAACATTTTGACTGTCTTGTTCATGAACAATGGCACACGGACTTGCCATTTTGATGGGATTGACATGTTCACTGATGAAAATATTTACTTTTGAGAGATGATCTAAGGATTTTTACACCTATATTTACAGTACTGTACCCTGCATCTCACAAACTTGTCATTTGTTTCTGTGATACTGTAAAACTGTAAAGCAGTCAGTACAGTAACAAAAGGAAAGCACAATGTTCAGGGCCATACAATTTGTTCATTGTACAGTATACAGCCTAAAATGTACTGTACTACTGTATACAACAGTGAACTGGCTTATATTGGTTGTGTCACATCATTTGAGACAGGTTAAATCAATTTTGAGTGGTTGTGTTTAATCAATGACATGTGTGATGACATTTGTAATTGTTTGTTGCCGCTTGTGTTTAGCAGTATGCATGATGTGCATTTGAGTGCAGAATGTGTTTTGAGAATGAGTTTGTGTTTGGAGTTTTGCTAAAACATCTAAGTGAGATCTGCAAGTTGTGTTTTATGATGTGAAATGGTTTAAGGTATTGACAACAGACTGCACAATTAGATAAATGAGTTCAGGCAACTGAGAACTTTGTTCAGCCAATGGGTTTTAGTGTTTTAGCAATTGAGAAAAACTGTAAGCATTTAGGATGGAACGCTTCTCAGAAAACATACAAATAAAGATAATTGTAGTTTTTTAATGACTATTTAGAGCATTAGGATCGCTACACGAGGGACTTAATTAAGACATTAATTTCAAAATTGATATTTGTGCTTTCTTCGCCTGTAGCTCAAAATTAGACAGTGTGCATTCACTCATTTTGTCAGCTCGGGTCACTAATTTGATGCATAACACCACCTATATCATATATATCAATATCATAACACCATATCATCACCAATGCAATGCATTGCACAGAGAGAGAGTTTGGTGTTAATCAGCGAACGCAGGCATTTCTCATGTGAATAACACCTTTTAACCAAAATCATTGGAGTATTGGAGAGGTAGACACCACCAATATGCATACTCTAATCAAGTACATTTTTGTGAGTATGAGTACTTTTTTGTGTTGAGTGTTTTTCTTTGGAAAACTTTTACTTCACTAAATTCTAAAACATGATATTGTGCTTTTTATTCCACTGCATTTAATAAAAATAAGACATTTTTGTACATTTAATACTTAATTACAGGGCTCCCACCATTATTTTTTCTATTCCTTTTTTTAAAAGCTTGCTGCGTGCGAAAGTGGGCAACTAGGGATGCTTAACGATTAATCGATAGCAGAATAAAAGTTTTTGTTTACATATATATGTGTGAACTGTATATAATCATTTTGTATAAATAAATGCACACACATGCATGTATATATTAAAGAAATGTTTACATGTGTATATACATTTGTATATTTATTTATAATTTATATTATATATAAATATAAATACCTAATATATAAATATATTTTTTTCTTATAATTATACATGCATGTGTGAATATTTATATATACATAATTATTATACACAGTTCACACACATATATGATGTAAACAAAAACTCTTATTCTGCTATCGATTAATCGCGATTAATCTTTAAGCTAGAGATGTTCCGATACCATTTTTCTCTTCCCGATACCGATTCCGATACCTGGGCTCAGGGTATCGGCCGATACCGAGTACCGATCCGATACCTGCATGTGTATCTGTATAATATACAGCTGTACATACTACTAGCCCTGTATGAATGGATATAACTGTTTTATGGTGTGCTTCAGACTTATTCCTGTATAAAACATGAACAAATACATACAGTGAACCACAGTATTTTTATTATCTGAAAGACATTTGACACTAATATTTATTTTTCCTATGAGAAAATCAGCCACAAATCGAACACTGTAAACTGAAAGGGTATTTTAGTTTAAGGAATAATTGGAAAAAATCTGCGGAATTCTGCAGGATGGTTTTAAATTAAATTATTTAAGCTATTAAATATTACAAAATTGCATCTAAAATAATTACTTTTTAAAGGCTTACAATTAAAATGAATACACCAAACCAATGAGTCCTCTGAATTAAACTGGACCAACATGAACCAGATAATGTGCATGTCAAGCTAGAATTCTAGTTTGTAGCCTATATAAATTGACATATATTATTGTTAATATATATTATAGCAGAATAAAAAGCTTGTGTTAATACGTTCTCATTATGAATTAAGCACGTATGAAGATAATTTCATCATTTTGACAACGCAATGTAAACTTTATATTAAACATAACAAGAGCATTCGTCTTGTAAACTGATTTGAAATGATGATGTGCTGACTGTCGCGTCACATAGACGACAGAGACAAGTAAGATCTGCGGTGAAACTCAGTGGTAAGTTTTATTTCATCTCATATATCAAACGGTTCATGCTCTTATCATTAAAAACAATCACAGCAAACAGCACACGCAGGGTTTATGTACTTATCAATGCTGCTCACAAACGCGCGGGGCTATGTATGTTTGCTTGTTGTCAATGACGGGACTGGTCACAAACACGCTCAAGCGAGGGGTATGTGTGCTTGTCAATCACGGGCATTAAATCCATCGAGTTCTCCGCGGAAATCTGCGGGCGCGGATTCCGTTGAGACATGTCAATGTTTTATTAGTCTGAAATACTAACAAACAGCGGACATACGGCTGCATGCTTTCATTCCTTCGCCGCTCTAAGTAAACAATGGTTGCGTCACGCATGAGGTAACTTCCTGGTGTTTGCATTCAGAGCAGCGAAGAAGAAATGAGTTTCGCTTTGCAGTGTTAGCTTTAGTGTAAGCTATAACGGGCATAACTACGTTTATTAAGAAAATGGTATCGGATCGGTACATGGGGTCAAGTACTCGCCGATTCCGATGCCAGAATTTTTTGTGGTATCGGCCGTATTTCCGATACTGGTATCGGAATCAGAACAACTCTACTTTAAGCATCCCTATGAGCAACACAATGAACTACACACATTTACCTTGCTTAATCCACTATTCCTACACTGCAACTACTGGGAAAGATAAACATGTATGTATTTAAACATATTTAGGTATCTTCATCATTACTTAAAGGGATACTCCAGCCAAATATAAAAATTCCTCAAGCAATCTGAGATACATTTGTCAGGTATCTTTAAAAACAAGCACATTTGGAGTTATTTTAGTAAATGTCCTTGCTTTTCCAAGCTTTATAATGGTAGAAAACAGGAATCAGGGAACAACTTTTGACTTTAACCACCAAAAAGTGCATTCATCAGATAATTCACACAGCTCTAATGGGTTAATAAAGGACTTCTGCGGGTTATCGATGCGATTGTGTAAAAAAAATCTTTAAAACTTAAACGCCATCTTGGACAAAAGTTTTAGTGTAGTGAGTATTCGTTGCCATGAATAAATTGAGCATTAACTTTCGTGAATCGTCCAAAATGGTGTCACCACCGAAAGCTAGTTATTAAAGTTGATAAACTTTATAACATGAATATTTTTCTTACAATATTGCATCGAGACCCTTTATCCATTGGAGCCAGGTGGATTACTTTTGTGAAGGATAGATGCGCTTTTCTGGGCTTCAAAGTCAAAAGTTGTTTCTCCCATTATAAGCTTGGAAAAGCAAAGACATTTACTAAAATAACTCAAAATGTGTTTGTCAGAAAAATTATGGACATTTGTATCTCAGATCGCTTGAAGGTGAGTACATCACAGGGTAATTTTGATATTTGGCTGAAGTATTACTTTAAGACGAACAGTATTAACATGTTTGAGATGTACGTCATTATTATTTAGAAACTTACTTTAGTTTCGTCATGTTTTCATAAGCTAACTCAGTCGTGTGGCGTCACCTGGACGTCACCTGGCGGCTGTGCGCGGCTGCAGAAAGGAAACACAGACGCGCACGGACATGGATATCTGTGTGAATTGGGTAACTACGCAGCACATAGATCTGTTTTTGCTGTGATTATCATTAATAAATGATTACAATGCCAAGTAAACTGCTAAAACTTAAACTTGAGATTCACACTGGGGCACAGCAGATTTACAGTGTGGCACGTGCCCCAGTAAAAGGGGTCTTGCGAGGCCCCCACTTAAGGACTACTAAAGTAAAACAAGATTTTTTATGCAATCAAGTTTTAAATGAAAGTTACTATAAAATCTAGTGGAGTAACAATTATAATTTAATATGTAGTGAAGAAAACGTTTTCCAAAGAAAAAAAAACATTAATTAAATGTACTCAGAGTAAAAATACATCACTACTGTCCACCTCTAAAAATATTGTAACTATCTTTGTTGTTTCTTATATTACAATTGTTTAGACTGGAATAAACATTATTTTGTTTTCACAAGAGACAAGAGACATGATGAAGGTTAGTTAAAGGCTAGACAGCTATGATATCCTTAAACAACAAATAAAACGACACTATGCTATACTCTCAAAAAACAGCCTCTCATAACTAAGTGCTATTATAAAATGGTAACTACATTAAACTATTCAAATCTCAAATATTCACTAAAACAATATTTTAAGCAAACATGTATATATTGCCATACCTCTGCATAAATAAACTAACCTTTGTAGTTCTGAAAATTATTTAAAGGTGACATAGAATGATTGAACGGAGTATTTATCCTTGTTCTGTGATGTGACATGTAGACAAAAACATTTTTGTTTGGGTCTTTAATGCCTTAGAAGTAGGGCTGGGCGATATGACTCAAAAAATTATCGAGAAAATGTTTTCCATATCAGTCGATATCGATAATTATCATGATAAATAACAAATCTTTACTCCTGTCAAATTTAAAGGCAGATTTTTGCTCCTGAATGAAAATTGTAAAAACCAGACAGTTAATAATGGTTTTAAACTACTTTTTATTCAGAACATGACAAATACAAAAACTAAAATCTTGTTTTAATGCATCTGTATTAAATGTAAATCTATTTGTTATGAAATCAACACAGTTCTGACACAAAAGCAGCAGACTACTGTCCCTTTAAGACCCAAGACAGACTGCTTTAAGTTTCAATATACTGAGTAACAGCTGTTTATGTTCACTTAAACAAGAAAGAAAACTTAGTTCAGTGATCACGCGTGTGTTATACATATACGAGCTATACACGCTGATAAATGGATGTCAAGGGTGTCACTTTGCTGTGGGAGCGCACATACCCAAACACTATATTCACTGCAGTGGTGGATCAGCTGCTTTTCCTCAGTTTCCTGAATTTGTGAATGTCCTGTAAATATACTTTTAAAGCTGGGCGGACGTGTGCGTGCGCAAGGCGGACCCTGAATGAAAGTAAAGTATACTGCACGCACCTGTGTCTGCTGTGTTTGACGAACCCTGTTTGCGCGTCCAACATTACACACAAGAAAATGTTTCCGCGCATTTGGATTCCGTGATTCCGTCCGCGTTATCCGCATCGCGAAAATCATAGGTCTCTACTAATAAATAAATAACTTGCCTCATCTTCCACTCCTTCAAGTCTGACTGACACTGTGATTGTAAACCAAGAGCGCGTGCCGCATCCGGAAGTGCTCGCGCAACATTACGCACAGTGCTTAAACATTATCGATCACTTATCGAACTGTCCTTATCGTTTTATCGAAAAAGTTTATATCGGTAAAATTATCGTTATCGAATTATCGCCCAGCCCTACTTAGAAGCTTCCTAAAACCTCTCTCAGATAGCTCTATTAGGGTGGGGGATTTTAAATAAGTAGTTTTGCACCTATTTGGCTCCCCCTACTGGCTTAACTTGCAATCTCATTACTGATTGGCTGACTTTGCTGCCACTCAAAAAATGTAGCCAATTATTTTGAAGTGGAGAGGTTGTTAGATGCCTGTGCTGTCATAAGCATCAGTTTTTCAGATTGGGCTGTTTTCTGGCTGACATTTCTAAAAGAGGAATTTCTATGAGACTGAGATGTTTAGCACTTTTTGTACGTTTGTGAATGTGGGTAGACTACCATTATTCAACAAAGACAAGGTAAAAATGGTTTTTCATTCTCTGTCCCCTTTAATTTAGGACTGACAAAAACAAAATTACGTAAAGTTTTTAGTGATAAAATTAATTTGGCATTCATGTTAGACTCAGTTACCTTTGCAGGTCGATCTGTCTCTGTGGTGTCGCCCTTTTCGGCTCTGCTTCTTTCTGCTGTTTTGGTGTCTTGCTGCTGATTGGATCAGCTGAGGCCGTGGAGGCGGGATCCTGGGCAGGCGCCGCTCTTTTCCGACCTCGTCCACCCCCTCTTCCCGTCGTAGCACCAGCCTCTTTTTCTGGAATCGCTACACCTGTGGCGTTTTTAGGGGGCCGACCCCGACGAGGTTTGTTGGGAGTAGTCTGGGACCCTGCGGGGTTGACAGACTTGCTGTTTTCCGTGCCATCGCTTGCAGGAACAGCGCGCTTCTCTGGATTCTCTTCGTTCTCCCTCGCTCCCGTTTCTGAGGCCTCAGAACTCACATCCCTTTTGAGAGAGAGAGGATTTGTTGTCAAGTACTGAACATTTACTGTTGATTTGACTGATCAACATTTAATTTATTCTACTGAATAAGTAAAAAACTACTAATTTTTTAGTAAGTTAGTAGTCTGATAAGCACAAACCTGCTTTTATCTGTTCCAGGGGAGTCAGGCTGAGAGTTGGTGCTTGCAATGGTCCCAATTTCAGAGGGGGTGGTTTTAGCAGGCATCCGGCGTACTGTTGTCACTAAAGGCTTGTTCAGTGTTCCCAGCACGACTGTTTGCTTTGGGGGCAGCTAAAATATACATCAAAGTATTACAATGTGTAATATTATGTAGTCAAGGAATTCATTAGCCAACTTCAATGCTATAAACCAGTGTTTCCCAAACAGGGGGCTGGGGCCCACAAGGGGGCCTCAGCAGATTTTCAAGGGGGCCTCAAGATGACTTAAAATGATTAAATATTGGACAAAACAAGCATTAAAATAAGCTTAAACAAGCAAAAACAAAGATGTTTTTATTTGTTTTTGTTTTTTGACATTTAGTAGCGAATATACATCTGTCTAATCCTTCCAAGCCCTAGTAATTTTATTTGGAAAAAATTGAGTGAGTGGGGGCCTTCAAACTTTGTTGTGGGCAACTAGGGGCCCTTGAAGTGAAAAAGGTTGGGAACCACTGCTATAAACCATGGGCTCCCAAATGCTTTCGTCTGTTAAACCCTTATGATTTCAGTTATTTACTAATGTAATGTTTTAACTTTGTAGTTTTCACATTTATACAAAGGTGACATGGGTAGCATTAAAAAATAGTTAGGAGAGAATAGGATGTTTATTTAGGGCATACAGTCATATCACTGAAATCCTTACTTGGATTTTTCCTGTCTGAAGAACCGTTTTGGCTTCTGCTGACAGATATTCCTTATCATTGATAAAGTCCTATAGAGAGGGTCAGAAGGAATTAACATTTTTAGAAAGGTCAGTCGGTAAAGAGCACAGTGGATCATCAGGGTGGCAATTACCTTGTCAGGTGGGGTGAAGAACTTGCTAGGCAGTACAGGATCTTTTGGTGAATCCAGATGACAGGAAGTGCTCTTGTTCGCAATAACAAATAACGCCACATCACAAACGATGTAAAGTTTCTGTATGTTCATAAAAAACAGGGTAAAAAACATGGACCCTACATGGATTTTTTTAATTATCAGACCCTAACAGATCAACAGGTGACTTGCCTCATTTGCCTTAGGATCATCGGGGGATTGAGCATCTTTTGTTTGTTTGATGTTCTCCACCATCTTCCTCAAGAATGAATGACTGTTATTCTCGTTCTTTGTCATCAAAACCTCCAGCATGAACCATAAGCACCTGAAAACAGAAGAAAGCAATGATTATTTGGTGCACACACACTAGTATATTATTTCAGGTGGAGGACCTGAAAAAAAACCTAAGCCACATTTTGAAGCCATGCTGCGTTAGGAGTGCATTAGCAGGTACCCAAGGATACATTGCGTTATGTCAATATCTGTTTCCCAATACAGCAAGTAAGGGATAATGTATAGGCAGCAAGTTAACGCAAAAATAAGCACTAACAGTGTGATCAGGACCAGACTATATATGCCTACTTATGGCTCTTTTCAAATGCATAGTACCCTGTGGTTTGGTTTAGTTTGGGTCGGGTCAGCTTACTTTTGCGAGCTTTTCCACTGGGTGCAGATACTTTTTTTCGTACCACCTCGGTTGGGGTTCCAAGCGACCCGAGCTGATACCAAACGTGACGCGAAAACACTGTAGGTCACTGATTGGTCTGAGAGAATCGGCACTACCAGCGTCATCGCTATAATGTAAAAGATTAGCTTTACCTTAGTGCTAGCTAGCTTGCGCTGTCTCGAGCAAACATGTTGTCATCTGTGCTCTGCTATAAGTTCCCAAACTCCCTTTTAGTGATGAAAAACATCCACAGGTTGAGAATCAGGGACACCATAACAGTTTTTTTCCAGACTTGCAGTTTGTGGCGGGACATTCGCAACGCGCACGTCAGCATTATATGCTTAAATGCAACTTCAATGAGGCTCAGCGGAGCGCCGTCGACTGACGCCGCGGTGTTTGAACAGAAACGGTCATGTGAGACAGAGGTAGTGATAAACGCGATGTGCAAACATCGATTTGTGATGGCCAATTTTTATTTTGTGGCGGACTGAGAAATAAATGAATGTATGGGAATGTACAACCACACTCTCACTTGTATGATGTCACAGCAGTAGGCAGCGCAAATATAACGACTCTATAATCGAACTATAATCTCTCCCACTACGAAGTGATACTAAACTCATTGGAAAAACTAGCCATGCCAAAGTGAGGTGAGCTGACCCGACCCAAAGTAAACTAAACCTGGGGGTACAATGCAATGGAAAAGCGCCCTTTAGACAAGACGTTAGACTCAGAAAATAGTTTGTTTGATGATGGACTTTTGACCTCTTTCTTGCTTTACTGTGAGTTCCCCTAGATTAACAACGGTCGTTTCTGCTTTCTCACTGGTAATATTTATTGAATTGTTTTGTGATGATCCTGTAAAATACGCTGATATGCTGCTTGGAATCCTTTTTATTTATTATTTGGCTGTTTTTGAGGTGGTTGGCGACATTTGGAAAATCCAGGCATGGATTAAAAAAGGATCATGACATAACCTAGACACATTGTCACCTATTGTCACAGGAGCAGAAGCGCCGACAGTAATACTCTATTTCTGATTTTACTGTTGTTTGCAGTCTCATTATTTATGGCCGTTTATATGGTCTTTTGCTTGTTTTACTGTCATCTGCATTACACCGTATACTGGTATTTTGAATAAATATATTTTTAACTTTATCCAAATTCAGGTCGTGGTGTGTAGGGGTGGGCGGAATGACCATTTTGTATTTATGCATACATTACATTAAACATATGCAATATGTAAAATGAACAGGTATAAATATATGCAAACACCTACATACAGGATAAATACCTACAGAACAGCCAATATGAGAGACGGAGCTCTCTAAATGTGACAGGTGCTATGATCTGATGATCATAAAGTTTGTTTTAAGATCTTGACGCCCTTTACTTTCTATTATACCTTAATATTTGCATCTCTTTCTCGTCTTTCCGATCAAATATGTTTGTATAAGCAAATGGCGCATCAAACTACGTCACTCCAGCAGCGCACATCACTGATATAAATGCGAGTTTTGTCTTAGCTTGCTTAAAGTTCAGAAAACTTTACAACTATTAGCATTATGTGCGAGAAGAACTCTTTATTTCGCGTCGCAGCTCCTTGCGCTTGCCTAGAGAGACCTCTGCACGCGAGAGACCGGCCGGCCAGCTGCTGCATGAGGAGATAGAGAGAGAGCGCGCGGTGGATTCACTGGCACTTATTATAAAAATTACACAAATAACTCGTTAATTTTTTATAAGTGAACTATTTTACATGTTTCTCCGTCACACTCAGTTTGCTGGAGGGCAGAGTTAGCCACGCCCACTTATTTGCATTCCGCGGAATAGACGGAATAGAAAAATCTGTTACGTCTGACATTTTATTCCGCGGTAATGGAATATACCGTCATACCGCCCAGCCCTAATTGTGTGCTTACATAAGTCAGTCACAGATCTCTTGAAATCTCTCAGACATAACCAAAAATAAGACATTTTTGACAGTGGGATCAATCCAGAATTGGGAGCAAAAATACAGCAACGTTTTTACAGATATCCCCCCACCCACCTTTAAAAAACATAGGTTTGGTTTTGCAGATCTCTAAAACCACTTTAGTGTCTACATGAATGATGACGAAGACACGTCATTGTTCCTAGACACGTTGTCACCTATTGGACATGTTTAAAACTCATACTCTTTGATGTCTCTGAGCTGCTCAAGGTCCTGTGGTTTAGTGAAATCTGGATCATGAGCTAGAAGATGGATCATGTATGGCACCACATATTCTGGAAGGAGAGACAGCAGCTTCTCTGAAAGATATAAAAAATAAACAGATCATTACTAATTCAACAGTAAGCGGAGTTATTGGCTCGATATGTCAGTGGTACATGTTCAATAATCACGCAACTGCTCAAACAAAGAATGAGTGTATCTACCATGGGCCGTGGGATTCTGTTTGATGTACTCTCTGCGGACACTGATGTTCTTGAGCAGGCACTGCCGGGCGTGAGCTCGACGCTCTTTCACGGGGTCTTTAGCACACAAAGCAAACACGGCCATGTACTCCAGCGGCAGCATTAACTTTACAAGAGCAACATGCAACTTTTGAGCAAAGATCTGTCGAACTTGGTAGCACTCATCCTGCAGTGAGAGAGAGGAAGGGCATTAAAAAACTGCATGAACTGCATGCAAGTTGTGGTAGTAATGGCTATACTGCAACATGTTTGTGGCATCGTATTTACTTTCTATCTGCATTTATGATATTATTTATGTGACACTTGATTCATATTGCCCTAGTTAATCCCCCTTGAAGCTTATGCTAAAACACAAAATGACTTAACAGAGTTGTGTCTTAAACTCACATTAATGACGAGTGCACAGAGCTGGAACTGTTCTGGAGTGATGATCTCATGGTAGCAAGGCTCCTGAGCCAATTTCATGATGGCGCTCCCTGCTGCGAGCCTCAACCGGGACATGTCAGACTTACTGTGTCCACAAATACATAAAATTAGGACTGCAATCCGCCATGTGAGTGTAAGATTTTGTGACTCTGTATCATACCAGAGAGTGGTACCTGATCTTTTTCTGCTCTGTGAGGTCTCCCTCACTGACCAGCATAGCTGACAGGAGTCTGAGAGTAGAGTTGGCTGATTTGGACTGATTATTTTTCATTCCCAGCAACCAACGCACCAACAGCTTAATGGCCTGCACCTGCACCACACACATGCACACATTAATACACACAAAGCACCAAGAAATAGTGTTTAGTCAACCCGATTATACACAAACTCTACCTTAGCCAGCACTTCGGGGGAAACCTCATCATCGGTTGTCCATAGCCGCCCATTCTTGTTTCCTACAGACTGAGAGAGGGGGAGATTATTAATCTAATGGTTGAATCAAAATACGAACATGACAAAACCAAAGAAATAAATCATCATGCTCACTCTGTCATTCATCATTAGGTCCTTCACAATAAAATTGGCTACGATGGACTTCATGGGTGATGCAAACTGATCTGGGGCCAGCATTGAGATATGCCCAAGGGAGACGAGTGGTGTGATGAGCTGTTCGGGCACATCTGCATTCAGACTGCGAGACAATGGCTGGAATAGGAGAGAGAGTGACAAAAAGAGACATGCTTTATATATCATGGTAATATTACAAAAATCAAACGGCCTGGGTTTTGCAATCCGAGTATCAGGTTTCTCACAAAAACGTGGACTGCAATAACACAATACCAGTAAATGTCATTTGACACATGCAACAGCTCTCTGTTTTCTATGTAATGCTAATATTCACACACTGAGATCATGTGTCACCTGCAGCAAATGCTAACTTTATCATCTGTTCTGGAAATATAAATAAAAAGTTGGGTCCCAACGTAAAGCTAAAGACTAAATACCCGCAAACATTGTAACTTTAAAAAGGCCGACAAGGAAATGCCATTGAGTAATTGCATAAGCTTTTTATTTTTTCTCAGACACAGCATCAATATAAAACTCATTTCCCAGGCAAATTGTTAAAGTAGATGCTCTGGCATTTAAAGAAAATGTCAGTTTAATTTATAGCAATACCTGTACATGTAAAAGTGGTTATTGTTCCACAAATTTACCTCAAATATCTGAGCTAATTGGACCTCTTTGTTGTGAAAAATGGCATGGATGCAGTGGACTGCCTGTTTGGCCTGGTGGGGTGTGCCTCTTTTTGCCTTCTGATGCAGGACGGGAATAAGAGTCCTGCACAAAAAGAACATTTCATACACCAAACCATTAATTTTACCTTCAACAGAACTGACTTCAGTCTTTATCAGTGTACTAAATGTAAATGTTTAATGTTCGTACGAGCGAATCTGTGGCAGTTCTGTCTCGATCTTCTGTCCTGTGTTTCTGAATATCTGTATTGCAGCTTCCGCCACTTTATCATCCTCCATCTTCAGACACTGCAGCAGAGACTCGTATGTCTCAGTTGAGTGAAAAGCAGTGGGGTGAGTAAACGACAAAATCTGGGATGAGAGAGGAAGAACAGTTAACCTATTACACTTTGTCAAGAATACAGCAGTATTAAAACATGCAATTTTCTATTTCTAGTCCACTTAATGCATTTTGATGTAAAAAGCACACATCTATGGACAAGTGTGCTCTTTTATTAAAAACAATAATGTATATTCTAGTACATACAAGTATAAAAACCCACCTTGAGCAGCTCAAGCCCGGCACGGATGGCAGTATCAGGAGTTACGCCCTCCTCCTCATCATCAGCAGTACCCTCCGTTGACTTATTCAACAGCTTCACCAGAGCACTGTACACAAACATAAATTAATTCAAAAGCACACTTGTAATTACACTTAACCATCACTAGGTGTCTCACTATCAAACATCCATTCAGTCTGTTACACAACCGTTGGAAAAAACCACATGGCCCATATATTGGCCTTATCACTCTCTCCCACACCACTCAGTTTCAATTCCTTTCTCTTTATCATTCATTAAATTTCTGCCTTTACATTTGCAGGTGCACTGATACGGGTCCAAATCCTTTCCTTGCATGAAGGTGCTTCTGCACACAGTCCCTTTTTGCTTTTCTTATCAGATCTTCAGAACAGACGCTGTTATTTTGAAGCATTTAAGCTAGATAAGTACACATTTAAGCATTGTAGACTATGTCTTTTATATCAACACAGACTGTTATAATAATGACTGAAGCGTTATTCATTAATATCATAAAGCGTTATCATTTATTTTTCCACATATAATAGAAAATTCATTAAAACTGAAATAACAAAGAACATAATGAAGTCAATACTATGACTGAAAACAATCCAAAATGAATAAAAACAAACACTTACTGGTGGTAATTTTTTTTATAATAGTTTATAAATGTATACAGAAATTAAATTTGTTAGTGCAAGGTTTTAATAGGTCTTAGTAATTTAAGATAAGGTTAAGAAAAGATTTACTTACTTTAATAAAAGAATGTATATTTAAAAGATAAAACCACTGCTTATATATTTTTAGGTATTATTATACATTAATTAATATAAATTAAACATGACATTTACAGAAATATTGTACTTTCTTTGAATGTTAAAATAGCTTTGCAGCCCCCCCGATGAAATGTCCGTCTTAGAAATGGCCCCAAGCCAGTTTGAGTTTGAGACCCTTGGTTTAAACGAAAGTGGGAGAAATGACGGGTTTAAATTGCTGCAAACTAATATTATGTCAGAATCCACTGCTTGTGTTGCACAGTGCTTTGGACATGAATTTGTAAGAGGTTTCTATGATATTTCAGCGCAATTGATGAAATAATCTTGCGCAACTTCCACACACTCGCAAAATGAAACTAATTAAAGACACGGAGATCAGCCGCCTTAGTTTTACCAATTTAAGCCTAAAGATAGCGCTGTACTGACATTATGCCAAAACCAAATAAGATTTTTGTATTTGTATTAAAAATGTCATTTAATGTAATGATGTATTATGTTTTAAATTTTAATAATAAGCTAAATTTTGTAATTGAATCCATTGCAAAAGTTTGAATTGGTTTTGTAAAGAAACATCTAAAGGGATAGTTCAACCAAAATGAAATTTCTGTCATCATTTACTCACTTTCATGTTGTTACAAACCTGTATAAATTTTATTGTTCTGATGAACACAAATTAAGATATTTTGAGAAAGGTTTGTAAGCAAACCATTTGTGGACCCCATTCACTACCATAGTAGGTAAAAATACTTTAGAAGTAAATGGGGTCCACAAACGTTTTGTTTACAAACATTTCTCAAAATATCTTCCATTTTTGGGTGAACTAGCTCTTTAAAGGTAGAATATGTAATTTTTAATCGCTAGTAGGGCTGAAAGTAACGATTATTTTCATAATCGATTAATCTAGTGATTATTTTTCCCATTAATTAGCTAATCGGATAAAAACAAACATTTACTAAATTAGATTGTCCCCTTATTATAGCTAAAAAGGGCAATTAATTGGGGTATTTACATGTAAACATTTACATTTAAAAGTGCAAAAGCCACACACTAACACAAGTTTTAATATTAATAATCTTTTTGATTTTAAGATTTAACAAAAAAAAAGTTTGTCTGCTTTTTAATGGTAAAACATCTTTATGTCAAAATATAAATTAACCAAACAAATGGAGTCTTTAGGGATGTGCGGGTTCATACATTTTGCCACAGATTATTAAACTCATTTTGATCCTCAAATTTAGACCTTGAAGAGAATTAGCATCATTCGCTTTTAACAAAATAAATAAGCCATATGATTTGAGAGTGATTATGCATGCATTGTAACAGTTTCCCCCTTTACTTTAAAACAGATGCTTGTGGTTTATTATTATTATTATGAAAAACCAACAACAATTAAACAAATACAAACTTGCTTATATTAAAAAATTAAACAAAACCTTTAACAAGCAGCGTTCTTTTACACTTTTGCTTCCGTCATTGTCCAAAGTTGGTTTTCAAACAAGCTGGTCGTGTGGTGAGAAACACCACCTGATAAATGTGCAGCTTGCATTGTATGAAGAAAAGGCGCCTGGTTTTGAGCACACAGCTTGTGCAGTATGAATAATCAGCACCTGACTGTAATTATAAACCATAGACTGTAAAAAAAGATGGACGACGCCTGTTCGCTCTCTTCCATTGGTGAAAAGTGAAGCCGCCAGTGTCTGACATCTTGGGTCTTGAGTCTGCGCAGTAGCGTTTTCGGGACCAGTCCTGCGCAGTAGTGAGCAGGAAGTGAAGCCGCAAAATCAAGACCCCGTCCTCGCTCTCGCAGAATGCGCATATCACATCTGTCAATCATGACGTCACACCACCGTTTTTATATCATTAAATAACTAACTAAACAGAAACTTATTTTAAAAACAAACATTTGAATGTTCATCAGCGTCATAAAAACTACAGTAAATGACAGAAACCAGCTTCGGATAAAAGATAATTGAAGTGTAATACA
Organism: Paramisgurnus dabryanus; assembly: GCF_030506205.2. Taxonomy (NCBI): domain Eukaryota; kingdom Metazoa; phylum Chordata; class Actinopteri; order Cypriniformes; family Cobitidae; genus Paramisgurnus; species Paramisgurnus dabryanus. The sequence continues at coordinate 44,042,061 of NC_133340.1, read as the reverse complement.
TTTTTAAGTTGGTCTCAAGTCCCATTGAATAACATGGGGAGGCGGGGTTTATGACCTATACTGGGACCAGTCACTGGGGGGGCGATCGAGACGTTTTGGCTTCACTATTAAGGGCTTGTGCGGCACGCTTGTTATAAGCGCAAACTTCATGCTGTATGAAGCGGACGCTTGTCTGTGCTCTTCGTGGTGGTGTGGGAGAATGTCACATCACAGACCAACAAATTATCGATATTATCAATACGTTGTTACAGCCCTAATTGCTAGAGATCGCGAAACCATTGCTAAGGGAAAGCTTGCATTTTACGATTTCTCTTGATTTAAACATTGTTGGAAACATTTGAGAAAATGTACACAAGTGAACAAAATACAACCTTCGTATTGTTTTTTTTTTCAATATTTTAGTCTCAAAAAGCCTGATTGTGCTGTTAATACATAAACTATTTTTGGAATCAGAGTAAAATTTAATATGCATATGCCAAAAAAAACCAATTGCACCTGGTATTATTATCTTGCATGTTCACAAAATTCACTTCCACCAAAGACAAAACATTTATCTTCCCCTTTCAGACACTTTACCTGATGGCCTCAGAGTCTATGTGAACAGGAGCAATTCTCTCCAGCAGGAATTTCACCATCTCCAGGAATGGGTTCGTGGGCTGCTTAGGGAACGTCAGCTTCCGTGTGATTTCCCTCTGAAAGAAAACATCACATTCAGATGAGTTAATACTGCCTTATAGTCCCCCCCCCAAAAAAAACACTAAATAGTTTGTTGAGGAGCTCATTAGAATATTTTGTAATAAACACATGCTTAATAATTAAAGCCATATACTTTCAACATGTGAATGTGACTGATGATGCGGTTGTTAAACTCACCACACACTGTTCAGCGTGTTTGCAGGAACAGGTGGGGCTGATGAGCTGGTCGAGCTGAAGACGCAGTTTCTCATCTTCACCCAATACTTGATTGAACTTCTTCATGAAGTCCTGAGCTTTTCCTGAGTCTGGGAGATTCTCTAAAAAAAAAAAAAACATGATTGTACACTGTAAAACCTGTTATTTCATATAACTTTACACTTACAGAAAGATATGAGAGATACTTACTAGCAATGGTCATTAATTTTCCAAACATGGCTGTGGTGTTTGCTTCAGACTATACAGAGAAAAGCAAAAATATTTATTATGACAACGTACATTTCGGAGACCTCTCTATGGATTACTTCCTATGGATTTTTACACTTTTTGAAGTTTGACAGGTGTGATCATTGCAAAAATATGGAAAATCCTACATAGTTTCAAAGTACATAGTTACAAAATTCTACTGTAGCAATTTACAGGATAAAAGCAATCTGAAAATGTTGGCTTCAGAAGTGTAATTACAAGTGTAAACACTCTTTAACCTAGACTAAAAACAGGGTTTAAAATGAAGATAACCTGGGGTTAAGCACAGTGTGAAAAGCCTCTATGTGTGTGTACGTGAGAAGCTTACTAGTGCATGTTTGAGTGACTTACTGTGGGCAGTTTGTGTAGGTCCAGCAGTTCTCGAACGAGACCTCTCAGCATATTCTGACACTTCCACATTTCATTCAGTGCTCTGAGAGAAAAAGGGACACATTAAGCTTGATATAGTTTCACTCATCAGTGGGACTTGAAAGCTGTTAATATCGATGCAGTGATACTATTTAAAACAATTAGATGAGAACCACAGACTCCAAACACTGGCAATCTGATAAGGCTTTCAAAACAGGTCAGTCGATTAAGACTCACTTGACTGCATTGGTGTCCAGGCAGGCATACAGGTAGTACAGACATTTCATCTTCTCCTCTGTCTCCAGACTGTGAGGAACCATGTACTGTGCAAAGATCTTCTCCACAAGCAACCTAACACACAGAGTAAAAATCGCTGGTTTCAAATACATTGGTTTATAACAAATGCATCACATCAAATCATTTGTTCGTATGCGTTTGTTGCTCCTACTTGTCATCTATGCTGTTCTGGTAATAGATGTGTAACAGTTTGTCTTTAATCCAGCTGATTTTCAGAGCAGATTCTTTCCCAGCCTCATGGTGCAGACAGTACTTCTTATACAGTTGTGCTAAACCCATCATTGCTTCTTTACGGACACGCCACTGAAAACAAAACGTACACATTTTTCAAGACTACACAAAATGGCATTGTCTCTTTATATTCTGCATAACTCACCCATATTTATTCATAAAGAACACAACCAAACACAGGTAGGTCATGAGCCACAGAATCACAGTAATCACAAATCTATATAGATACTTTGTTCTGATTGGTCAATTGCAGCACTGATTAATATATATTTTAAATGGCTGCTTATCGTATATTCAACCTTTGCACGGTAACAAAACAATTTATACGTTCATGTCTCTCATGCCCCGCTGTCTCTTTTCATACCACTTGAAGTTATCAGCTAAACTGGCATCATCTTTCTACTAAAGCAGCAGTTTGCTGCTAGTAAAAATGGTTTTGCAAGACTCTAGTGTTTACTCTACTATACAATATAGAAGTTTCTTAAAGCTTGAAATGATGACAAATAAAGGTATAATGTTTAGATAGGATGGTGGCAATTCTGCATATCTCTCACCCTTTTGTCCAGCATCCTCTCTCTGACAAATCCCAGCAGTTGATCATTCACCAGGTTCAGGTCTCTCTTACCCGCATTAATGATGGTGACAATGACATCATGTCTGATAGCCTCCTCAGGGTCATGTGACCTCACCTTCAAATATTCTAATGATGTCAGACACAACAATGAGTTACAGAAGATCTACAGCAATGAAGTAAAAAAAACATTTAACCCTTACACACCTGTAAGATCCTTGGCAATGTCTGGGTGGTTCATAAGGCAGTGGCTGGCAAACTTCACACATTCCAGTCTCACAGGAACATGAATGTCATTGAACCTGTAGAAAACAAAACAACAGATAAATAAAGAAAGCAAATGATCAAGTAAAAGAGTCCTGCAGTGGTTTTTTCATAGAGGCAGGAGAATCTCACCTTCCCAGAAAACACTGCCAGAGTGGCCGATTCTGTGTGGCCAGTTCAGAGTCTTTTGCCCCAAAGAGTTTAGCCAATAGTTTTACTACAGCCAATCTCTCCTCTCCATCATTACTCTATTCAAACAAAAACAAACAGATTTAGGTTAGATTTGATTAAGCTTACTTAAGCAGCAAGTGTTTTCTTTGCATAAATGCACGTGTGTTCAGTCACCTTCAGTTTGAACTCAAGCTGTGGCATTACAGAGACAAGCAGCAGAGGGTCAATGGCAAACAGCTCCTGTATAAGGTCAAACACGTGCTCAGAGAGATCACTCACAGAGGACTTTCCCATCACTAGCACCTGATTAAAGAACTACAAAGAAAGACAGCTCGTAAATCCACAAGTTCAATAACAAATGCAAAAGCATAAAAACGCATAAAAATTAAGGCTATAGAATCTGAAAAAACTTGATTTACACATTTATCTGATTTACACAAATATAAAAATTTTATAAACCATAATAACTAGCTTCCTGTAAACTCCAACACAATTTAAGCAGATAGTAGTGTAGTGTGAGAAAAGACTCTAGCGAGAACTGTGCATTGTAAGTTGTTTTAACTACAGATACGGATAACTCAATAGTTTTATATCAAAATCCTCTGCCATTTTCTTTAAAGTCCTCATTTTAACTTGTGACTGGGTGCTTTGCTCCTTGCTTTTTGCCTCTCCAACCCATGTTTTCATAGATGAAACCTTTAGGAGCTATCAAAAGACGAAAATAACCGATGTACAGTAGATGTGCTCATTAACATCTTAAACCCAAGTAAAAAAAATTTGCCAACTTTTTTATCCTTTATAAGGATTTTCTTCCTACATACATTCAGATATTACAATAAAAAACATAACACAAATAATAATACTACGAATAACAATAACAAGCTACGATAGCACATACCGGCAACCGGAAGCAATCAACCCAGTTTTCCGGTTTGGTCACGTGAGGTTCGACATATACCGTATTTATTAGTGCTGTGTTCAAAATATCGTCACGACGATACATCGCCATGGACGCCTGACGATGCGCGCATCGATACAGCACCTTCCGTATCGATTCGGATGTACTTTTGAAAGTAACGTGACGAATTGCTGTTGATCCGTGATCCATATGGAAAGGACGCATGTGTCCCGCAGAGTACGTAGAGTTAAATGTGGCGGGGTATACTTTCACTTTGCGTGTCTGTCTCGCTGGCGCACGTGTCTGCATAGTGAGCCGCGTACTCGCGCTCTCTCTCTCTCTCTCTCTCGCGCGCGCATTAAAGTCAATGAGTTCAGTATGAAAGCGTAGGTATCTTAGCCTATACTACTGCAAAGGGCTTTATTAGCCACGCTCTTATAAAACAGTATTAACGCATTTGAGAAGAAACACGACAAAGATCTGCATGTGAAAAGTGTATGTCTAGAGAAGAGATACAGAGCTACTTCAAACTATAACTGTCACATTAATAATCTGATTTCTATTAAATAGTATTAAGTCTGACTGCATGTTTATAGATATATTCATAGATGTAGAATAATGAAAGACAAGAGTAAGGCACCATCTTTGTAAAACTGCTTTAAAAAAACATAAGTTAAGTACTAACTCTGGGATTTTAAATATTTCTAATAGCTAATAAATGAATGACAAAAACACATAGTCTTGTATCGTGATGCGCATCGTATCGGGACCCTTGTATCGGGATACGTATCGTATTGGGGAATTGTTGGCGATACACAGCCCTAGTATTTATCCCCCTATATATATATATATATTAGTTTGGATTACTTTTGTGAAGGATAGATGCCCATTTTTTGGACTTGAAGGAAGTGAACCCTATTTTAACTGTTATAAAGCTTGGAAGAGCTAGGACATTTTCTAAAATAACAAAAAATGAGTTTGTTTAAAAAAATAATGGACATATGCATGTCGGATGGCTTTAGAGTGAATAAATCATGTGGTCAATTTTATATTTGGACAAACTATCTGTTTAAATATAAATGATGAATTTTGTGAAATGAGAGATGACTCACTGAAGCAATGCAGGTTTCGATGGTCTGAACCGTTCTTTTCAACAGAGTCCTGGCCAGGTCATAAGCCTGTTTATTCAGGTTCTACAGCAGGAATAAAGTAAATCAACAAGCTGGTTACATATCTAAGAGTGAATTTGTTAATCAGTAGTCAGAAGGTGTTGTTTAATTCAACAATGAATTGTGCAATTGGTTACCTTGTGAGCAGGAATGAGATTAATGAGGATTGTGTCCAATAACTCTTGTGTTACTCCATCTCCCTCCATTATAATGGAGCTCATCAGGTCCAACATGTGCATCTGCACCTTCTGATTATGGCTGTTACTGAAAGAGATAAACATAACAAAATGTAATAAAACATAACAAAACAAACAAAACAAAAAATACCAAAATATTAAATAGTACAGCAACAAATAAAACACCAGTTTAATGAACCAGTGTGGAAAACAGTCAATCTTAAATGCTATAGAGACAGAGCGCATTTATTCTAATCTGAAAACCACACCCATCGGGGGGAAAACAATCCAACCGTCTCCATTCACTTTGTATTGCCTGAGGCTGCCTCCTTGTCATTTCTGGCTTATAACAAAAACTGAATAATGCCTAAAAGCTGCTGGGTGACAGGGTGTACAGCTAACAAGCAAAAAACAGAAATAAGTTTTATAAGCTACCGAGCTGTAAAACCCAGCCTTTAAGGAGACTAAAGTGGATTGCTGATTACGTTTCTCTCTAGTGGGCGTAGTTCTAATAATAGTAGTACTATAAAAAGTTCCCTGTATCCACTTTTGTGTCTTTCAATGCTAGTTTTTTTGTGTTATAAAAATCTATTTCTGGGTTTTTTGTGTTGTTAGCTGTATACCCGGTCACACAGGAGCTTTTAGGCATTATTCTGTTTTTTGTTATGAGCCAGAAATGAAAAGGAGGCTGCATCACGTAATACAAAGTCAATGGAGACGGATGAATTGTTTTCGTCCAGGTGGGTGTTGTTTTAGTTATGATGCATTGTGCTCTGTCTCTATACCAAGGGATGGAAAGTTCAGAGTTAAATAAACTGGAAAACCACTCACTTGATGACAGAAAAGAGAGTTTTAAAGAGCTGGATGAAGATCTCGTTACAGTCCTCCAATTCAAAGCAGATATTGTAGGACTTCACCCATGCCAGGTTCTGCACAAATCAAAATAAAAAAAATTAGCAATGGCAATCAAATTGCTATGTGATAAACATAAAATCAAACTGCTACATTAGGACAAAGAATTGAGCTTTAACATATACCTAAATCATATTTCACATCACTTTAAAGTATGACCACTGGTTCTAGAGGCACCCAATAAAATTGCAGTGTTGTTCTGACTTTTTAAAAAAAATGCAATATTTTTATTTTGCCATTTTTGCCAAAACAGCTTTAAATGTGTACACAATTATGTTATCTGTCAAAACGTAATGGGCAATTAATACATTTTTATTAACTGAATGAACTCTCACCTCAAGCAAGTAAAAGTATCTGTTGAATTGGGGGCTCTTGGTGTCCTCCAATCCCTTTAATTGTCGTGTAATGAAGAGGAAAATTTCCTGGAAAGTAAACAGAGCAAGTCAGTGAGATTGATATGAATGGTTTTGTTTGAGACGTAAAGTCACCCCCTCACTTTTGTATTGTCATTTCACTTTTTAGTCATGAGCTACTGGTGTGGGGCATTAGAGGCAATTCTGTCCAATGAAGGTCTAGAGGAGAGAGTATAGTACCTTGAGCTTGTCATGTGAGGTGTATGGGGCCTCTGGTGCGTAGATCCTGAAAATGTCAGCGAGACAGCAGGCCACAAGTAACCGTACGTCTTTGTTGGGGTTTCGCAGGAAGAACTCTGAGGCCAAGTGAAGAGCCAGAGCCAAATACTGCTGCTTTTCCTCTTCAGAGTCCTGATCCATGTCCATATACGTCTTTACCACCAGCTAATATGAAATAGATGATAGGTGTCAGTTACAATTTACAATTTTGAGATAAGAATAGCATATTATAATATAATAACATCTTGTTGTTTTACCTCTAACAATACGTACACAACATTTGAGCTATGGTGTTTTTTAGCTCATTATCAAGTAATTGACCCTTTTTTGATCTTGTAAAACATTACAGATAAAAATGTGTGTATGAGTATATGTATACTTGGTTGTTGTCATAAAATTTTGTTATTTAACAGTATATTGGTGTTTAATCAAAGGTGAACATGCTTACAACATTTAAAATGAGCAATTAGCCAACATGCTAATTTCCAAAACAGTTTTTATGCACAGTGAGTGACTGTGATTCTAGACTGGCCAAATTGTTGTTTATGCGTGTTTACCCGTAATTATCAAAGTTAATATAATCCCCTCAGAGTTATCAGAATCTGTACCGAAAAGAAAGAAAATACTTTGACTGACGATAGGGCGACCTCAAAACGGGGCATATCACCCAACACTATACTGGACAGAAAGTTTAAATCACGTTGTGGATGAACATCATTACATCGCATTTTAAAACACACCCAGTCAAAGCACAAGGCTTCATAACATTAAGCTGCTTTAAGTCTTTTGCTATCAATTTAGCAGTCAGTTAGTATCATGCTCTCACCTCTTATCAGTCAAGATGTTATGTTTATATGGCTCTCTGGTATCTCTTGACATTAAATGTTTAAATATGAGATGAAAATAGGAGCGGACTTCTCTGTGTGCTTTTGAATCACTGGTACTTAAGTCATACGCCGATTGCTCTGCAAGGCACAACACAAAGTCTGTGCCAGTGACAATACTGTTTACCGGCCTGAGTGTCTCTCATGCTGGCCCCAGGCAATCAGGCAGTCCTTTATATTGAGCCCTGCTATAATGATCAGTAAGGCTGTGATGAGACACTTACTCCACGAGATGAGGCACAAGATTGGGTTCACGAGAACGAACTTTTAACAACTTTTTAAAAAATCCTCAATGATAAAATATATGAATGGGAAACTGAAATCACATTATTCTGACATGTTTTAACTAATCTAGGGCTGTCCCGAACTATTATTTTGCTTATTGACAATGAAGTAATTAGATTTTTTGGTAATAAAAACAGACCCAAGTGAGCAATAACATTACATTAAAATTACATAATAACGAAATTTTTTCTGTACTTGGCAGGGTTCACATTTCTCACGGTTTGGTTCGTATAACGGTTTTATGGTCACGGTTTCGGTATGGTTTGGTACTGGCAATGTTCAGAAAAACATTCTGCAGCCAAATCAACAGAAAATTATTTTATTTAGTGCAAACTTATTTTTTGTCAAAAAAATAAATAAACAAACATCGAGTTCTCCCATCAGAAGTAAGTTTTACTTATTTAATTATTATTTCACAAGGGGGAAAAAAGCATTTCAAATTCAGTTGCCATTGAAGTCAAAAAGTCAAGTTCAGAGTCTTTGTGGGTTATTGTGCGTTTGTAAGTTCGTTCCCAGTTTTAACATGAGTTTCATCTGCCTTGTCTACAGCAGAAGGGCTGGACGAGTTTGGCAATAAATACGTTTAACGCGTCTGCTAGTGTTATTATACAGTATGGAGTGTTGTGCTTTGTAAGGGTTTTGCCGTTACCTACGCTGGCACGTAAACTCGTGCCCGGACTTGTCAAAAGTGTAATTTATTGTCATAGCCTGCGGGATTTGCGCTGAGCAATGTTTACAGTCACAGGTTTTATTTCTTCACATTTTAACCATTGCTGCTATGTGCATCCAGACAGTAAACTTAAATGATCTTAACGGTTTGTCACATGCAGTCTTATCAAGTGATTGACATACAGTACAGTTAAACAGCTCTGCTCTACTTTACTATTGCTGTGATGAACGTGAGCAGGCAGTCTGTATCTGCAGTCGTGCAGGGCTTAGTGGCACTTCGTATTCATTATAAAACATTGATTATAAATACGTTGATGAACTGCGGAAAATATACTAGCGAAATGATTGTCATTTTTGGCAAGAAACCTAAAAAATATGCACTTTTAAACCATAACTTTCAGTCTTCCTTTGGCCCTGTGACGCGCCAGCGGCGACCTCACTTAATACGTCATCACGTCAAGAGGTCCCGGATGACTTATCGAAACTACGCCCCAGTGTTCAAAAGTGTGGAGAAAGAGGACCGTTTTGACGTTGTTGTATGTGAAGTTTATTGTTTAGAATGCTCTGCAAATGTGCATTTCATATATGTAACACATGACCTTTCAATGTCATTACGCAATTACGTGAGATCGCGCTTGCTCGTCATACAGCAGGAAAAAGAAGAGAAGTTGTCGTTTAAAAGTGCATATTTTTCCTTTTTCTTGTCAAAAATGACAATCGTTTCGCTAGATAAGACCCTTATGCCTCGTTTGGGATCATTTAGCGCAGTGGTTCTCAACTCAGTTCCTGGAGGCCCACTGTTCTGCACAGTTTGTAAGTCTCTCTCATCTGAAACAATCAACTCAGTTCAAAGAGAGCTCTACTAAAGAGCTGAAGATTTGATTCAGGTGTGTTACATACAAAATGTGCAGAGCTGACGTGCACATTTTACTTTCACTTTTGAATTACGCATCCGTTTAAATGCAGTGCTTGCGTACGCTGCGTTAAATCGCGTAAGAATTTGCATGCAATGCGAGTGCAACAACTGGTTTACTTAAGTCAATATGCGCAGGTAATTCTCAAAGCGCTGCTTGAATGATGGGTTTATTATTTTTCTTGATGAAAAACACAACAACAAAATGATCTCGCTTATATTAAACATTATATATGTATATTTTAACAAAAACGAGTAAGCACGCGGCTTCTGCCATCGTCTGGTCAGTCAGCTCGCCTCGCAAACTCTGACAGAAATAAATAAAATCTGACACCTGTGACGCGTGTTCAATTTCGCTGAATTCAGGCAGCAGACACATTCAGTTGTAAGTGTTTGCGCTCTCTAACTAGGGGTGTCACGATTCTCCAAATCCTTGATTCGATTACATTTTCGATTCTAAGGTCACGATTCGATTCTCGATTTTTATTTTGAAAGACAAAAAATTATATGCCTTCATAATTATTATTATTATTATAGTTTCACATTAACATGCACATTGCGTGCTTTTCCTTGCATGGGGGTTTGTGGGCTTTACTTATGCGAGAGAGCTTGTAGAGAGAGGATTCCTTCTTGCACGGACATGGACTTAATGCATGCGTCTTGTACTCCTCCTAGCATCTGAAATAAAACCGGTGCGTCATAAGCAGCTGCGCTTCTCTCTGTCCCACGTGCACGCGCTATCGCATCTGTCCAAAGTCTAAACATAAACTAAAGTAGTAATCCTACGTATTTGTTCAGTTTTATGCGTTTTCTGCGAGCTGAGGCAAACTATCCCTTTTGTTTAAAATATAACCCGGCCGCTGCATCTTGGTGCCTCTCTCACTCTCACGCACGTGCAGAGAGAGCTGCGCTCTGTCCAAAGGCAGATCTCTAGGTAGTAATCCTGTTTATGATATGCATTACAAGGAGTTGTGGAAATACATCCCTTGTGCTTAAAATATAAATCGCGTTCCGCTGGACCATTTGTTAAGGAGGAACCTCTGAGAGGTTTATTTTCCCCCGCTTGACAAGCCGACCGGACGTGACATGGGGGCGTGGCAGCATCGACGATCCCATTTTTTAATTCGAAGTTCGAGGTTGTGACTTAATTTCGATCGATTTCGATTTAAAATCGAAATCGTGACACCCTTATCTCTAACAAAACTAAATGATTTAATTACACGAAAATATCAAAACAACGGTGAAAGACCGCGTCACGTTGGGTAACTGATCTAACCGGCGAGAGGCTGAAGCACCGGTTATCACTGTTTCACCGACTATCGCGGCAAGCCACTTGATGCTACTTTAGGATGATTTTTTGCCGAAAACAGCAAATTCAAAAGAATTTCACAGATTGTGACACATTTTTAGTCAAACTTCTAGCACTTTACATAATAATAATAATTTTAATACAAATTTACAAAACCTCTATTTATAAACCTTATTTAGAAAACTTATCACCCAACACCATCATTCATTCCAGCTGTCCTAATACCATAAGTCTTTGATGAGCATTAACTCATCTAGCTCTAGGACCCAGGGGAAGCTGATTTTGCCTACATTCTGTCTTTCACTTGTGGTGCACTATGTGTGTGTGTGTGTGTGTGTGTGTGTGTAGTGGGGGGAAGGGCAGTCAATGCTCTGAGCTCAAGGCAAGCAGTCAAAACAGCACAGTGGAAAATCTGCAAACACAACAGCCAGGCAGCCACTCTAATTACCCCCGAAACAACCCAAGCTTTCTCCAACAAAAACAATTCTACCATCTTTGCCCATTAATTCACAGCATTAGTTCAATGCACACTGCTAGGGAAATAGTGCATATTAAAAACTAGCTCACAGTTTGGGAGATGTGTGAGTGCACAGATAAGAAGTAACCAGTGGATTTTTGCTTAGTCTAGCTGTATTTTTGATTTGTTAGATTAAGATGTTTGGCAAATCTAAGCACTCTTTTAATCTGCAAGTTAATTCTAAACCACCAATTTATAAAAGGAGACGTGTAACAACTACACTATAAAACAATGCCAAGGTCCATTTGAAATGATTACATATATTTGAATTTATTCATTTAGCAGACACTGTGACCCACTAATGAGGGAGCATTTAACAAAAAACATGTTAGACAGAATATTTGCTAAAATTTTGACAAATAGTTTCTCTGATCTGAGAGCTATCTCTTTTGTTAAAACGGTTCTATATGCATTTGGCTACATAAATGTGCCTTGGCTAAACTGATATTAAAGGGACACAAGGCAGCATTTTTATGTTAATAAATCATCTTCGTAAGTCGGTATATGGTTAAATGACTTATTACCAAGACGAATGAGGACTCTCTCGCCCGCCCCACCATCTGCAGGAAGAATACCCCACTTGCAAGTTGGCTATATCCGACCCGGTGTCCTTCAGTCTTGCAAAGTCTAAAGGGTGCGGTATACTTTCTTCCGCATCCGGCTCGCGCGCGCACGCGTCCGCACAGCTTTCCAAGTATACTCCCCGCGACTACACGCGGATGGCCGCGTTCGACACTATACACAATACAAATGATTTTTAGTCTAACAGGCTGTCAGGGCAGCACTGATTTGGCGACATTTACAGTACATTAAAACATTAGGATAGGTGAAGAAAAGTAACTGATCCACCATTGCAAACACAGGTTAGTACAAACAACAAGACAACAAAGAACAAGAATCAAACATTATGGTAACAAACATGCTCCACAGCTTTCTGTTCTTGGAAGAAGTAAAAGTTAAAGAAGAAAAACGATAGTGTGTGTGTGCAAATGCTGTCTATTTCCTTTGTATAATTGTTTATAGTGGAGTGTCCTGTCGAAATATTTTCACGCGCATGCGCTGTTGTACGCGGACTGTCCGCGCGGTCTCAAATTTTGGGCTGAAAATGACGTCATGTGGACGGTGCGCATACGCGGACATCCCTAGTATACTTTCGGCTTCAGATATCGCGAGAAGCAGGACTGCACTTTACGGCAAACAACACAGAGGCAGGCGAGCTAAACATGGCTAGCGATTGTTGCAAATGGCGAGCCGGGGAATAAGCATCGAAAACCCTTGATGGAAGGGAAACATAACTGGATTGCAGTGTTTCCGCTATATACATTCAACCGTGGCGGCCCGCCACTCCTAAAACATCCCCGCCACGCCTGCGGTTGTGGATAGAAGGGATACAGCAAACGAAATCTCGTTGGACGAGCACTGTTTTATCCTAATCCTTTAATCAAACCCAACTCTAAACACAAAATTTCACACGATTGTAGGATGTATTTGTATCTAATTTAGCCAGAACCGCTGTTTTCATCCTAATAATCCTACCTCCAAATCTAATCCTTATCTTTTTGGCATTTGCTGTATCCCTTCTAGACAAAACCCACAGCGGCAGCTCGCAAAAAAGCTACCGAAATGTCCGCTCTGCGAGACTGGCTGTCTAGAAATAAATTCCTTTCTGGATTTGCGTTGTTCACTCATTTATAAATAAATCTCCTAAAATATCATAATTTCCTCCATGGGTTTAGTTTCATGCACAAATAGATTTAAATCAACAGAGGATTATTAAGCTACGTTTCTGTTTTGAGAAATAATAATAAAATAAATAAGCCTATACGAAATATGTTGCACTTAAATAATTATTAAATTGACAAAACGAATAAAAAAGTATTTGAGTTTCTGTTCTTTTTTTGTTACACGCTCTAAAACCAAACCAGCAGAAAGCACGTCATATTTTTAATGATTATAAATAAGCTTTTTTGGACATTCATTTGGAATCAGTGTACTCATATTATCAACTTATCTGGCCATTAGTTATTCAGTATAGGCTTTAAGCGCGGCGCGCTGCTGACCGCTCAGCTGTCAGTCAATCGTCTGTGCTTTAGATCGACACTCACAAAGTTTCACATTAAATGATAAGATATTCGTCCAAAAACAAAAGGCTAAATACTGAATACTACTTATATGCGACTGCAAGACATTAATAGTCGAATCTGTTTGTAAGGAAACTTACATTATTCCCGTGGAAGAGAAGAACGTTGGTAATAGAAACTTGAGGCAGACGGTGAGACTGTTTTATCTGTTTTCAGACGAAACAGCAGGGTCGGGGTACCCGCGGGTGAACCGCATAATATTTGATCTAACGGGTGTAATAGGCTATTCGCGTGTCATTTGTGTTGAAGATGCAGGTCGGGACTCAATAGACAAGAGTAAAATGCGGGTCTAACATCCAAGACCAAAATTCGACTCGTTTTTAAATGTCCCGTGCTTATTTGTGTTTAAGATCTGTCTGAAGACCGGTAAAGGTTTATATTTAACTGCGCGATTTGCGGTGTGACCGGCTCGGGGTCACAGTCTTTATGTCAAATGGTACGGGTGTGAAATAAAATTACTGCTGATGTCGGATAACTGGTCGGTTGTTCTGTCAATCACAGCGGTGCGGATTATCAAACAGGACTGCATGACTTTGTAACAGCTCTGTACGCTAAACACGAGGACGAACTTGCAATGCACACTACATTAAAACTACAATGAAATATCCGAACTACGTACGTAGCTGTGTAACGTTTTTTTAAGAAAATACAGTTTAGATCAAACATAGAAAAGCAATATGCTATAAATATAAGGAAAAGTAAATGACAGCGTGAAAATTATAAAAAAATACATGTTAGTTTACTGTAGCCTATATTCTACATAATTTTTTTTTTTACATTTATAATCATCATGGGCGCCCCCTGCCGCCACAGCTGAAAAAAATCCTAGAGGAAACACTGGGATTGGAAATAAGCTGATTAACTTGGTTCTGAGGGGGGAGGGACAACAGTTCGTTTTTACGACAGTGTGTTTGAAAGCATTTACTTTCAGACACTAGGGAGCTCGTAGAGAAATATTATTACGCAGACTTGCCTGGTTCCCCTTTAATCCGAACTTCTTTTCGTAAATTGCAAATACACCATGCATTACTTCGCCTTAAGAAACTTGCAATGACACCCTATGCAACAAAAGGCAGCACTAATTATGTTGGGTAGCAGACACGCATCTGCATGCTTGGTCCAGCACGGTGCAGCACAGAGCAGAGGGAGACGGCGCAATGATTGACAGGATGATGACGGTGGATAAACGCTTAACAAATTGCTTCTCTCCAACAGAAATCTTTGTTAAAGGAACAAGCCAACTTTTTGGGACTTTAGCTTATTCACCATATCCCCCAAAGTTAGATAAGTCCACACATAGCTTTTCCATCTCTGTGCATGCCATAACTCTGTCTGACGCACCTATCCTAGCTTAGCACAAAGACTGGAAGTAAATGGCTCCAGCTAGCATGCTGCTCCCAATAAGTGACAAAATAATGCCAACATTTTCCTATTAATATGTTGTGATTTGTATAGTCACAGCATGTACAAATAACAAGGTCATATGAGACACAGCCATCTTTTAACTGTATACATACTGGGAACTATATTCTTAGAAGGCATGGCACTGCTATTGGGCGTGATTAGCGCAACACTTGAGTGAACTCTCTGCTTCTCAGCACGGGGCTTCAAAGAGCATTAACACCTAGATAGCTAAGTGAGATACATCAGATAGCTAAGTGATAAAAAGGCTCAAAGAGGCTGTTTACACTTGGCATTAACATGCGTTTTCGTCGATCGGATCACAAGTGGACGACGTTAACGCCAGGCGTAAACGGTGTTCAAAACGTTTTGAACGTGTCCACTTTCGACCACATCCAGAGGTAGTCGAAACCACTTTCGATCGGATCGCTTTGGAGCTGCGGAACGCAATGTGGTTGAATGTGTTCGAACAGCCACATGCAACCGCCTTCTCTCCGCCCATTTATCTAATCTGAGGTATAAAACACAAATTTTACGTCTTTTTTTGACTTCTGGCGTGAACATATGGTGAACAGCGCTATTTTTAGCCTTTCATTGATAAAACTACTGCGGGTGTTCTCCGTAGTTTCGTTTTGAAAGCGTGAAAGTTGTGCAATCCTATTTCATCAATTGCGCTGAAAATTCAGAGAAAGCTCTAACATACACACGTACAAAACTCTGTGCAGCATGTTTACTTGCTAAACAAGCAGTGGACTCCGACATAATATTAGTTTGCGTCCATATAAACTCATAATTACTCCCGCTCGCGTTTGAATGACAGCAGAGAGACTCGCCCACCGTCTCACGGACCGTCCCCTCACAGTATTCAGGACAGAAGCGGTCGAAAGTGGACAAAAGAGACAGATTTAAATACCAGGTGTAAACGTAATGTGTCTCTCTCGTCCACTTGTGATCCGATCGATGAAAACATATCTTAATACCAAGTGTAAACAGCCCCAAAGGCAAGTTAAGATCAGGACTGCTTGAACACAAAAATATACATAGATGCCGTACAAAGCGGTCTGGTCTATGTATGCAATGTCTCAAAATTGCCGTCAAATTACGAAGATCAATACTGCTCATTTACTTTGAAAAATTAAAAAAAGTAACGAAACACCATGACTTTAAGTTCTATGATGTACTTCAGATGCCTTTATCCAGAATTGCTTACAAAAGTGAGCAAACAACAAAGCAATTTATCCCAAAAATATGAGAAAAGCCAAGATACTACATTTCATACCATTTATATTGCAATGTAATTTACCGGAATTACTGTGTGAAAGAGGCTACTATCTCCTGCGGGTTTGTGCACCTCTCACCCTTGACAGAGCAAGTATACTCTTATTTAAGTTTCTACTAATATGACAATTAAAAGCAAACCAAAGTTTCAAGAGCGCTCACGCTTCAATATTTGATTGACAGGACAGCTGCCTCAGTGGTTGCATAGCACAAAAAAGCACAGAACTTCCCTTTTCTTAAGTCAATAGTTTTTCTTTCAAACGACATGCACACACACTGCACGTGAACACAGTGCCCCCCTTCACTCCGCGTCTTGTTCGCTTTAGTTTAACAGTACAAGAAAGCCAAGCAAGAGCGGTGTGTGGATTTTTTTTTCTGGATGCGAGTCAAATAAACATGGTAAGCCGAAGGACACAAGTAAGCCAAATATGCAAGGGTCAGTACAGAACAGTGAGCTATGCCACTAGCAAAGCACTTGAAGGACAGACACGCAGACATGTTTCAAGAGATTGGATAATCATTACTAAGTATTAATTCTAGACTGCCCAAATTGTTGTTTTTTATGCATGTTGTCCTGTTTTTGCCCATAATTATTTAAGTTAATACAATCCCCACAGTTATCAGACTAAGAAAATTCAGACAGCGTTTTTAGCGGACAAGAAAATACTTTGACTGGTCAAAGGTAAATTAAGCCATGTTCTGTTGTACTTTAAGTTCACAAAAAATGTGTCATTTATTAACCCTCATGTCGTTCAGTGAGGTTTATTTTCACATTTGCACTATAATCTGTTTATCATATGAATGGTAATGTATTAACTAACATTAAGGAACAAAAAGCAATAAATTTTTTTTAAGTACTTGTTTATCTTTTTTACTGTTATAAAACTGTATATGTTAAATAATGTTAAGATACAAGTTTTTATTTTAATTTGTAAATGTATTAGAAAATGTTGAAATGAACAAGTTTATTTCACAAGACTTTTTTAAAATGTAAAATAAATCTTTGATGTCCCCAGAGTACATATGTGAAGTTTTAGTTCAAAATACCATATAGATAATTTATTATAACATCTTAAAATTGCCACTTTGTAGGTGCAAGCAAAAATGTGCTGTTTTGGATGTGTCCGTTAAAATGCAAATTAACTGATGAAATGCAAACACAATGATGGTGGCTTGTTGATATTGAAACTCAATTGTTGTGTCAATTTTTTTCTCTCTGGAGTAAATGGCAGTTCCGTGGTTGAATAGTGAAGATTAAGGAGCGGTATTATTATAATAAGATCCCCTTCGGACATCACAAGAGGAGCTAAATATCAATGACCTATTTTTTCACATGCTTGCAGAAAATGGTTTACCAAAACTTACAACCTAACCAAAACAAACATCACATTTTCTAGTTTGAAAGAAGCACTGGGGACACAATTATAGCACTTTAACATGGAAAGTGTCAGATTTTTATGGTACGTCCCTTTTAAAGGCCTTAAAATAACAAAAATATTTCCTAAAGTGTGACAGGCCTATTTTTGTTATAGCATCAGACAGAAGCTGAGGAGAATAAATCTGCAATGACCCCATAGTCATGTTAAAAATGTAAAAGTGAGCATTTTAACCAGAAATTAGAAATTCCAGTATCCAGTATACTCTACAAATATCGCAAACTATTGGAATTGGTTCAGAAATGTAAACATTATGGTGCTTTACAACTAGAAAACATCAACTCCCCTGTCCACCTTTGTTTATAGGACATTCTTGACCTCTGTAATATTTTCTCAGCATTGTGTATCAACGAATAAACGTTTTGTTTGTGTTGGTCAGATATTTTTGCTAATTATTTTACATTATATGAAGAGCTCAGATGCAAAACCTGGTAAGTGCATCTGATATGTTTTCTTGTAATTAGCATTCCGATTCTGCCATCAAACCGGTATTTCCCGTAATGAAGTAGCACACTGGATTAAGCACTTTATTAAAACAATTGTTGCCCTCGCATTGCTTACGCAAGCGCTGCATTTAACAATTGCCTCTAATTCAAAAGTGAAAATAAAATGCGAACGACTAAATGCGCATTTATAAGCCCCTACCTAGTAATTGGCAATAAACCGGTATGTATGAGAGAAATTAGTCAGCCTGTAGAGATTTTGGACTATCGTCTCTATTGAGGTCAGGGTTTCCCGCGGCACTTTGCAGTTTGGGCGGACCGCCTAAGCTTGGAAACCCTACCGCCTTAACTAGGTCCTCAAAAAAAAATTTCGCTGCACAAAAGGCTGTCAAGTGCATCTCGGAGAATAGTGTGGACGCATTTCACACCGCAAGCGAGCATGGGTGCCACACAGCCGAAATGAGAGGAAGACGTGGTGCGTCTGTCTGGAGGATAACTAACCAGTTGATAAAACATCTCGGAGAATAGCGCTGACTCGCTTCACACCGCGAGCTGTCTGTCAGTTTCTTTAAACGTAAAAATTTTATTTGAGTGTTTTTAATAAAAATATTTCAATTTTCATCATGACACGTATGACCCTTTGATTGCCACGCTCCGGCCCCGCCCATCAGCCCAACCCTACCACCTTAACTAACAAATTCTCTGCGGAAAACCCTGGAGGTTAAGCAACAATGTCACTTTGCTGTGCGCGTGTTCCTGAAAACTAGATGTTTGTGCACGTATTTCAGCACCGCAGTTTTAAAACAAATTATTTTAAGCAGCAATTGAAACACAAACAACAGTGCGCGCGTTGTTTCTGTGTGAGAGGAGCGTGTAAGCCACGTAACGGCTTCTCAATTAGCTCGAAAGCATTTTTGCCGCTTTATTGGCCTTGAATACACACATATGCATCAAAATTCCCATAATTATTTATTATCCTTATTTCATCACTGACTGTTTATCTTCAGTGAGCTTGAGTTTTGTTTGTTTTTTGTCTTTTTATGCTTGTTTAAGTTTTTATGGCATTAAAGATTTTAATAACAAAAACCTTATTAAAAAAAAACTCTATTGTAATACATATCGTTTTCATTATATAAAAAGAATCCTAAAAAGAATCCTATTGTGATAGAAGATTGTGGTCATATCGCCCACCCCTATTGCTTGCGCATTTTGGCAACAGAAGTGGGGTCGTTCACCAGTGGTTCTAAAGTGTAAGCAACTCAGAAAGTTTATTAAAACGGTTTGGTTGCAGTAATATACGTATATATGTATCTGGCCACTTTATATTTGGGCATCTGCTAATGTGTTCTATCCACTGTACTATAGTACACAGATCTGGTAGCTGTGTTGAAAAAGTTGATAAGTTAACTTTTTAAAATAACCTTTTCTGTCTATGTTGCTTCACTGCTGATTCTTGCCATACTTCCGTTGCCAAACTGAACGCGCATACTTTGCCATGTCATCATTGAATACAAACATTAAGAGGGTCTATAAGCCCCTCCCACCCAGTGATACACACTGATTAACCGGAGGGAAAATTCAGTCACCGCAACATCCCTACACCTTTGACAAATGAATTTAAGGCTCTGTGTCCTTTTGGAGCCTCACAAAAAATGAATTTGCCAACATAATTTATCTGTAAATCCATGATCATCAGCATTTCTGAACAAAAACATTAGCACTGAATGATAGCAACTGGCTTTGAGATCAACTATTCACAAAAAACATCCATTAAAACAATTACTAGAGTCCTGTTTGATGGCCAAACAACTCATCATACATCATGGATCTGTCTGTACTTTGGTGAGTTTAATTATAATGCTGAGCTCTCAAGTTTAAAATCATTGGGATCATATCATTGATGAAACCTGTGTTTGTCCAATAAGCATCTCACACAGGAAATGCCAAAAATAACTGCAAACCACTTGCATCAATCCATCAGTAAATGTACTCAGGGCTGGGTGATATATCAATTTCTATATAATGTTATATGTTAATTATATTATACTATATTATGTGGTTTGCTACAATGATCTTGATTGTGGCTTGCCAACTCAAATCAAAAGCAGCAAACCTTTAATATTTGGTCCCACTTTTCAATCTTTGACATGGCCTTACTTAGTCAATATTAAATTTATTAAGGTTATATTTTGACACAAAGTTCTTTAGATTATGTAGGATTATTGTACATAGAACAGTAAATAAAACAAATCACTTCAGCTGGATTTCACAGACTGGTCACACAAGCCTGAGTAATTAGTAGTATGATCAAAAATAATAACCCATGTTAACTATAAATGTTACACTTAAAGAAGAACTAATAAGTCGACTGGACTCAATGTTGCCAGTTTACTGGCTGTAAGCACAGAAGTAAGTGGCATGACTGTTTTTATTTACATAAAGGACCACCAGGTCCACCACTGAATCTAAACAATGCAGAATGCTTTTCACATTTGAAGTTATCAGTAAGTGTTTTAACATAATCATTCCAATAATGTGGGTACAATGGTCATCACAGTTGTGCTTACCTTTAGCCGTTTGACGACTTCATCATTACTGATTTTATCAGTAATCTCTTTGACTCCCAACGGGTAGATGATCTTTCCATCCCCAGCAGGTCTCTGCTGCTGAAGCTGTTGCGGGAACTCCATCATCTTTCTCCAGACACACGGTCCTCTACTGGCCTCTATGGGCAACAACACTAAAGTTCAGCGTACGAACCTACCACACCGCTTCAAAACCACCAAAAAACACTACATGTACTCCCGTATACTGCTCTCTGGAAGTTTCATTAACCCCCCTCAAAACGTAGAATGGCATGAAAACATTGCATGCGACCGTTTTCGGAAATTTAAGCAATAAAATCGGGAAGCTAATGAAGCTAACGGCAGTACTAGCCTGATAGCTAATGAAACCCGCTCTGCCACCCGCGCTTTTATATAAAAAACAAATACTATTCAGACATATAAAACGTTCTCTGACAGGAGTATGCATATAACTGGCGCTAGACATAAATGCTCTTATTCAGACAATAAAATGAAATTTATAAAACACCTCGTGGAGTAAAATACCTATTTAAGCGGCTAATGGCCTAGCCGTCAGCTCAAGGCCTCAAACTATTCAACAAATATCCAGCCAACACTCACATTTGCCTGTTATAATAACAACCGCTGCGTCCTATTACCCCAAATGTATTCATTCAGGATTTCTTACTCGATACTACTCCTCGGCGACCCTTATCCCAACTTAAGATGCTAGGATATCTTAATTGTTTACTTGTTTTCTCTGTATAAGTTCACTCAGCGAGGCAAACACCGACCACCAACTTGACCATCCCACATAAACTATGTGCAATAAACTCCCTCGAGCAAGCACAGTCGCCTAACAAACTCCTACAAACAAATCCCCGATCATTACCTCACGTATAAGTCGTTGTTTTAATTCATGGGTCAGGTTCGGGTTCAGGTTTGGATGTTTTTTTAGTTTCGGGCACAAAGCTCCGTCTCTTTCATACAGGGATGTATGAACGTCCGCGCGTGGAAAGTGGAGACGGATCGCCCCCGTTGGATGAAAATCGGTATTACAACTCAGTATGGAGGGAGAGACATTACCGTATATATAAAAAACGAAGCGCCCCTAAATGTGCCATTAACGTAAGCTATATAAAACATAAACTTTTGCAGAAATGCGAATATTAAACATGTATGCCACTAATATGAATATAAAATCTGAAAATATGAGTTCAGTATAAGTTAATTCAACAAAATCTTAAAGTTGTGTTTCTTTATTAACAAAATGTATGAATGTAAACTTTGACCAAAATGATGAATGATTGTAAATGATGATGTATGAATGATCTGATTAAATTAAAGCACACTGATTAAATTAAGCACTTTAATGTATATCAAAGAAATGCTTAAATGTAATTTTACCGTACATGTCAGAATAGACGCGCCACTACGGCTTTCCATCAGTGTTCACAGTAAATGTAAACTATTTTATAATGTATTTAAAATGTGGGTGCAACATGCGCATATGGGTTATCTTTTTTTATCTGTTATTTGATATTAGCTATAATTTTATTATTTAATCGTTTCAATGGAAATCAATACCGCGGGGTAAATATTTCACTTTAATAAATAAAAATGGTAAATAATTAAATACTTATTGTTATAAAATATTACCAGTTCAAAATAAGCTTAAACATTTAATCATTTTGTATTGAGTATTCTATTTTGGACAAGAAAGCGTTTGCTAAATACATATTCATGCTGTCCATCCACTAGAGGCGCTGCAGGATTTTTTGTCCGTGGAGAAGTTGTTTGACTCGTTTTCCTCTACTTTCTTTTCATTTAGCAAAACAGTAAACAGTGGCTCGATTGCAGGTGATTTGTAAACCTGGAACAGCGGAATGCCAAAGAAAAAGAAAAACGGACAAAGTCCCTCGCGTGGTGCGATGAAGGGAAGCGCTCCCGAGATTCGAACACACGGGGCGATCGGATCTGCTGTGACCCAGGCGGACTCAACATGGGGTAATAGCAACTTTGCGTCCACGCTTTCCAGGAGCGGCCAGTCGGGATCTCAAAGACGAGACGAAATCATCCAGAGCATGCAAGAAATGTTTTCACATCTGGATCCTGAAGTTATTTACATGGTGCTCTCAGAGGCAGATTTTAAAGGTGAATTAATATCATCTTTTACTGTAATTTTTGATAGTGAAAGAGGTCTTTTGAGAGACACAAACAGTAAGTCTCATAGACTAATTTAAAAAATATGCACGCAGCAGATATGAATTAAATGTGGATACATGTATTACTATAACATGCGTAGATTGCGTACTAGTGTGACAAGTGTATTTAGGTATGCCATGATGTTTTAATTTCCCAAAACTACATGTGGTGCAGTAGCTGGGCTTACTTTTGAATCCTCTTGAGTTTTAAAATCTTTACTAAATACAGTGATTTTCCTTCATTTTCTTTTTGCATTAGTGGAGAATGCGATGGATTCTCTGTTGGTGCTGTCAGATGCTGTTGATGATGGCATGGCCCCGCCCCCTCCTCGTGTCTCAGGGTTTGAGGAGGCTGCTGCTCTCCTGGGAACAGCACAGAGCATTGCCAGTTCAAACCAGCCTGCATCCCAAACGCAGCATAGCCTTGGTGAAACGCACCTCACAGAAGAGTTTGATACGTTATTAGATTGGGAACTTGCAACTTTCGCACCACGGCAAACACAAGCTAGTTCACTAATGTCTTCCATACCTCTCTCAGCTCTCCCCCCTCCATCTCAGTCAATCCCTCTCTCCTCTCTGCCTCGAAAATCCCAAACTCACCTTCCTCCTCCTCAAACTCTATCAGAGGGTGAACAGTTAACCCAGGAGGGCAACACTAAATGTGGTTCTGTGACTGAACAAACCGCCTACTCCAACCCCAGGCTCAGTGAGGCCTCTGGTGGTAGTTCACCAGTGGGTGAATTAAGTTTTGGTGGGGGTCGTATTTCAGAGCAGAAAAACATATCTCTTGACTTTAGTCACCTAACATTGGAGGCCAGCTCAACTGAACCACGATCCTCTGCCTTTCATGTCTATCGCAGACCTGAACAGCTTCATAACCACACAGGGGTTTCTGCAGTGAGCCAACATAATGAAGCCCTTCGCACACCAGCCATGTTCTGGAACGCTCAGGCAACTGAGTTTCATCCCCGAAGCGTTGGGCCAACCTTTATCACACCTGTCATTCCCAATCCCACTCCGTGGAACATGAACCCCATCCCTGCTGCTCAGTGGTTGGCTCAAAGACCTATGAGACAACCTCCACTAAAGCCTTCTGCAACAGTACCACAGTCATGGACTCTGCCCCCAAAAAACCGACTCAAATTGGAGGGGCACGTGCTGGTGTTACTTAGAGGGGCTCCTGGATCAGGCAAAACCACCCTTGCCCTGTAAGCAATAAGAAAGACATCTGGCATAAGGGTTTTCTTTTTTTAGTGTTTTCATACATAGTTGCATTATTTAGAGATAAGAGTAGAATGGCGTTTGGAGTCTTGGTATTTTGTTTTTAAATTAAATGGTGGTCGATTAAATTGTGATCCTGCCTATGAAAACCTAGCTCAATGTGATTCACTGTTTTTTTTACATAAAATCAATCTACATAATCTAAAACATTTTGTGAAAATATAGCTTCGATATCTTTAATATTGACTGAGTGAGGTCGTGTCAAAGATTGAAATTTAAGTAATTGATATCAAACTGGTGCTATGAGACTTGAGTCTGGATATCAGAGGCAGGGTCACATTAGATGGGTATCAGTTTGTGACCGGTCAATCAGTTTTGTGCCATGTTAACTAGTGGTTAATTCATTTTTTCCAGCAGAATATCAGCCCCATTTTCAAAAGATACATTTGTCTTAAATATAAAGTGTGTGTCAGTTTGTTGTATGGCTTCTGTCTGTCTTTGTTGTCCAGTGCTATGCTGGAACAGAACCCAGGAGGAGTCGTTTTGAGCACTGATGACTATTTTACTCGAAATGGACAGTACTATTATGAGCTGAATTTACTAGGAGAGGCCCATGAGTGGAATCACCAGAGAGGTGAGTTATACACAAGGCTAAGCCAAAACAGACTGATTGGTTTGCAGTTACTAACATAACAATAAGTTTAGTGTACTGTTTGACAGCCTGTGATCTTTGAACTTTGATCCTCATGCAGTGTCTTTCTAGTGATCAATCTGTACAAACTTTTCAGCAAAAGAGGCTTTTGAAAAAGGCCAAACACCCATCATAATAGACAACACCAATATGCAATGTTGGGAGATGAAACCATACGTTGCCATGGTGAGCAGTTGATAATAAAATGTTTTATTAAATAAGGTACAGTATCAGCTATAAGAGTATGTTATATTTATTTATATTGTAAAAGATTTGCTATTATTGTCTTTCCTTCCTTGTTACTTACTTACAGTGTGGCATGCTATCAAGCTAGCACCAACATGTAACACACAGACTTACTTGTTCATTGTGCTCACCATAGGCTTTTACTTTTCATAGGCACAAAAGCACAGGTACAAGGTGCTGTTTCGTGAGCCAGATACCTGGTGGAAAGCAAAACCCAGAGAGCTGGAGAAGTATGTTAGACATGACCACAAATAAGAATTAACCGCATTTAACACACTTTTGCAAACATCCATTGAAAACCACATGAGTACTAATTTATGCACTGTTGCAATCTCTATTAACAGTTTTAAAGATCCGGTAAAGTCAGATATTAAATGTTTTTTGAGTTCGTCACCCCACAGGAAAATGTGTTATTGACCACCCAAACAAATTTGAATGATGACAAAAAAGCCAAGTAAATAAAATAAGTGATCAAAATCTTAGAAAAATAGGCAGCATTTCATGCTCTCTTGCATTGGGGCGTGTTTGCTGTCGGCGCTGAAACCACACCCACTTACGGGAAAGCTGCCATCTCTCTTAACATTCAAATACCTCTACAAACTGAATGAATTCTTGGAATTATGTTAGTGCCAGGGCCATGCACGGTGGCTCAAGTGCGTCATCGAGCCACCATTTTTGGACCGCCTGAAAGTGCTGAACTCAGAAGTAGTGAAAATTGTTTAATGATATAACTCTGCAATTCAGTACTACATAGTTTAAGATTGACTTTACGGGCACTTTAAAAAAATAAACCACCCTTGAAGAATGAATAAGTAATACTAATGTGTGACAGCAATCCTTAGCTTTAAATAATATTCAATATTTCATATAAGTTCTCTCTTTTTGTAAAGACGTACAAGGCACCAAGTAACAAAAGAAAAGATCCGACGTATGCTGGATCGGTATGATCGATTTGTCTCTGTCCAGAGCATCATGTATTCACAAAGACCAGAACCTGTACCAAGTTTTGTGGATTTAACTCAAACAGATGCTGGCCAACCACAGTGAGCACATGCATTACATTTATGTTATTAATGATTTGTTATGCCATACTGTATTGTTTTTTTTTTAAAGTAATATCTGTACATGAGAAACAATAAATGGAGAATTTTTCGATCTTTTTCTTTCATTCCATTCAGGCAGTCTTTACCACCTGGCATCAGTCATCCTGATCTTGTAGGTGACTCTGGGTTCAGCAAACTGAACCCATATCTTTCCTCATCTCTGCCTGATGTGTCCTCTGTTAGACAGACTGTTAGTCCAGTTTCCAAAGGTGAAGAAGAAGGTGAAATGGCATCCTTTAGTTCCAAAGAGCCCATTTTGTTTGGTGAGAACACGGTGGAAGGATCTGGGACACCACAGTTGGACCTGCTTGATGGAAAAGGGTTGGACTTGGAGCTAAATGGCTGTCTTGTGGACAGCGGGACAATTAAAGAGAGATTAATGGAGCAGCCTGTAGCGTTTTCTGAATCAATTGCTCAGCGAGTAAAGAGGGACAGAGCGTATGATAGAAAAGTATTGGGAGTAAACACTATCGATCAACCTGCGACCTTTGACCCCAAGGACGAGTCTTCAGGGCAGGATAAGGAGGAGGGGTGTGAAGGGGAGCCTCTTTCTGAGGACTGTGTTGTACGACCAGAGCTGTTGGATTTTGTGGGAGACTGGCCGTTGGAATCTCAAAGCCAACGCCAAGGTAGATGTCAGACTGCAAGGAATGACTCTGTAAAGAAAATGGATATGGAATCTAGTGCAGTGGAAGAAAGAGAGAATGCTTCTTCTGATGAGGACAAGCAATCTGGTCCTGACAAACTGAATCAGATTTCAGAATTTCAGAAACTTGTAGATCTTTTGCAAGGTGGAGGTAACCCATCTCCAGGTCCTAGTAAGCCGTCTCCTCAGAATTCCCAATTTTTGGGTGGAAAAGAGGAGGACTTGAACCTGGAGACTATGTCCTGGTCTGAACTCCCTGACTGTGTGCAGAAGTTCTCGGAGTGCACTGACCCAAGCAATGATTTGTTCAATTCTGCAAGAAAACAAAAGGAAGAACTGACTGAGCAGTCAAGTCAGGTGTCTGCTGAAGAGGACACAGGCATGCACACACAGGACAAGGTTGGGGAAGACAAGCCTGTGTTTTCCGAGGATAAAAGCAGCTTGAGCCCCAGCATCCAAGAATCTCATTGTGTAAGGGCTGGTGTAGAATTTGATAGCAGTATAGAGAGGCGAAGAGGGCTTAGTCGAAGATTAGGAAAACCTTGTAAATTGGCACTTACCTTTACCAATCAAAGCCCTTCTTCACCCCCCTCACAATCTCCATTTATTTCACATCTGTCTCCCGGTCTTACACCTTCAGGAGAAACACCTTCATTGCATATAGCTTCATGTTCCAATGCTTCAACTCAAACAAACCCTCAGGACTTTGCTGTGCTTTGGCGAATTGATCAGCGAAAATGTTTTGCAGTATCCTCCGATTTTACTTGTAAGGGTGTGGTCATTTTGGAGGGTAACCCTTTACGTTTCACTCCAAAAACAATTGAAGAGCCGTCTGCCTGCCAGCAGCATGTGCCATACCGTGTAGTCCATGAGAAAGGGTGTCAGGTGGAAGAGAACGACGTTAGGGAGTCACATTCCAAACAGCACAACCTTGAGATCCTCAGCCTTCATTTCAGACGTGTCTCCATGGAAATCCTGGAGGACCTTTATGAGAAGTGCCATCAAGATCTGGAGTGGACAACTAATTTGTTGCTAGACTCAGGAGAACGGCTATATAAAGAAGATGAAGAGGAGGCTGACTTGGAGTGTTTAGTTCCTGTGGAAGCGTTGCGTGATTACAGACATGGGGCGAAAGTTTCATCCATAGAAACGTCAGAAATGGCAATAGGCACAGATGTCCACCCAAACAGAGATGCTTGCAAACCAGATTCGTGCTTTGATGAGCCGAATGTGGAAGACTCCTGCAACAGTTCAGCAAGTAGCGTCAGTCCCAAGTCCCAAGAAACAAACCTAAGTGACCTGAGCCAAGCTGATGATGATTGGAGCACTGGACAAAGTTCACAAAGTGAAGCTGAAGGTTCAGATGAGGGTGTAAGCATGAAAACTGAGAAATGTAAGCCTTCCAATGTAGATCAACCAAGAGTAGACACTAAAGAGGACAACCCAGATCTGCAAGGTCAAGATCAGGAAGAAACATTAGTTACAGAAAGTGAGAAAACTGAGCAATACTTAGAGGGAGCGTTGGGGAAATGGAGTGACGACGAGGGAGGGGAGAACGAGGAAAAGGAAGAGGAAAAGACGAGAACAGAAGTGGATGCCATAACACAGTCAATCTTGCATCAGGTTGTTGAAATGGAGCGCAGAGAGGCAGAAGAAAGGAAGGAACGTGAAAAGGAGAGAAGGAGGACAGACAAAGAGAAGAGAGATCCAAAATCAATGGACATTCAAACCCTGGAACTGAAGCTTCCAACTGAACTTGCATTGCAGCTTACTGAGCTGTTTGGACCTGTTGGGGTCAGCCCAGGTAACCAATAATCAAATTCTGTCTGTCTTTTCATATATCAATCAATAAATCTGCGCCTCACATATTTTTTATAAATGCGTGCAATAAAGTAAGCTAAAGTTAAGGTGATAAAGCATATTACTGCTATTGTTATTAGCACTGTGGCAAAGTTACCACAGAGACAGGTTTGAGTCCAGTCTACGTCAGGGTTCAAGATGCAAGGTACTATGGCCTGGTTTCACAGACAAGGCTTAGCTAAAGCCAAGACTAGGCCTTAGTTCAAGTAAGATGTTTAAGCATCTTTTATAAACATGCCTTAGAAAAAGACCTTACTGGTGTGTATCTTGATCAATGGCACTGGCATATTTTAAGATCTGTCATTTCAAGAAATTTTCAGTTGAGACAACTCAATCATGTGTTTTAGTCTAGAGTTAGCCTTGAGCCTTATCTGTGAAACCGTGATTATATCTTTTTAGTTGGTGTTTTTGACCTTTTCTGTGAAATCCATGCTAAAGTCTCAATCTAATGAGATTAGGAGCAAAGTTCGATTTTTTTATCTTTAATTTCACTTAATTACAATCTTTGACATGACCTTACTCTGAAAATTATTCCAAGGTTATATTTTCAAAGAATGTTCTTTATATTATCTAGGGTGATTTTATGGAAAGAACTGTAAATGACAAAAAATGACTAACATTTTATTACAGTGATACACACATTTAAATGATTTTGATCTTTGTATGGCTGCAGGTGCATTTTCACCAGATGACTGTGCGGTGCAGATAGACCTAAACTTGGCCAAACTCTTGCATCAGAAATGGAAAGAAACTATCCAAGTAAGTTACATGGATCGTTGTATCTGTAAAGTGTTTAAATATTAATGTTATATTCTGATTTTTTGATGTAGAAATGACCCAATCTCTGTTATTTTTGGCAGGAGAAGCACAGACACGCTGCACTCTCCTATCAGCTACTACAAGAGAGTGAGACAGCTTGTTTCATTTTCCTTGATATACACAAACAGACATTGAATTAGACAGCCTTGCCTCTATTGAAATCTAACTAGTCCAAAGTTCCTGCTCCATGTTGCCACATAGAGAGTCACTTTTGGAAGTGTTTTACTTTCAGTGACAATATAAATGTAACTTGATGTTGAAACCTTATTATGCCGTTCTTGTATAATAAGCAAGAGTGTACATCTATTGCCACGCATATACATACAGTATGTGATCCTGTCTGTAAAATCCAGGCTAAAGTCTCATAATCACATTTTGAGTTTGATTTCAATTATTGATTTCACATTGATTTCAGTCTTTGTCATGGTCTTACTCAGTCAATATTAAAGGGACATAAAGGATTTTTTAAAGTGTTTTATTAATCAAAATTAATGTCTTTATTCGTAAATATGTCCTCATTGGTGTCAAATGATCTCTGCCGATGATCTTACTTTTCATTTTAAGTTTAGAATTTCTACTCTACTTACATTGAACGGGTAAGTCCGAGGAGGCTTCCATGTCGTTCCGCCATACTGATAAAATAGCAGAGAGGGACAAAAAGCTCTAGCCGAAAACGCGTTTCCACAACGTGTTTTCGTTCAGAACACGTGAACCAGCTGAAACGGACAATGAGATCAGTGATTACATAACGGCTACCGTAGTTGCAACACGCATTTGGAAAAGCAAGGCACTAGAGAGCAATATTCTTTTGAATGCAAAATAAAATTTCACCACTAGATGGGGGTAAATCCTACTTATTATCCCTTTAAAGATTTTCACAAAATGTTCTTTACATTATGCAGGATAATTTTATGTAGAAAACAGTAAATCGCAAAAATTACTTTAGCTGGGTTTTCACTGACTGTCACAAATATTTTCTCTAATTTCTGTTACCATAATCATTGACGATTTCAAAAAGAAAATGGTTTTAATCTCTGTTTTCTTTTATTAATGTCATACAATGTTATATGAAAACATGCACATTTTAAATCATTTCATTTCTCTTATTTTCACGTTTTGTGTCTCCATCGTTATGAAGCCGGGTTGACAGACCAGTCACTTTTGGGTGAAGAAGTTCCTTTTATGGACCACTGGAGTGTGTCCTGTCCCCCCATCTCTCTAAGAAACATCATGATTGAAGAGCAGGTGATGCAGGACTGCATAGAGAAGGTAACATGAATACTGTACAATCTGTACAATCACTATTGTAAAATGAGGAGGTACCAATGAGCCACATCTGTGTTTTAGTCCAGGTCAAGCCGGAAAGATCTGGATAAAAAAGACAGCGCAGCCAAACTAAAAGAGAACCAGCTCTTCTCCATGTTCCCAACTATAGACCGACATTTTCTTGGAGACATCTTCAGAGATCACAAGTAAGTATGTGAAAGCCTGATGTCATTACATTACAATGGATTTGGATGGATGTGGTGGTGTGGCACAGTGCCTTATAGCTTAGGGCCGCCAACCAGAAAGTTGCTAGTTTAAACTTAAACTAGTTTTAAAGTGACTAGGGTGCTTTTCAGTTCTTAAACTTTGGATTCCTCACTCTTTCATTTGCAACTTGTGACTCAGAATTCAACTGACACTTCGCAGGGAGTTTGATTGACCAGTGACCTGACCAATCTTAAAGGAATATTCCATTTCCTTAAAAGAAAAATCCAGATAATTTACTCACCACCATGTCATCAAAAATGTTGATGTCTTTCTTTGTTCAGTGGAGAAGAAATTATGTTTTTTGAGGAAAACATTGCAGGATTTTTCTCATTTTAATGGACTTTAATAGACACCAACAATTAACACTTAACCCAACACGTAACAGTTTTTTTCAACTGAGTTTCAAAGGACTATAAACAATCTCAAACGAGGCATAAGGGTCTTATCTAGCGAAACGATTGTCATTTTTGACCAAAATTGCCATTTTGTCCAACAAACAGAGAATTTAGTTAAACTGGCTGCACATTACAGAACTAGGCCTTGGTTATATTGGGTCAATTAAGTACGGTAATTTTTACAAACACACCTTACATTACTGGTGTGCTTCTTGAGACAAAAAATGCCACTGATGTATTTTAAATATGCCAAAAAATGCTTTAAAATAAGATGTTAAATTGTTCTCTGATAGCATAGAAATTATGTGGCTTTATTAAGTGCAAAAATTATCCAGAAATGTTTTTTCATGTCCATTTACAACCCTAGGATTTGCCTTTAGAATGAAATGGTCTATTATTACCTTATTTGAAAGGGTCATGAATAATAATGTTGAGCTCTGCTCTGATTGGCTGTTTCTCAGAGCAGTTCAGTTCAGTAGCTGTTAACAGACCTTTTGCTTGAGCCTGTATCAGATTAAGATTCAGATTTTGAGGAATAATCAATTGTTTGCAGATTGTTAATGGACGTTTCTAAATGTTAAGTGTTGTTTTCAGTATGGACCTGCAAAACGTAGCGTCAATATAGAACTTTAGTTCAGCCTAATCGTTAGCATATAGCATTAACTAGCATATAGTGCTAACTCAGCCATAACGTCAGCTTTGTTTTTAGCATTGTAACAACATTGTACTTCATTTAATGTGTAATTGAATGTTTGGGGCGTACATTTCGACTGTAACGTCACAGTCTGTGTTATGTTGAGATTTTCTTAAATGGATTGTTCACCCCAGAATAAAAATTCTGTCATGAATTACACTGATGTCGTTCCACATGGAAATTTCTTCCTGACCATGAGCTTGTGTGTGTGTGTAGTTATTCACTGGAGCAGACCGAACAGTTTTTGCATGCTCTGTTGGATGACGGGCCAGTCAAAAATGTTGTGGCTTCTGAACCTGCCTCTCAACGCAACGGCACAAGCAGAGCACAGAGCAAAGAGAGGGTGAGCTTTCTACTTGTAACTGTAAAGCATACAAAAATCAAACAAAAGCCCTACGTTGAAATTTTTTACTTTACTCAGAGAGCGAAACCGAGGGATGCGCAGGCGGAAGCTGCTCAGTTCCAAGATACAGAAGATCCGGAGTATAAGGACTTCCGCACGGAGGCAGTGCTGCATAAACAACGGCAGATAGAGAGTTTTAACAAAGCAGCTGAAGCCCATAGACAGCGTCGTAAAGACGTGGCCAGTTTCTACGCACAACAGGTAATAAAGATGAACACTGTTTGACAAACATATTTTATTTCTTTCAGTTTTTTATGCATTTGGCAGAACCTCTTATCCAAGCGACTTACAGTGTGTCCAGGGTATACATTTCATCAGTATGTGTGTTCCCTGGGAATTTAACCCATGACCTTTGCACCACCAACTCATACTGGCCTACCAGTATACTATTTAAAGCAGGGGTCTCCAACCTTTTTGTGGGCAAGGGCTACCACAACGAATAAAACAATCTGGAGGGCTACTTTTTGATATAGTCTACACAAAACTTTTTTGTTTTACTTGTTGATTTTATTTTATTTTATTTTATTTTACTTGATGATATGATTAGTATTGTTTAAAATGGTAAAATAAGTAAACCAAGCTAAGCTAATATAAAAATATGTAATAAATAAATATTACAATTGAGACTATTAATAGAATGTGCTTAGGCGGGCACCTCACAGACTCTGTGCAGGCTACCACATTGGATACCCCTGGTATAAAGTTATGTAGTTTATTTTATAATCACAGTAATATGATTAGAAGTTAATATGCGACTTCAAGCTCTAGAAAGTCACTTTATTATAAAAATATCTCTCACAGTCCTTTCACACGGGGACGTAAGGGTTAACGCTTCTCGTTTATTTTGAATGGGTGATGTCATGCGTTGCCAAACTGAATTGTGGATCCTTCGGTGTCACGTCACTGCCATTGCTCGCGGCAAAAGTTGAACGCATACCATAGCCAATCAGATCACCTTAAATATCCTAGTTTAGCAAGGCTAGTTATGCAAGGCCAGAGAACAGAGGAGCATGTGTTCTACCCACTGTGATTGGCTGTTGGCTACTCTTAAGACACGCATTCAGAACATCACAACAATCAGAACATTTAATGTTCCCCCTACAAAAATGAACCATGGTTTAAATGTAGTAACCATTTTTTTTTTTCGATTTATTTTGAGTACAACCTCAAATTTACATTTTACAGTTGTACATTTACAAATTACATCTTTGATAATATGTTTGAATAAAGGGTGAATGTGTCAGTTGTCCAAGGTCAGACATCCCTTTTGGCCACTACTGTACATGCAGTAGATGCAGTGCAAAGGTGATCTCCTGTTAATTTTCTTTGCACAATTTTGTGTGTACCTGTAGGGCCGCATGCATGGAGAGAAAATGCGTGAAGCGAACCACCTTGCAGCTATGCAGATATTTGAGCGAGTGAATGCTTCGCTCCTTCCTGAGAATATTCTGGATCTTCACGGACTGCATGTGGATGAGGCCATTCACCACCTTATCAAGGTGCTTGACGACAAAACGTCAGGTATGTGAACTGTAACTAGAGAATAGAGTGGACAGTTTTATTGGATAATAGTTTAATGGACACATCTTTTTTTAGAATGGCATCAGGGTTTGTGCGGCCCCCAGCTGTCAGTCATCACGGGAAAAGGGAATCACAGTCAAGGGGGAGTGGCACGTATCAGGCCGGCTGTACTTGACTACCTCAAAACCCATCACTACAGGTATACTTATTGGTACAGTGTGCCTTTCTGTCCGTTTTGCTTTCTGAATTACAGTCGTATGCAAAAGTTTGGGCTCCCCTGACAGTTTCCACGATTTTCATGTATAAATATTTGGGTGTTTGGATCAGCAATTTCATTTTGATATATCAAATAAGAATCCAGACACTCATTACAGACTATAGGAAGCATCTAGAAGCTGTTATTTCTTCTAAACGAGGCTCTACTAAATATTGATGTGATTTTTCTGTTGGGGTGCCCAAATTTATGCACCTGTCTTATTTCGTTTGATGCATATTGCACATTTTCTGATAATCCAGTAAACCTCATTTCACTACTGAAATATTACTGTTTTTCAGTTATTTGACAAATCAAAATGAAATAGCTGATCCAAACGCCCAAATATTTAAATGAATGAAAATCTTGGAAATCGTAAGGCATGCCCAAACTTTTGCAAACTACAGTAATTGCACATTGTTGATTCATCCAATGTTGTTCATGTTACATAACACTTTCATAACACCATATAGATTTACACAGAATATTTGGACATAGTTGTAATGTGGGCCCACTTGAAATGCAGCAATCACAAGTAAAAATCGTCATTTTTGATTATAAGGTCTCAATCGCCAGTTGGGTAGTAACATTATTATAAGTTCTAGGCACTGTTCCTATAGATGCCTTCGACTTCATGTTACACAGACCGATCTGTGTATGACATTAGGGTATCGCCATAATTTTTACTTTCAAGAAGATTATTAGGTTTTCAAAGATAAATCTGTTCAATATTAAAAGCAAAAATCTGTTAGCTCTGTTATCATCTGCAGTGTAGCCACCCTCTGCTTATAATTAGCAAAATGTTACTTGTGGCATTTTATCAAGCAGCTCTTTGATGTTTCAGTTCTTTTTATTTAACCAGGTTAAAAACTCATTGAGATTAAAATCTCTTTTACAAAAGTGACCTGGCCAAGAGGCAGCAACAAATAGTAAGAGTATACAAATATACAAAAAAAACATAAAAACACACTCAAAAATCACAGCAGCAAAGGATATAACATGTAGTTTAATGATGGTATGTGGTAGCTTTAAGGTACATTCACATTATAAGCAACTTGTCCCTGTTTGGCGCTCGTCTCTTTCAAAAGAGGTGTTTCTAAATCTGGTTGTCATAAACAAATGATTACCGTCCACTCCAGTGGACTACTGACGAGAGACGGATGACGTGAACTCCACTGCTTCGTTCTCATTGGTAGTCGCTCCCAAAAGTCGCTCATAATTTGCATAAAGTTAACATTTCTCAACTTTGTCGCGCGACTGGACACGCCACATCCAGTCGCCAACGGTCACTGGGTGCTTCTCAATTCTTCTTTATGGATCCTCGGTTCCTTTCCTTGCTTCCTTTCCTTGTGTCTTAGCTCCACCCTTCTAGGATGCAAGCAAGGAAAGACCTGAGGACAGAGGAGACGAAGTATTAAGTGAAATTATGTACTCTTTCCTTGGTCTCTTCGTAACGTTTATTATCTGTTATCAAATAATCAAGGGCATTAAAAACCCAAAATATTTAATAAAATAAAGTTAAATACATACTTGAGTTATAGTTCATATCCTAACTACATTAAAATAAAGACATTCTTAAAAGTGCTGTAAAATTAATATATATGTCTATACCACTGATCATTTATATAGATCGGTGGTTTAAACATAAATATAAAATATACTGTCTGAAATGAGTCTACATTTAGAATAATTTATAATTAATAGCAAGATTTATGTGTGTTTAATGACGTGACGACGATGTGAAGGGGGAGGAGATTTATACGTGCGTCAGGTTTAGTTGATAAAACACTTCTGCAGAGGATACACTTATATATTGTTTATATATATATATATATATATATATATATATATATATATATATATATATATATATATATATATATATATATATATATATATAAATATAAATACAAAAAAAACTTTGGGTATACAAGGATGGTAACACGCTCTTCTCATATAAAATGCAATGATGCGTTTGATAGCTACACCCAGTAATGAAATTCTGAGATGAATGTTCTTAAATATTCGTCATATATAAATATATAAATATAAATAAATAAATAAATAAATAAATAAATATATATATATATATATATATATATATATATATATATATATATATATATATATATATATATATATATATATATATATATATATATATATATATATATATATATATATATATATATATATATATATATACCTGTATTCAGGTGCGCTGCGAAGGATTTTGGGCCCCATGAAAAGAATCTTGACAGGGCCCCCAACACAGCTGAGAATTTTTCCATATTATTTTACATAAAATAATGCGCTTTTATGGTATTTTGACTACCAATGGGGTGGAAAATTTTACTTGAATTAAGTGTTTAAGAAAAAAGAAATCTTATTTCACAATTTTTTTCTCACCCTATTGGCAGATAATTTAGCTTGTTTTAAGGACAATTTTACTTAAATTGTATAATAATTTGTCTTAAAACTGAAACTGTGTTTCCTAAACAAATACATTTTTTAATACCAGGAAACAGCAAATAGAATAATTTAAAGTTAATAATTTTTACTATTAAATATTTTTTAGCACCACAATTTTGGGGGCTTCTCTGGGCCCCCTCTTACTCGTGGGCCCCGAGAATCGTCATTGTTTACCCCCCCCCCCCCCCCTTTACAGCACCCCTGTCTGTATTGAAGCACTATTTGAATATGACGATCAATACTGTTATTCATGTTAGTTAATGGTGCATTAATCTATGTTAACCGCTACAACATTTGAGTTTATTAATATATTAGAAAATGCTGAAATTAACATAAACTAAGATTAATAAATGCTGTAGAAGTATTGTTCATTGTTAGTTCATGTTAGCTAATGCATTAACTAATTGTTACCAAATACAACCTTATTGTAAAGTGTTACCGAATAATTATTACCTCACACAATAATAAGTAAACAGAATATTACTATGTATCGTAATTTCTTTGGACCTGTGTTTTCTTACAGTTACACTGAGCCTAAAACAGGATTGGTGTTGGTCACGCTACATTAAATGAGCTGCTACAGTAAAGTGTTTACTATTGCTGCCTTAAACCAAAGTGTCTTTTCTGTGATCCAGTGGTACCAGCAATGCTGAAGGTATTTTTTACTTTAAACAACTTTGAAGGTTTACTTTAAACAACATACACCTCTCTGTCCACTTTCGTTTTCCAAAGGTTCATAAAAATATCAAGGTACTACATGTTTACATAATGCTTTGTAGTGTATGTCGACCAGTATAGCTAGTTTACTTATTTATTGAAGTTCCCTTAAATATTGTTCTGTGATCACTTTTGCATAATCAGTGAGTTTTAAAAAATGCCATCAAAAGAGATGAAGACCACACATTTGTTTTGTCTAACCATACCAGTTTTTTTGTTGTTGTTGAATACAAAAGCAGAGGGGAATGTTTGTAATGTATTTATAATGCTTGATATGTCATTTTATTGTTGTACATTGTTTTGATCATGTTTTTGGTTTATAAACACAGTTTTATACGATCATTGTTTATATCATCGTCAACTACGTTCGGCGATGTTAAGTGAGTCTTTGCTCTCTTCAGTGTCATACATTGTATATACTCTACATATTCATACATATTCACAGAGTTACAAGATACAAATATAAATCAGCTTTGCATTTTAGTTTACTGTGTTTGTAATCAACATAACAAGGGCCCTGTCCTAGATACTTTAAGACAAAAATATTGTTTTGCTTCATTCTTTGGACACTGTTTTTATTTTTTTGGGCCTAGAGTCAAACATTTTATGTCCCTTTGTAGTGCTGGTTCTTGGGTTTTATCTCAAATTTGGT
Organism: Paramisgurnus dabryanus; assembly: GCF_030506205.2. Classification (NCBI taxonomy): domain Eukaryota; kingdom Metazoa; phylum Chordata; class Actinopteri; order Cypriniformes; family Cobitidae; genus Paramisgurnus; species Paramisgurnus dabryanus. Next base: position 44,003,943 of record NC_133340.1, on the reverse strand, counting down.
TTTTATACATCCAGTTTTGGATTTTGATGTAACATTATTTTATAGGCATCTTAATGTTGCTATGCAAATCACAGTTCTTATGTGTGAGAATTCTCACGATCGTTCTGGAAATATTTTTGAAGTCCAATTGTATATTTTGAATCTCCAGAGAAATTTTATATGTGAACTTGCTGATTTAGTTTTGTTTATAAATGATGAAAAACAGAAGTGAAGAATAAAGAATGAACATGTACAGGTTTTCTTTGAGTTTTAATTTGGGTGAAGTACCAGTACGGTTTCGGTAAAATGGATTACTCTTTACAAAAAGGTTTTATTTGTTAACATTAGTAAATGCATAAGCTAACATAAACGACCAATGAAAAAATATAGTTATCAGCATTTATTTGTCTTTTTTATGTTAGCTAATGCAAATACAGTTACCAAATACCATTTCAACTTAAAAGAGCTAAAATTAACATGAACTAACATAAATAAACGCTGCACATATTGTGTACGTTGTTAGGTCATATTAGCTAATCCATTAAATAACGTTAAACAAACGCAACCATATTGTAAAGTGTCACCGTAAAATGAAACAATACTATAGCTTGGTATATTATGTTCTTCTGCCTCCAAATCACATCTGAACTTGTTCAACATCCTCGTTCCTCTTTCTTTCAATTTCCTCTTAAATCAATAGAAAACGTTGGTGGGGGAAAATATAACTCAGCATGTTGCACGCTCAGTAGCTGACGTTTGTTTCAATTAGTAAAGGTCAAATTCCTCCATGATGAAAGTAGCAGCTGTTGGTGTGAATGCTGTGCTCTTCCTCTCCATCAGAGGGAGATGCTGTTGACTTGATAGTATTGCTTGTAGAGTGGCAACCAATGACATTGTGGCAGATAAATTTAAACACAATGCTTTCTTAGACAAAAAAGCATTCATTATTCACAAAAATGATTGTACCTTGAACACAGCTGCTCTGATATTGTGGTACACTGTACAAAATTGGTGTCAAATCAACAAATATTTTTGTTACTTATAACAAATTAAGTAAAAAAAATTTACTTGTTTTTTAAGTTACGTCAACTAAAAATAGTAGGTTAAATTGACCTGCAATACCAAGTTGTTTTACAGTGAAGTTTTCTATTGCACTACACACTCAACTAGTGTTTAGGTTTAGGATATTTAGGGACACGGTCACTTAAAAAAAGCTACATTTAAAGACCAGCTTTATATTAAATAACATTAATGTCATAGAATTAGACATGGGCATGTTTATAATTTACTTGCATGTTACTTTACTTGCATATGCTGTTTGTTCTTAGTTTAGATTAACACTTACAAATAAATGTGTCTAAAAGGTTCTTTCAGGCTGTGTGGTACCCAAAGAACCAATAACATCCACAGAATCTTCCTGTTGCACATAAAGATGGTTTGTAGCAGAGGTCTGACTAAAGGTCTGACTACAAAGGATAAGAAGAAAATGTTTTTTTAGGTCAAAGGTTCTTTGGAGAACCAAAAATGGTTCTTATATAGCATTGCTGCGATGAACCTTTTATGACACCTTTATTTTTAAGACAGTATCAGTCACATTTGGGAAGAATGCAGCACAAACAAAATTAAGCACATTCATTTTATCATTAGGAATCGCTAAATAAATAAAAAAATGGTGCTAAATAGCACCAAAAACTCCTAATCATAGGGGAACCATTTTTAGGGCTATATAACACCTATAAAGCACCTATGAAGAACCATACGGGGGGTGATATAGCACCACTACATATGGTTCTGCACAGGTACTACATAGGTGCTATGCAGTGGCGGCTGGGGACTTCTTTTTTCGAGGGTGCACGATGCGAAGTTCGTCACAACATGTATGTAGCCCGTCATATGTGTGGTTCGTAATTTCAAAATATATGTTTGCGTGTTGAGTGAACCTGTGTGCATCACATGTCTTGTCAAAATAATTGCCTGCTGCAGACGCATCTAAAGGGTTAATGATAAAAGATACACTCGAATTTGCCAGATACTTGCATAATCTCATGCGTAATCAGAGGTTAACTGTTAAGGGGCTGGACACACCAAAACTTTTAAATGCGGCTGAAAAGGCCTTGAGGACGCCGAATGCCAGCTGTTTTTCAGCGGAGCGCTTTGGTAGCTGTGATACTTCAGCTGCGAGCTGGTTGGTTGCTGTGGTAATGTCCCGCCCCTCCTCCACTGTGATTGGGCGGCTGTATGAGAACTGACATTGACGAGCGGAGCTTTTCTCCCAAAGTTGAATCTCTTTCAACTCTTGATGCTCAGCGCCGGTTTTCAGCGCAGAAAAAACCCGCTAGCTGCTGGCTTATTTGAAAAACGCCGAGCTTCCATTGGAAACAATTAAAAACATGCGCCGGCCGCGGGCGTAAAAGTTTTGGTGTACACAACCCCTAATGGACTGTCTTGCGTGTATTTTGTGAACGTTAGTGTCTCAATGGTTTGGACGCGTGTGCAGCAGGCACTTATTTTGACAAAACACGTGATTCACATGGTTCACATGACGCAACAAACACATATTTTGAAAACACGAGCAACAAACATGACACTCCGAACATATATTTTGAATTTGCGCCCCTCTGAAGAGCAGGTACCAGCCGCCACTGGCTATATGGCACCTAAAATGGTTCCCCTATGATTACGAGCCATGAACCAGTTTTAGTGCTATTTACAGAACGTAATGAATAATAATTACGCTGTGGTTATATGGATCTTTATTCTTTTGTGTATCTGATGGTTCACTCTTAAAAATAAAGGTCTTAAAGGTTCTTCACAGCAATGCCATAGAATAACATTGTTTGGTTCCTCAAAGAAACATTTAGTCAAAGGTCCCTTAAAGTTCCAATGTACCGTGGGTGGTCATTCTTTGACTGTTAATTTTATGACGTTCAACAACTTAAAAACAAAAAGCTAAACATGTCACATGTCTTTGGAAAGCTGAGATTCTTATGATTCGAATGATGTAAATCAGCAATCAAATCAGCACAGCAGGTACAATTAAGTCCTTTTAAGGCTTTTAAAAATATATATTTTTCAGGAATGCCATGGGTTTAAAGAACTATTTCTTTTAGACTTTTTTATAATCCTTTTCACCTTAAATAATCTTTTGTAAAACAGAAAGGTTCTTCAGGTATTAAAGGTGCTTTAAAGAACCAATTAGACAGAAAAGGTTCTTCAATGGCATCGTGAAGCACCTTTATTTTTAAGAGTGTTGAATGCACCATGAGTTTTTGACAGCAGAAGCAGCAAAACTCTTAATACGGTACTTTCGCTAAGAACGTCACGCAGGCTCAGCGGAAGCTTACAAGAGATATGATGTATGCTTCACAGGGGAAAGAGCCCAACCTCGCATTACACTTCCCTTTACCAAAGGATGCAACATCTGCTTTGTCTGTGAAGGCATACATTATCTCTGTCTTCAAGAGTACTTGTGCATTTCCTGTGCTAAACAATTAAAATTAAGATAGATTTAGATTTGAACTTATTGTTAACTTTAAAATAAATTGTTTACCAGAGCAGATGCAAAATTGGCCTTCATATCCGTTCATGAATCCCAAGATTGAAGAGCTGAAGGAGGTGAGTTGTCATCTAAAATATTTATACTTCGTAATATATGTACTGTAACTAAATTGTGTCTCAGTTTGTAATCAGGAGGGATATGTTTTTATAACAAATTTGGTTAGTAAATATGCACATGGTGGGGCACATTAACCAACAATGTGAATTTGATACGAACTATTTCATATAATGAATCTAAAAAATGTTTAAAACCATTTTGTTTTTATTTCTATTCTTCATTCTTTAACAATATTCATGCTCTCTGGTTTAAAAAAGTTATTTTAAGAAGGGTTTGAATAGACAATTTTTTCTTTTTTTTAATATATATATATATATATATATATATATATATATATATATATATATATATATATATATATATATATATATATTATAAACAATCTTAAGAAATAACATTACAGAATAAGTCTGTTTAATTTAAGATTAGTATTAAGATGCTAAAGTGTGGTATAGTGTAAATATGTGTTATTTGTCCCATCATCGAAAGCATTGAAATCTCAAATATTGCTGAAAATGTACTTGTTTTATTTATTTATCTATGCCATACTTGTACTATTTCACGAAACTATATGAGATTTCAGTACACCTTAATTATTGCAGCTCTTTTCAAATCTCAAAAAGTTATAAAGTATTAATAACACAATTTAGCCGTGCCTTGGTGTTAGCACAGAAAAGGCCACAAATTAACCTAAAGCCTCATGGGTGAATGTTTCCAACAGTTTTTATACCAAAGAATTTATAGTTTATAGATATAATCATTTCAACCTGTGTGTTAAGTCTAAGCTAGATAATTTTATTTTTAATTGTGTACTTTCGTGACAACCTGGTACAGGCCTAGAATGTGTTAGTCGTTGTTTCGATATTATTTTTGAGGTTGTGTTTTATACCGCATATGTCAAACAAACATGCACCATTAGTTAAAGGAATGATAGAAAGAAAAAGAAAATGAATGCTGTTGCATTTGTGTTTGTGTTTTCATTTTTTTTTTTTTTTTACATTTAAAGGCAACATTTATTCAGTTTCACATTTCATAAATTCTGTGTTAGTCGATAGACGCATTCAAAACACCCAGTGATTGGCGTTTCAAGATATTTAAAATTGGTGATACTTTTTGGGATGCATATTATGTTTGTGTAATACTATTTGTTTTGAGATGGAATAATAATTATAAAATTCTCTCCTTGATTCAGGAATCAACGAGCGTAAAACACTCGAAACATTCATAAGGAAGACAGCTGTCCGACAAATTCCCCTCTTCTGTATGTTTGCGCAGCTTGAAGACATCTAATGTGATACGATGACCTCAGTTCCTAAGCCTGTATTGGAATACAATACGAAGAAGTGAGATAAACTTCACAATGGTGTTTGAATTGAAGGGTCTTCATTCTTGGGGTTAAAAGCCTACAGCTCTAGAGATGACCTTACCATCTCTTGGACACTCTTGATTATTCCTGGTTTGCTTAGTAGACTGTACCCTAAAGTGATTACAACAACAACCGAGACAAAATGATGAACGGGGTAGAAGAAACCTCTGTGAAATGTGTACTGGTCGGCGACTCTGCGGTGGGAAAAACGGCACTCCTTGTGCGTTTCACTTCTGAAACGTTCCCAGACAGCTACAAACCTACCGTTTATGAAAACACTGGAGTCGATGTATTCATGGACGGGATCCAGATAGGCTTGGGATTGTGGGATACGGCAGGACACGACACATTCCGCCAAATCCGGCCAATGTCGTACCAGCAGGCGGATGTGGTGTTGCTGTGTTATTCCGTAGCGAATCCTAACTCGTTGCTTAATCTGCGGCAGAAATGGATCGGCGAAGTGAGGCAATATCTTCCCAAGGTACCCGTGCTGGTGGTCGCCACACAGACGGACCACCGTGAGATGGGCCCATATCGTGCTAACTGCAGCACGGCCTCGGAGGGCAAACAGGTGGCACAGGAGATCCGTGCAAAGGGATACCTGGAATGCTCGGCACTCAGCAACCGTGGCGTGCAACAGGTTTTTGAGTGCGCAGTTCGAACGGCCGTCAATCGGGCACGAAGGCAAACAAGACGGAGACTGCTAGACTTTAACCCCTGTAAAATCTCCTAATACTTGTTAAACAGGGATATTATTTAATTGTACCCTATGTTCTTAGTGCAACAGTTTTTGGTCACTAAACAGAATCCGATGTTTGTTTGTTTTTTGGAGCACAGTAAATATGTTTTCAAAAAGACATAAATAATTCATCATTAAGATGTTCACTTCATTAAGATTAAATGCTTTAACTACATTGTAACTTTTGTTGAAAATGCAGACTAGCTCTGTCAACTAGTTCTAAATTTTTGTTTCATTAGTTAGTAAGAAGTAAATAAACTCCCATTAAATCTCTTTGGGTCACACAGAACTGTGACAAATGTTGCGTACCATCATAAGACAAATCTTTTCATTTAGTATTTATGATTTGCCGACAATGCCTTTGCTCTCTGTCGGACACAGTTTGTGTAGGTTAGGAAAAGCTACATTGAGGAGTCCTGAAATGTTTATTCCTAAAATGTTGATTACCTTCATGGGTCACTTAATAAGTCAAAAACTAAAGCTTGTAGTTTGTTATGTCTGTGTGGTCTGTCATGTACAGCCAACCGAGAAACGTGTGTGAAGTGAAATGTGTGTGTTTGTATCAGTTCTGCATAAATGAGAGCAAGGTAGTCTAAGTTTAAACAAAGCCAAAGTTGTGACCAAGACCTTGAAAATCCAGCTAAAGTCTTTTTTTGTAATTTACTGTTTTGTACATAAAATCTGTGTAAAATAACCGTGATATCTTTAATATTGACTGAGTAAGGCCATAATGAAATGAAACTTTGATGTTCCTAAACTACTTTAGCCTGGTTTTCAAAGACAGAGTCACATTTGCTAAAACATGCAAGTTGCCTTAAATTTATGCCAAATGCAAAACCTTACAGACATCAATGAATCAATAACAAATGTTTGTAGAATTGTAAAACACTGGAGAGCTGAAACTAAGCTGGCTGTTATAAATGTGACACTGACATTGTAAATGTTACGGGCAAAACATCTATACAGACAGAACCTTGGAAATTGTATTTACCTGATGTGATCAGAACCGTTTGGTTAAAAACGACCAATAAATAATGTGTCACAGATAAATAGTATATAGTTCAAGTGTTCTTATTATTTATTCTGTATAATTGCAAAAAATATATATCAACAAGAAAATATTTCTTTCCTAAACACTCTATTGGTTGTCAATGTGAGTGTGCGATACAAATGTGCTAGTGTGTAACCAGATTTAACATTATTATGAGCGAAACTACTTCGTTTTCAACAGGTACAACTATAGTGGCTCCGTTCTCATTCTTTATAATGTTTGTGTTTGTTAATTTTTAATATTGTATGTTCACTCCTTTAGGCTCCTTTAAGTGTCCACGTAAGATTAGCCATGTTTGAACTTACACGCAACTTGAATATTGGATACAAGACACAATTTTGACCATGGACCACAAAACCAGTCATAAATCGCATGAGTATATTTGTAACAATAGCCAACAATACATTTTATGGGTCAAAATTATAGTTTTTTTTAATGCCAAACATCATTAAGATATTAAGTACAGATCATGTTCCATGAAGATATTTTAGTACATTTTCTACCATGAATATGTACAAAATGTATTAATCATTAGTAAATTGTGTTGCTAAAGACTTTATTTGGACCGCTTTAAAGGTAATTTTCTCCATATTTTGATTTTTTGGCACCCTCAGATTCTACATATTCGAATAGTTGTATCTCGGCCAAATATTATTCCAAACCATACATCATAAAGCTTATGTATTCACTTTTTGGATTATATGTATACATCTCAAATTAAAAAAAGACCCTTATGACTGGTTTTGTCCAGGGTCACATTTGAGCAGATATTATGTGTGTACTTTTATGATATGTCGTACACGTGCACCCGTGTGCTTGCATTCATAGTAGTGTTGCTGGTAAAGACGGCACATCACATCAGTGTGGATAATAGTTTGGCCTTACTGAGCAGTTTCTTTCTCTACTGACACAACTTCAGGGAATCATGGGACATTTTGTGATTTTCAGATTGAACAATATGTGCATGGCTAGTCAATGGAACACAGCAAAAACAGAAACAAAGCGATAGAGAAAATGGCTGAGTTAAGACAAATCCCAGAATAGCTTTGATTACTTTGTCGACCTTAAGACATGATATATAAGGTTTCTATGATCAGAGGGTAGGAAAGTCCCCAAGAATTTTTATAAAATATCCATCAACCAAGAAATGTATCAAACACAAAAATAAACTTTGGTTAACACCAAAAATAAAATGTACAGAACGCAAAATAGAATTAGAGAACATTCTTTTCTTAGACACTCCAGGTTTGGATGTCAATGTGACTGTAAGATGTGTGCTATAGTGTAAAACAGGCCTTAACATTATTTGGGGTTACATTTTACTGCAGTTTTAAGCTACAGCCATAGTGGCTAGTGTGTTTGTTAGATTTTAGTATTGTATGTTCACAGTGTGTTTGATATTCTAAACTGAAACTAATAAACATACGATTTTTTATAATGCTCTCAAGTACAGCCTATGTGCTCTCATTTTGACCTTTCATATTATACATTACAAAGCAGGAGAGTGGTTTAATAAAACTTTAGAAAAATATCAAATGATCATGCAGACAAGATGTAAAAACTAAGAAAATGATGAACACTACATAAAAAGCAAGAGGAGCAGAAGAATAAAGAAAGTCAGAAAGATGGAGCGTGTGTTATGTGGTTTATGGAGACGAAGTGATATATGCCTGTGCTTTTGGAGAATCGAAGGGTTTATACCCAGAAACCACATCCCAGAAGGAGAGATTGTTTTCTGAAGTCTTTCAAAACACTTTATGTTTCGGAGCACTATATAAAAAATTGAAACTACATTTTCACGACCCTAATCTAACCGATACAGGGTTTAGATTAATCCAGGACTACACCTTAGTTATTTTAGGACATTTAAGTAGTTTTTACAAACATACCTTACAAAAGGCAATACTGGTGTGCATAAGAGAGACAACCAATGGCACGGATGATGTGTTAAGATATGTCAGTGCAAAATGTTTTTAAATGAAGGCAACTCAAACATGCATTTTAGTTTGGGACTATGATAAGCCCCGTCCAGGAAACCACCCCTAAATGTTTCAGAAGTTGTGGCTTCACACTTTAAAATTAATATTTCTGCAATGAATAGTAGATAGGTATCAACTTTGTATGATTGGCTGTTTTTTTCTAAATGATTGGATTTAGAAATCACATTTAGAAAAGTAAGGCAAACAATAAACTGTTATGTAGTGTTAATGACTTTGGACAGAATAGCAAAATATAAAAATGAAATAATATAATTTACATGATTCTACAGTATTTTTTTTTACTTTCAGTACTACTAACCTCATCTAAAAAGATGAGGGTGAATGCAAGCAATATGGTCAACAAACTGTGATATTTATACCACAAAAGAGGAAGTGAAAATAATGAGACTATTTGGTACTCTTCATAAAAACATTGAATGCATGGATGCTTCAAGTCAGTGAGTATGTTTATGTGCATATTTCAAGAGTAAAACATACATCTTAAGCAGCAAAAAGTGTGGGTTATATTAAATAGTAACAATAGACACATTAAATTGATATCTAGAAAGTAAGAGTAGAACTTGGATAGGTTAGAAATATTTTTTCTTAGTTATATTTTCATAAATAATCATTTGGTTGGCTTTTACTTCTGCACTGTAAATATCCATATATTGCAGATTTATTATAAGCAAACAAAAGTTCATAATTGTTTCTGCCTGACTCATGCCAACACACACACACACACACACACACACACACACACACACACACACACACGTAGAACCCAGACGTATTTAAATAATTTTCAATTCCTAGACATTTACAGGGAGAACACACATAACACAAGGCCATAAAATGTATATGTGCAAAAGAAAGACTGTAAGAAACATATATTAACAACATAGCTCAATGCAAATCTGTCCAGCAGGTCTTCTCTTCTATAAAATGCTGTGGTCTGCACAACACACAGAATCAACACACGCGCACACATACACGCATTCATTCTCGCGAGCCTACCACACACACACACTGTTCTCTTCTCTACAACAGGAAACACCTGCACTGTTCACTTACCACACGAGAGCTCTGATACACATACACACACAATCCACCCATAGAGCATCAAAGCCTTGCACAATCACCTATTTATGACAGTTAAGCCAAAACTTCAGAGATTGCGTATCATCAGTTTAAATGTTAGATATGCGTTTAAGCTTCATTGCTGGGGTGATGCTGAAAAAGCAACAGACAGCAAAAACAGGCACAGCTGTTACAATGAGGATTTTCCACTTTTCGTGTTACCTTTGGTGAGTCAGTGAGGAACATGTGTGTAGGACAGGGAAGACACCTTTGAAAATGATACCGAAAAATCATTTTAATTTCAGAGTACGCAAAGCGAGTGAAAACCCTGAGTCATTTTCATTATAGGTCACGTTAGCTCTAAAAATAAACAAGCCAGCTCTGCCGCAGAAGACCATAAACAGGTAAATGATAAAGAAGAGGAAAGGTTCAATTATCTTAAACAGCTTTATTATTTATCTGCGCAGCCAGACCGCTTCTGCTTGAGAGAATTATGGGTAATGTAGTTGTGCAGCATAATATGTCGAAGTGCACTACAGGATATGAAACTCACCTACGCCTGAGAAAGAAAGAGAAAGAACGAGACGCTTCTAGAACCACTTCCTGTTCTCATCTCATTTCAGACCCCGCGGGCCTTGTGTGTGTATGTGTTCGAATTCCTGCGCGTAGGTGCTGGGAAACATGAGGGGGCTGTCTCACTCGACTACACTCACTACACTACAAAATATGCTGGTTTGGTAAAATATGGACAAACCCGACTGAAATGTTGAGTTAACGTAGAAAAAAATCCAATTTCTAACCCAACCATGGGTTAAAACAACCCAGCTTACTAAAGTGATTTATAGACATCTGGTGTTAGAAAGGCTTACATTGTAAAATTAAAGGTTACGTGTGTGGTGACATGTAAAAGGTTACATGTGTGGTCAGTGGCGGCTGGTGACTTCTCTTCCGAGAAGCGCAAATTTAAAATATGTTTTTGTTGCGTTATTTGAACCATGTGCATCGTGCGTCTTGTCAAAATACCTGCCTACTGCACACGCGCTCGCGATCACAAAATACATTCACTTAACACTAATCTCTGATTACGCATGAGATTATGTGAGTATCTGGCAAACGCGAGCGTCTCTTTTATCATAAACCCTTTAGACACGTGTGCAGCAGGCATTTATTTTGACAAGATGCATGATTCTCATGGTTCACATAATGCGCCAAACACATATTTTGAAATAACTAGCCACACACAACAGGCTACGTACATGTCTGACGAGCTTTGCATCATGGGCCCTCGAAAAATAAGGGTTACACTTTATTTTGATAGTCCACTTTAGACATTCTCCTTACTACAGTATAAATAACTTTGCAACTACATATGTCAACTAACTTTCATTAATTTGCAACCATACGTCAACAAACTGTCATAAGAGTATTAAGGTGCATTCACACCAGCCGCAGTAGAGGCGGCAAAAACGCACTAATCGTGCGTAATTGGACGCTTAAACATTTGAGTTTACTCGCTTTATTCGCGCGTAAAAGCCGTGCATGAAATTCTAGTGATTTGAGACATTCACGCGGAAATTCGCGTCATGGGAGGGGCTTCTGCAACTCTGCTGAGACTCCGCTCTATTCCTGAAATCACGTCACTACTACAGCAAGGTCCTGATTGGTTAACGCGGTGCGGAAATCCGGCGAAGTTCAAATTTTTCAACTCAATTTGCACAGAGCGCGCCTTCTGGGTCATTCACGCCGCGCCTTAAAATGTCTAAAGTGGACTATCGAAATAAAGTATTACCAAAAGAAGTCACCGGCCGCCACTGTGTGTGGTCCAAAATTCTACGACGTTAGCCTGGTTTCCATTTGCGCAAAACTTTTGTGAAAAAACTATTGCGAAATTTATTTCCATTAACTTTTCAATTTAACTGATGCTAGGCAACTAAAACCTAATTCTTCCTTTCACGGTAGACCCTTCCAAAATTCAAGCTGACGGATGTTGTTGGGTTTACTTATCGCAGTCACCACCGCATGCATTAGGCTTGATGTGACACTGCCCAGGCCGTCAGGCAGGTGACATCAAAGCTCGAGAAATTTTACAGAGCAGTTTGATCTCGAATCACTCTTTAATAGCATTAATGGTAAGGAAGGCCCCAAATACTTAGAAGCAGGTATGTATAGGGTGTTTCTGAGAAGTTATAGTATGCATTTTTGAGTCTTCAAAGAAAAATCATGTGACTTTTATGCTTCTCATGTACTGGTAAATGCGAGAGTTTTCACTGAAACTTTTTAGGAAAAAAATTCACCTAGTGTTTTATCTTTTACACTAAGGCCAAAAATGTAATTCAATGTGAAATCAAACGATGCTCTTAATCTCACAATTAAATTATGAGACTTTAACCTGGTTTAAGTAGCTCAGATGAAAAAGTAATACACTTCCATAATGTACTTACATTGCTTTATTTTCATGCACTAATTTTGTATTAATATACAAAAAAATCTTCTTCATTTCTCTTTAGAATTTTTTTAAGATTAAGTGTACTTATCTGGGCTATTTTGAGACACGATTCAAATAAAAAAAAAAATGCGCTTTTAGTACTTTAAAATGTATTTAGTTAACACTTCACTCTAAAAACAGATGTGTTAAAAACAACACATTCTGTGTTACTTTAGGGACAACACATTAAATGTGTTGTCCCTAACTAACACATCTTTGTGTTATTATTGAAACAACTAATTTTTTGTTATTTTTAACACAACTTGTTGTCCCTTTCATGTATTTTAACACGAAATAACACATAAATGTGTTAAATGGCATGACACAAACTATGTGTAAAAAATGAATATATCATTTTTTAGAGTGTTGTATTAAACTTAAACCCATCTTTCTTACAAAGATGGGTTCAAGTTTACTACAAGTGGTACCTAAATACATTTTTTAAAAACATTTTTAACACATTTTACTTCATATACCTGGTGTCTCAAAATAGCACAGATAAGTACTCTTAGATCTTCTTAAAATTATCTTAAGAATTTTTAGTAGATTAAGTATAAAATTAGTGTGCAAAAATAGAGCACTTTAAGTACACTATGGAAGTGTACTTCTTTTTCATCTGGGAATGTTAAATAAGCACTGATTCTACTGTGTGACATTGATGTTCACTCAAAAAGTCTTTTGCACCCAATTTTTTTATTTACGTTGCAAATTTTCACATAATATTATTATATTAATATAGGTGTGTCTAAATCATGTTTGTTGGATGCTAAATTCTTTTTGCATTAAGCTAATGCAACAATTTTACATGGAAATTTGCCATGTAATTAAAATACATTCAACTGATTAGGCATTTTTACCAAATCATAAAAATCTAAAATTCCTGTTAGTTTATAAACTTTTAACTATTAGGCATCCTTGATCTTTTTATAATACTTTTTAAGGCTAGGTGCCACTGAGACAAGAAATATACCTGACAAGTAAACTAATACTAGGAACACTGTTACTTGTTCTCATGCTTTAAAAACACTGAAAATCAATACACGAGTCACGACACACAGACATAAAGACAAATTCGATTAAAAACAACATTTAGGAATTTTTTCTCTTTTAACATTAAAGACATTACTTCTCTGATTTAGTGTGTATGTAAGAGCGAGATGCCAATCTATCTTCCTTTAAAATTCATTGTGTGTTACATTCAAACCACATGACCTGTCTGCACAACACACTTGTTAGATCAGCTCTCACTGTGAGTGACACGACACACACACAAACACGCACACACACGCGCACACAAAACCACAAACAACAATTAATTAATGATCAGAAAGAAACACACAAAATATGTTTCTGCTTATTTAAAATAACTTCTAAGACACACAGATATTTTACACACCTTTTTTAAACAGGTAAATATCCTCACAGTGACATGAATTGTGTGTGTGTCTGCTATGTGATACCCCGGCTCTTGTTCCAGTGAAACAGTAAGAATGACACGCAGGCCTTTGGTGTTGTAACTGGCACAGTTAGCACACCGCTGTAAACATTCAAAGCGCTATGGGACTTTTTTCTGTAACTATGTACAAGAACTGAGGAAAAACAGCAAAAAACTGGCAGTTTCTTTTTGCCATTTGCCTAAAAATGAAGATCATATTTCTTGTGATTCACACCGGCACGTTGCTACATGGTAAGTTCATATGCTTGTTGATGTTGATGTATACGTCTTAACTTAGTGTGTTGCTTTCTTGAGCATCAGTGAATGTTTATAGACTTTTGTAATAGTTGAGAGTCCAAATAGTGAAAAGGGGATCTCACATAGCTGCTTTACAGTATTTACTGTAATTGTGCAGAGGATGCTGAAATTTTAAAGACAATACCTAGAGGATTTTTCTGCAAACGTCATGGGTTAGATTCCCACAGGAACAAACATAGTGATAAAACACTGTATACATGCAAGTTTCTGCCAAATGCAAAAGTGTAAACCAGGGACTAAGTCACAACTATTACAAATTATAGAAACTGATCACTGAGGAAACAACACAAAAACGATTTTTAAACCAGCTAATTTGTGTAAAAGTACTTATAATCATATGAAGAGCTCAGATGCAAAACCCTTGCTCAATTTTTATCAGACTCTTAATGGATTCTGCCAACAAACAGGTATGTCTGAATGACCTGAGGCTGGGATTAAACAGATTTGAAGTGAAAGTATTTGATGAAAGTAATACGTGCCGAGAGCATTCAGTTATCATTATCTAATTTTTGACAGACGTGGCGATAAGCTGCTTTTGCATCTGAGCTCCTCATATTTTACCTTCCCTACCGAAAATTCCAGCTAAGACCAGCATAAGCTGGTAGCTGGTTTTAGTTTATTTAAGGTGGCAGGAGCTGGTTTAAGCTGGTTTAAGTGACAAAAACACAGCTTGACCAGCTTAAAAAGTGACCAAAACACAGCTAGACCAGCTTGCTTCACCAGCATAACCAGTTAAAACCAAGCTGGGAGACCAGCTCACCAGCTTATGCTGGTCTTAGCTGGATTTTTCAGTAGGGTTGAAATATATGTAAACATCTGTTATGTGAAATAACTTTTATTACATGAATTTAATTTCTGAGACTTTGAAAGTATATACATATGATATTTTAAGGTTGTGTATTGTAGTTTTTACAATAAACTTCGAATTGTGTTCTCCCTTTTAGTTTACTTTTACAACAGATTGCGAGTTTTTCTTTGTAAACTGCATTGCAAAAAAACGAATGATACTGTAAATGACTAAATGTATTACATCTACAATCAGCCAAAACAAATAAACTCTTCTTCTCTCTCTCTAGTTGTGTTCTCCGCTCAGGGTCGCTATGCTCAAAAACTGTTGAATGATCTAATGGAGAACTATTCGAATGCTTTACGACCCGTGGAGGACACGGACAAAGCCCTTAACGTTACTTTACAGATCACACTCTCACAGATCAAAGACATGGTGAGCTCTAAACACACACACAAAAGTGGTTGTCCTCAAGTTTCAGTCAAAAAAGTTTTTCAGAAAACCTGTGGTTACAGCCACACGCAAGAGATCTACTGTAGACAATGACCTGACATTACTTCAGTTCAAGGCGCATATCTCACTTGTAAAGCACCCACGCACTGTCCGTCTGGCCTTGATGTGGCATGACATGTGTTATCTGGGCATGTATTTCCAGCTTCATGCTCAAACCGCAAGCTCATGCAATAGCCCTAAACTTTTGACCTCTGAATAGACTCTAAAAAGCATATGGGTTGTTTTAATGCATGGCTTGGGAAAAATATGGACAAACTTTAAATTAACCTAAATTGCTGGGTTTTTCAGTCCATGGTTGGGGCATATAGGATTTTTTTGGGGTCAAAATTTTACTCAGTCATGCTTTAAAACAACACAGCATTTTTCAAGTGTATGCACAAGGAGGTCTAAGTAGCTAAAACCCACTAGCCATTTAAGCATTCTCTTTTTTACCACAATTGTAACTATTTAACAGAACAAGCACCATGTATGAATCCTGACCTCTGTCCGAAACCGTGAGACCTATGTCCTATGTATTACTGGGTTGCTGCTTTTTTGTCCAAAACCTGAGTGTACAACTTTATTCACTACATTCGTTATTCTTTTTACCCACAATGCACCTGCTAACTCGCTATTTTCCATGTTCCAATGCAAGATGCCCGACTGACTACAGTCAGCTTGAGTTTGTACACTTACACTTGTGTTAGTAAGGTGGAGCGGGGCACAAAGCACAAAGTAATGCTTTTTGGCTTTGGCTCTATCATTTAAAAAATATTAAAGTTAGATTAATCAATTTTTACTCAATCAACACACACATCTCTGCTACAAATGAACACATAGGGCTCTATCTTTCACCCAGCGCAATGCAGCGCAATGCGCGACGCAAGTGTCTTTTGCTAGTTTCCAACCTGCGCAATGATAATTTTCACGTTTAGCCCCTTTTGCGCCCATGGGCGTTCTGGTCTGAAAACAAGGTGTGTTCAGGCGCATTGTTGGCGCGTTGCTATTTTGAGGCAACTAAAATAGACTACGCCATTGACCAACAAAAACCTGGTCTAAAGTCTAAAGTCAATGGCGCAATATGTTTTTTGTTATTTAAAGAGCGCATTAGAAATATGCGCCTATAAACGGGCGGACTACGCGGGTTTGCTTATCACATACATGAATGCGCAGCAGCACAAAAATGTTTTAAATATGAAAGATTAAAGGATTGAATGTAAAAGATTATTATTGAATCTTTTGTACATAAATGAGGATCGATTATGAGACGTTAGAAGGCGCAAAGAGCTGCTTCACCTGCAGCCTGGTAAGTAAATACATGCTTTGTTTCAAAACAAATCCATCTGTTTTTAATTTTTTTTTTTTTAAATGCTACCCCACGGATTTATTGTATATGATGACTCTCTACCTGTGGATATGGTAAGGTGAGAAACATTTTTAAGTAATGCTTAAAAAAAACATGCCGCTGTCCAAGTGCTGAAAGGTGCGGAGAGCCGTTTGTAAATTCTTCATCTCCTGTTTGTTACAAATAAAGTATTTTTAGAGTACAAACCTTTTCTTACATACTTGTAAATTATTTTTTTGATGATATTGGATAGCCATACATTTAAAGCAATTAAAAGCCTGCTATTTTTACTTCCATGACTAAAAGAAAACGGGTTTTAAAGGTATTAATAAAAAAATAATTTCAGTACAAGTAAAAAACAACACAATTGCTTAACATTAATCTTAAACCTGGGATCTTCTTTCTCCGCATATTTTTTCAGTTTACAAGTCCGTCATCTAAATAGGGATTAGACATAGCGCCAGCGCAACTTGCTTTTAAGCGAGGTTAGAGCTGAGACTCTCATTGGTTTATTGCACGTTACGCCCAAAGTACTCCCATTACTCATTAAAAAAATAGGACCAACCCTTTTCGACCATGCGCTCGGCGCACAAACCATTTTTCCCGTCGTTAAATTAGCAAAAGTGGCATCGGACACGCCCATTTAGACGTTGCGCTGTGCGCTTTAGACAATGCGTTTAGATCGTTAAAATAGGGCCCATAAAATTTGTTTGTGGGACCTACCGTTATCGTACAATTCACCAAAAGTGACAGGAGTGCAAACGTTACAACTTACCCGATAGGTAGGGTTCATTGTAACAAACAGAGGGTTTGTTGTAACGCCTGCTAGAAAATTTTGTTTAAACACAAATAATTCAATACAATTCTGTCTGTATACTAAAGAAGGATATTGTTTATATATCTGCCTAAAATATAGATATTCACGCATTTATCCATCCATGAGCTTTCATCTAACCATCCTTGTATTTTGTATCAATGCATATAAATTAGGGGTGCACCGATAAATGCCGATATACGCTAATAATACGTGGCCGATAACTATTCTTAATCACACAGCCGATATTATTCACAGCTATTTCATGTACTACAGCTTTTGATCAGCAAGTCCTTATCAATCTGAAATCACTGTTAGTTTGAGTCGTTTATAACATGCATTTGAAAAAGCAACACTCGTCAAACATAACTATTATACATATTCTTTATTATCATCAAAATACCTCAAAAGGTTTAAAGAACAGCAATATAAATATATCCTTAAGCCAATTCTTGGAGCTATAACACACAACGATCCGGCACAAGACATCAGACACAATGGCATTAAAGGCAGGGTCCATGATACTTAAAGCCAATGTTGACATTTGAATTCACCTAAACAAACACGCCCCTACCCCAATAGATTCTGGACCTTCTTTTGATAAACCCGCCCCACACATACGCAACCCAGGCAACAATGTCAGTTAGTAGACACACCCCTTACTGCTGATTGGCGAAAGTGATTGGCGAAAGTGTGTTTTGGTACTCGGCACGACTCCCTTTTCCAAAGTGTTTTCAAAAATCATGCCCCTGCCTTTAAATAAGGGAAGAACTAAACTAGGGAACGAGGACACACAGATGAAGGGCATTAACTAATAATGAATAATTAACAAGGGGGCGGGAAATAGACTTAAGACAGGAGAGCATAAGGTACAAAAAATATAAACACAGGCCAAATGACTCTCCACACAAAACAAGAAAACAGAGAAGGGCTGCCATGATCCTGTCACATGAAACACATAAAAAGACATCCAGGGCTGACAGGATCATCACACAGTCCTCCAATAAATGATGACCCCCCTTGCTAAGCTTCAAAAGGATGCAATAGTGTCATAAGACAACAACTGCACTTGACACATGTCAGGATGCTCAAGGTCTCTTTGTTGCCATCACAATTAGCACCCTTCAGCAAGATATACACATACAGATATACACATATAAAGGGATTCAAAGCTCTAAACCGTCTCTTTAGACAGCACACCAAATATGCTTTATTATCATATCTAATTTCATGTTAATGTGATTTTGCATATACTAAGATATGTCAATGCAAGGTGTTTTTAAATTAAGGCAGCTCAAAAATGCACTTTAATTTAGCACTTGGGTAAGTCCTGTAGGGGAACCCGACCCTATATGTGGTATCTATAGTGCGAGCTACGTGACTAATGTATAACAGTTACAGCGCGGGCAAGTGTGCTATAGCGGATCATGTTTTGTCTTCATTACCAAGTGTCCATTAGGGCATCAGTCAATTTGAGCAAGGAACAAAAGTGTTTTTTTTACTTAAATTTTATTTTGTTCTTTCATCAATTGGTCCTTGGGATATTTTATGGATATTGGTCCATAGAGATTTTCAATTTTGAGACTTTTCCTAAATAATCTATCTATACAAACACAAAAAACTGGGCTTGATTTGGTTGTTCTGAGGGTGTGCAAATTGTTTTTTATTAATCTGGTCTTTGGGGTCAATAGTGCCAAAAAAATAAAAAATTCCATTTGTCAAAAAAATATATCAATAAATCTGAGCATAAATCTGAAAATTTCCACACAGAAATGAAGGCCTGGTACTTGTGCACAAATGCTATGTAGAAAACACATGCTCACACACACATTCTGGTTTCCATGTTTTGTGGGGACATTCCATAGACATTATGCATTTTACACCGTACAAACTGTATATTCTATTCCCCTTACCTACCCCATTCCGTAACCCCAACCATCACTGAAAACTTTCTGCTACTTCACATTTTCAATAAACATCATCTTGTTTGATTTATAAGCTTGTTTCCTCATGGGGACATCAAAATGTCCCCATAAGGTCACAAAAATACTGGTATTCCTATCTTTGTGGGGACAATTGGTCCCCACAACGTGATAATTACCAGGTACACACACAAGCACGCACGCACGCAGGCACACACACACACACACACACACACACACACACACACACACACACACACACACACACACACACACACACACTTACATTCAGTCAAATTTCTGTGGCATTTTATAAAAACAGACATTTTAAAATACATCAAAAACTACAATAAATTCTACTATTTGAAATAATATTAATTTTTTATGTCCTTTCTAATGTTTATATACATAAATTCACAAAATGTATCACTAAAGTAGTGATGTGAGCAGTTGCCCATATCCAGTAAAATGAATGGCTTTCTATGGCCCTCTGCTGGTCAATTCTATTTTTGGGTCAAAGCTGGTCAAAGCTTTCTTAAACGGTAATTCCTTTAGGTTTATCTCTAACCAGCAAAAGGTGGAATTCTACATCTAACACCTAGATCAATATCCAGAAACAATTTAAATTAAATTTAGATAATCAAGTGATTTTTTTCATAAAAAATACATAAAAAATTTCACACAAAATACATTTCACATGCAAGCTAATGGTGTACTTGTGGATTTTTGTGGTAAATGGGTACAAAATTACTTTAAATCTCTCAAAACTCAGCTTTATTGTATATATGAGAAGTAAACACATAAAAATATATATATTATTTGTATTATGAAAAATTTATATTTTTCTTACAATTATGCTTTCAATTTTGGGGTCATATAGACCCCAAGAACCAGCAGTGTAAACAGGAAACAAGGACATTTAAGGGTTACGTTATTTTTATTATTATTTTTTTGGACACAAATTTTATTTAAACCTTAAACGTAAAAAAAACCTGTCCTTCCTTCTCTTATTTAACATGCTGTGTTATTTGGCTGCATATAATATTCAATTTAGTTTTTAAATGTTTACAGGTGATGCTCTTTCGTTTAGAGTAGATTTTTCTTCTTAGTTGCTTTTTCTTATTTTAAGTATACGTTTCTGAAAGGACAATAGATAATAATACATTTCCCATTTAAGAGACTCTGAATTTCCACCCTGATCAAGCTCAATCAAATATTAATTTACTGAACCTGAGTAGTACTGTTAACCAATGAGATGTGATATGTAGAAGACACTAAGTGCAACCCAAGGATTCAGACTTTCTTCCCTTTCATTCTTCTCTTTTGTGAGAAAGTAAATGCTGCAACAATAGGGGTTTAATTTAGCAGAGCAGGACATTGTGTGGCTTAATACAAAGACTCGTTCTGTTGTTATATAAAAGAAAAATTGATAATTAACCAATATATAACCATATTACCAATAGTCTTTACTAATGTGGTACTTGTGATAGGATGCTAGTGTGCATGATCCTTAACTAGCTTTGAAAATCATTGGTGACTGGTGGACAACAGGTCATTTGAAATTTACCAATGTAAATCTACAAAACTTGCAAAATGTGGCTGTATCTGGATTTCAAATGTAATTTACCAATAATGTGTGCTTTACGCTCATAGGATGAGAGGAACCAGGTGTTGACCACATACCTGTGGGTGCGTCAAATCTGGCATGATGCATACCTAAGCTGGGACAAAGATGAGTATGATGGACTTGAGGTCATTCGAATACCCAGTAGCCTTGTTTGGAGACCAGACATCGTTCTGT
Source organism: Paramisgurnus dabryanus (assembly GCF_030506205.2). Taxonomy (NCBI): domain Eukaryota; kingdom Metazoa; phylum Chordata; class Actinopteri; order Cypriniformes; family Cobitidae; genus Paramisgurnus; species Paramisgurnus dabryanus. The sequence goes on along the minus strand of NC_133340.1, from coordinate 43,982,734 downwards.
ATAACAAGTAAAACATGTTGTGCATTCAGTACATTTAGCATCACACACATTGAGCAAATATACACAGACTTTAATAAAATAAGTAAATATCTTCCAACAACACTTGTACTGCAACAATAATGTTATGTAGGTAATGTACTGCACAAATGTAATTGATGCGCATAATTATAGACATATGTAACTCTTTGTCTCAGTGCGGATGAGGAGGACTCCTCAGGACCTCCTGAAACTAATGTGGTGTTAAGGTACAACGGTGAGATCACCTGGGACTCCCCTGCTATTACCAAGAGCTCATGTAGGGTGGACGTCTCTTATTTCCCCTTTGACAGTCAGCAGTGTAACCTCACCTTTGGTTCCTGGACCTATAATGGCAACCAGGTACATATAAAGATTGAGCTATGCAATGCAGAAAGAAGGTACACAATTGTACCTTTCTGTCACTGGGATGGTACCCTAAGGATATCGTAATAGGAGGTTGTACCTGTTTGGGAATATTATTGTACCGTCTATTGTGTACCTTCAGAGGCACAGTTAACGGTTTTGTACCTCTAAAATGCAAGTTTAATTGTTCCTTAAGGTACACAATAGGTCCTTAAGTTATAACATTTCAATGTGTTGTGTACTCATAAAGGTACAAAAATGAACAGTTTTGTACTTTTTTCCGAAAGTGTTGGTGTCTAAAAGCCACAATAAACAGTGTGATTTAAAATAAAAGATCTAATAAAAATATAAATTACATCATGCAAGTGAAAATTAAAAACTGGGACCTACCCCTACTACATAAGAATTAAAGTTTATGGAAAATAACAGGCCACCTTTTATTTCATTTGTAAGAGGAACATTACATATAGAAATGTTCCTAACATAATGGTTTATTCCTTGGGGTTTGTGCACTCTAAAAAACAAACGGTGCTATATAGCACCAAAACAGTTGCTTTGGATCGTAACGATAGAAGAACCATTTTTAGTGCCATATAGCACCGGTGAAGAACCAGTGAAGCACCAGTGAAGCACCAGTGAAGCACCTGTGTAGAACCATATAGTGCTATGTAGAACCATATGTGGTGCTATATGGCCCCTATATGGTTCTACACTGGTGCTTCACTGGTGCTTCACTGGTTCTTCACCGGTGCTATATGGCACTAAAATGGTTCTTCTATCGTTACGATCCAAAGCAACTGTTTTGGTGCTATATAGCACCGTTTGTTTTTTTAGAGTGTGTTTTTTGTGAACAAAGTGGTTTTACAACTGTTTAATGAAAAATCTATTTTCCTTCACCGTAACCTCAGGTGGACATCAGAATGGGGATGGAGAGCGGTGACCTCTCCGACTTTGTGGAGAATGTGGAATGGGAATGTCATGGAATGCCAGCTGTTAAGAACGTCATAATGTATGGCTGCTGCTCTGATCCGTACCCCGATATCACATACACGCTTCTGCTCAAACGCCGTTCCTCCTTCTACATCTTCAACCTGCTCCTACCATGTTTCCTCATCTCTTTTCTGGCCCCGCTGGGCTTCTACCTGCCGGCTGACTCTGGAGAAAAGGTGTCACTGGGGGTGACGGTGCTGCTGGCCCTGACCGTGTTTCAGATGATGGTGGCCGAGAGCATGCCACCTTCAGAAAGCGTTCCACTTATTGGTGAGTTTACAAGGGAGAAGTGTGATTATCCAGCTTTTAGAAATGTTTGCATTATTTCTGACTATGCACACCCAGCAGCTGAATATGAATGATAGATCGCTTTAAAGGGCTAAATATGATTCTGATCACAAACAACTGGATTACGAGAGTAAAGGTCTTTGCACAATACAAGTCCGAAATTTTCTCACGTTAAAAAGTATATACGACCTTATATTGTGTCAATCACGTTTGCACACTGCCTCCGAAAAGTGGTTTTAGAAATGGTTACCAATCCTAACTGTATGAATTATGTATTCTTTTTCTTTACTTTGTTTTTCTCATAGGTAAATACTACATTGCAACAATGACCATGATAACCGCCTCAACTTCTTTGACTATCTTTATCATGAATATTCACTTTTGTGGAGCAGAAGCAAAACCTGTACCCCACTGGGCCAAAGTACTCATCATAGACTACATGTCAAAAATCTTCTTTGTCTATGAGGTAGGAGAGAACTGCACCACACCTGAAAGCGAAAGAGGCCAATTGTTTTCTGAAGACCCCCTGGCCAGCCTGGAGAGAGATGGGTATTTCGACAAGGATTTTTATGTTGACTGTCGCCATGATGACAGAAACCACAGTCAGTTTAATAGGTACAACAATCACCGAGACCACCGGCATGATAATAATTTCCCTGGAAACGGATACCATCATAAGAACAGGGACTTTCAGAGGCATGGACAACAACGAAGGACCCGCTCAAATTCACCTGTCCGACAGAAAAGCCATCAAACTAAATACACACACTACATTGGTCGAGATGGAAGCGAAAAGCACCCACTGACGAGTCAGGAGAAATTAAAAGAAAGCGAACTTTCAATTCCGGAAAAACTCAAGGGGTATTCCTATGATGATGCCAATGGCTATTTCAGTGGAGTTGGATATGACAACGGCTACAGCAAAACTTATGGAGCGGACAACTACAATAAGCCCTGTATCTGCGGGGAACATCAGAAAGCGGTGCGAAACATCGAGTACATTGCTAACTGTTTCAGAGAGCAGAGGGGACACCAGGCAAAAGGAGCTGAGTGGAAGAAGATCGCCAAGGTGATGGATAGGTTCTTCATGTGGGTGTTTTTCATCATGGTATTTCTTATGAGCATCCTTGTCATGGCCAATGCCGCCTAAATCACTCAAAATTAAATAATTATATAATGGGTAAGTGTGTCAAAACACCCAAAACCTCATATTGTATTTGCTGGCAAATGGACATGTTGTACATTCAACTTAGAGTTAACCTAAAAATAAAAAATTATTGTCACTTACTCATGCCATTGTTATTCCAAATGATTGAATATGACTTTATTTTTTTGGTTAAGCTATTAATTTAAGTGTAGATAGAGAGCATTAATATTAGTCAATTACAGATCCTGTATTTGTTGACAAATGGGGACATGTTGTACATTCAAAATTTGGATATTTAGTTGTTTGTATCTGTTACTTTGTTCATTGTCTAATCTGTTTTCCCCCTCAGAGTTAAAGAAATGTAATTAATGTTTTATGCGTATACGTGTTTCCACTTGTATGTTGAGTAACACAATCTCAGTCTGGCATGAACACACATTAATAATACATAAATTACCTTGCACATGTACACACACGCACGCACACACACACACACACACACACACGCACGCACGCACGCACCCTAACAGATATTTATAATGCACTACTAGACCAGCTCTAATAGATATAAATATTCAATACAAATAATGTTTTAGTAATCAATACAAGGTCCTTACTTCTATTTGGTAAGTTTGCAGAATATTCCAAAAATGTTTTATACCACTTTACAGATAAATCTGATGGTATAAACACATTTCATTATCTATACTTTAACACCAGCCAAATCATTGCTCAGAAGGAAGCTCTTTCGGAGGTACATTTTCACAAATGGGTGCAGAAATAGGGGTGATGAGGGTGCTACAGCACCCCCTAATTTCACAGGATTGTAAATGCAACACATAGCTTTGTGGGCAAATACTATTTACACAAACTGCTATTTAACCAGAGGCGGACAGAGTACACAGCTTCATTACTTGAGTAAGAGTACAGATACCACTTGCTAAATTTTACTCAATTACAAGTAAAAGTACTACAGTCAGATGTCTACTCAAGTAAAAGTAAAAAGTACTCGTTTTTAAAAGTACTTGAGTGTTTTAACACAAAGTGTGGTTTCCCTTTAATTTATTTGAACACAAAATCAACATGAAATGACAAATAAGATCAAACAAAACAATGTGTTCAAATAAACACATCCTAGAGCAGGGGTCTCCAACGGTTCTCCTGATTTTGCCAAGTGGTTGATGTCCTCAGGGCAACATTATGTTGACCCTGGGACAACATTTCAATCAACCAATCAAATTTCAGAGATGATTTTACAGTTTATTTTGTGTTTAAGCTTAAAACCAGGATTAGCTGTTTCTAGACCATTGTTTTTCACTTATCCCTCTGATTTTAGGGTTTGGTTATGGTTAGGGTTGGGGTGGGTTTAGGTCTTATTTAGAAAAATGTTGTCGTTGGGTCAACACAATATGTTGCCCTGAGGACATCAACCACTTGGCAAAATCAGTTCGAGCGGTGGTGGTAGCCCGCACAGAGTTTGTGCAGTGGTCCGCCAAAGCACATTTTATTAATAGTCTTAATTGTAATATTTATTTATTACATATTTTTATATTAGCTTGGCTTACGTATGTTAACATTTTAAACAATACTAAAACATATCAACAAGTAAAATAAAATAAAAACAACAAGTAAAACAAAAAACTTTTGAGTAGACTATATCAAAAAGTATCCAGATTTCAGTTTAATTTACTTTTCTTGGTACAGGTAACTTTTTTATGGTTTGTTGATGTTTCTATACACATGGATTTAGACTTTATCTTTCTGTGAGATGAGGGCACGAATTGTTTATTCAATTTACACTGTAAACCCGGATAAGTTCTACTAACTCAAAAAATTTGAGGCAACTGATTGCCTCTATTTTTCTAAGTTTGCCAAATTAAAAGTTTTGAGTACTGACAACTTCAATTCAAATCAAAAAATTTGATTTATCTAAACTTAGATAAAGTCTTATATAAATTAAATTATATAATTTATGTTTACTTAAATATTTTGTGGCAACTGATTGCCTTGTTTTTCTTAAATTTCCTTTATTCAAATATCTACATTTTACAACTTAACAGAACACTGTAAAACCTGACAAGTTCAGAGTACTCAAAATATTTAAGTAAACTAACTACCATTTAATTTTGTTCACAAATCACAAAAACATATTATGTGAATCATGAAAATTTGATACCAGTGAAAGTGTGTTGAGACTGAGCTCAGTGTTGACTCTCACATAGGTATTGTTTATATGATAAAGCAACACATTATGGACCTAAAGCCTAAGCACAGGCACTACACTTCTGAACAATGGTAAGCACAAAACAAAAAAAATAGCAAACTTTTCCAAATCTCCAAGATAAATAAATGTTTAACACTACTGAGTCTTTTTGTTTACTAAAAACCACATAAAATATCACTTATTTTCAAAAAATGCTCTCGTTTTGCGGGCTCATGCAAAGCATGCTGGGAACTGAACCTCCTCAACCAATGGTGTTGATTTAACTTTAAAACAAAGTAAATTTGCAGTGACAGACTCTTTCTTAGCTTACCTGGCAAATTGAACTCTTCACAACCACCAAAAGTTTGTAATTATTTGCATCCAAGAGCAAATTCATCCGTTTAAAACACGTCTGAGTGCCCTTTCAATGATGATGTCACTTTTTGGTAAAAAACGCCTCTAGAGGGCTTTTGACTTAAAATATTTAATTATGGTTGAATCTACTCTTCAAGTTCCCTAAACTCTTTACCTTTGGTGTAGTTGTAAAAACTCAAAAAAAGATTTACTGATAACTTAAATCTATGATAGATGTTGAATGAACTCAAAAATAATAGTTAGCTAAACTTTTTGGCACATTTTGAGTACCAGGTACTTTATATTATAAGTTAGTTTTACTGTTTGGTTTTACAGTGTAGTTTTGGGCAGCTGTACAGCGCGACATTCTTCAGTATGCAGTCTATGCACAAGCACCAGTCTTCTGAGCAATGGTAACTACAAAACTCAAAGAGGAAACAAAAACTCTTCAAAATCTCGAAGATAAATGAACATTAAACACTAAAAAGTCTTTCTTTTTAGTTAAAAACACAAATTTAAATTTCTCTGTCCAAATGCAGTCCCATGCAAAGCATGCTGGGAACTATGAGTCTACTGCCTAGTTAGCTATGTTTACTAAAAGCATTCATGTAGTTTCAACACAAAATGTTTAAGTTAATTTCCTTCTTACAAATTTAAGTGGATTATACATGATAAAATGAGGCTGAATTTACTCATTAAAGTGTTCATTTAGATTTACTCAAATTATTCATCTTTTTATTTTATTTTAACTCAAATTTTGATTAAAAAAACAAGAATAACATTTTTTTAATACAGTTTACTCGTTTTATCTTTATTAAATCTACTGAGGCACAGAATCACTTTTTTACCGTGCATTGTTGTAGCCCTTGCTCACTAAAAGGTTGGAAACCCCTATCCGAGAGTGTGGTAAATACTGTATGGTTCGTGAAACTGGCTTTTGACACAATGTCCCTGGTTCGAATCCACCTTTTGCCGACTTCGCTTGTCTCCTGTTTCTTATCACGTCACATCAAAAAAGGCATTTATTTTGAGTAAAAATCAAGAAAATGTTTGAAAAGGGGGAATAAAGTGTCTAAAGAGTTTATTAGTAATGAAAGTATTTGGGTTAGGGGACAGAAAAGGTAGGTCTTTTAGGCTCTCAACAGTGCAGCATCCATTAATAATTTTAATAAATATATAATCATTTATACTATGTTTTATTGCATCCTAATAATGTACAAAAATACTGAGATACGAATATTATTGGACAATATAAAGATAGCTGCATAAGCTGCACCAGTGCCCTCAACAAAACTCTCGTTCAAAGTGCAGCTGTTATGTGGAGTAGGACGAACCCAAGTGCAGACAGATGTATATGAACAAAAGACCTTTATTATTACACAAAACAGAAAATAAAACCCACGAGGGGGCAAAACAACATAAACAGGATACTTGGTGAACACTAAACTAGACAGGACATAGGACTAAACTATGACACAAAACTGGATACACTTAACAATAAACTAGACAAAACACTTGATATATAAAACGCTAGACTAGACTTGACTGCTAAACAGAGTACTCACAGGTATATGGAAACACAATGCACAAGCACAGGACAATGAATACAAGAGGATTAAATAGGGGAGCAAATCAAGAGGGGAACAGGTGATAAGAATCAAACAATAATGAGGAGACTTACAAGGGAGCGGGGTAAAAGAGACAAGACACAGGGAACACGTGGTCTAGTAAACCAATACTAAGACCACGTGAACCCACACAAAACATGGGTCTGTCATGATTCTGCCAAAAGACTAGATTAAACAAAGGACAAGATGGCAGAACCATGACAGAATCCCCCCCTAAAGGAGCGGCTACCAGACGCTCCCCAGGGGAACACTAGACACGGGACATGACAGAATGACAGATAGATAGACACCAAGAAAACATGACAAATATACACAGTGGCAGACAAGAAAAAATTACAAGAGGGTTGGGGTGACATAATAAAAACAACAAACAAGGGAGGGGGGGCGGAGGCAAAACAGAGTTCACAAAGGGGGGTGGTCCAGGCTGGGTGGGACTAGGAGGGGAAGGAGTCTTGGGTTCAGGGGTAGTAGAGGGCTTGGGACAAGGAGTCCGGGCAGGCTTGGTGGGGATCTTGGAGGGAGCAGGCTTGGTTGGGGATACAGATTGGGTAAGGGGTACAAAAGGAGGCAAGGCAGGGTTCCAGGGCGTGGTAGAGGTAGACTAGGGAGCAGATGGGGGTGAGCCAGGACTCACAGGGTAGGGGAGAGAGTTCAGGGAGGACATGGAGACAGTAGCAGGGCACCAGGCAGACAAACTGTACGACAGTGCAGTGGAGGAAGCAACTGAAGGAGACGGTGAGACAGGGGGCGCTGCGACTGGCAGCGGAGACGAGACAGGGACCGTCACAGGGGGCGCTGCGGCTGGCAGCGGAGACGAGACAGGGACGGAGACAGGGGGCGCTGCGGCCGGCAGCGGAGACGAGACAGGGACCGTGACAGGGGCCGCTGCGGCCGGCAGCGGAGACGAGACAGGGACCGTGACAGGGGGCGCTGTGTCCGGCAGCGGAGACGAGACAGGGACCGTGACAGGGGGCGCTGCGTTTGGCAGCGGAGACAGAACAGAGACCGTGACAGGGGGAGCTGCGGTTGGCTGCGCAGACGGCAGGGGCTGCAGCGGTGGCTGCGCAGATGGCTGGGCGTGCAGCGCTGGCTGCGCAGATGGCTGGGCGTGCAGCGCTGGCTGCGCAGACGGCAGGGGCTGCAGCGGTGGCTGCGCAGACGGCAGGGGCTGCAGCGGTGGCTGCGCAGACTGTGAGGTCAACCCCCTTCTCGTCCTCTTCTTTCTTGGGCGTGGTGCAGAAGCTGTGGCAGGTGAGGTGAGGACAGTGGTGGGAGCAGCAGGCTCCGAAGAGGACCCCTCGGATGGCGACTCCCATGATACCCTCCTCTCGCGCTTTCCAAGAAGGGGCATAGGTGAGGAGGAGCTCTCTGGGGCTGGAGGGGAACGTTCCGGGGCGCCGGGCGTCACCACTCCCAAGATACGTCCCTCCGGGATAGATGGCAACGTGGCAGATGGTGATGCCCTGGTGGATACCAGAAGCTCCTCCTGACACAACTTGTCCACCACCTCATGGAACGGGCGGCGGATCAGCTCCTCCCGTTCAGGCAAGGGAGGAGGGACGTTGAGCCCCGCGATGAAATAGGAGTTGAGGAGGGTCTCTGGCAACAAAACCCTCCTCGCTTCCACCGCCTGGGCATACCCCCTCAGGGACCTCTCTTGCTGGGGAGGAAATGGGGCCTTGCCCATCTTCATGTCGGCGGCAGTCGACTGCCACCACAGTTCTAGGTCAGCCGACTGCCGCCTGGCGGGACGACACGGGTTGTCTGCTGGGTTCTGTTGAGGCTTGTGCATTCTGTTATGTGGAGTAGGACGAACCCAAGTGCAGACAGATGTATATGAACAAAAGACCTTTATTATTACACAAAACAGAAAATAAAACCCACGAGGGGGCAAAACAACATAAACAGGATACTTGGTGAACACTAAACTAGACAGGACACAGGACTAAACTATGACACAAAACTGGATACACTTAACAATAAACTAGACAAAACACTTGATATATAAAACGCTAGACTAGACTTGACTGCTAAACAGAGTACTCACAGGTATATGGAAACACAATGCACAAGCACAGGACAATGAATACAAGAGGATTAAATAGGGGAGCAAATCAAGAGGGGAACAGGTGATAAGATAAGAATCAAACAATGATGAGGATACTAACAAGGGAGCGGGGTAAAAGAGACAAGACACAGGGAACACGTGGTCTAGTAAACCAATACTAAGACCACGTGAACCCACACAAAACATGGGTCTGTCATGATTCTGCCAAAAGACTAGATTAAACAAAGGACAAGATGGCAGAACCATGACAGCAGCAATCTCAAAGTACACAACACAAACGCTAAACAATTTAGCAAACTGTCTAAAGTGAATTATACACACAGACACTTAAAAGAAACATTGTTGTTAATTCAGAGAGGATATTAAAGATTTGAAGGGATAGTTCCCCCAAAAATGAAAATTCTGTCATCATTTACTCACTTTTATGTTCTTACAAGCCTGTATCAATTTCTTTGTTTTGATGAACACAAAGAAAGCAAGATATTTTGAGGAATCATTGTAATCAAATCGATTAGAGGCCACATTGACTTCCATTGTTTTCTTTTATCCTATGGAACTATGGAACATTCCTTTAAAGGGACAATGTGTAGTTTTTAAGTGTTTCATTAGTCAAAATCAATGTCTTTATTCATAAATATGTCCTCATTGGTGTCAATTGACCTCTGCCAATGATCTGACTTTTCTTTGTAAACTTAGAATTTCTTCTCTTTATTTACATTGAACGGGTAAGTCCAAGGACGCTTCCATGTTGTTTGTCCGAGGGACAAAAAGTACTAGCCTAAAATACTAGCCTAGTCTACTTTTCCTTCAAAACACGTGAACCAGCTGAAACGGACAAGGATATCAGTGAGTACATAACGGCTACCGTAGTTGAAACACGCATTTGGACCACTATTCATTTTAATGCAAAATACAATTTTAAATGGTGAGTATGGCAGAATTTTCATTTTAGGGTGAACTATCAATTTAAAGTAGTCTGTAGTTCGGTGATGACATCGATTACGATCACACACACAACACCCCAACCTATAAAATCTTTCTGTACCCCTGCAACCTAATTTGAATTCTACAACACTTGAGCTCCTGTAGCAGTTTGGTCAGAAAGGCAAAATCCCCTCAATAAAGATAATAAAGCACACACAGGGACACCATTGTTTTGCTCACTTACTTAAATGACACTTTAGCTGATCAAGGGCTGATCAAATAAGGGCCCCAGTGTTTATCCAGAAAGTTGCTGGACTGGAAGGAACTGCCGGACTAGTGGATTATCATTTTGGAGGGGCATACAAGGACTTGTTTGACTTCAGAAGGCACCATGGAGGCAGACTAAGAAGTTGATGAGCCTTGTCATGAGGCAAGGAAAGAAAGCCGCATGTGTACTGTCGCCACAAGATGTTAAACCAGAGAACCTATTGGTCAACACAGACACCCTTAAGGTCAAATGAATGTTATAGTTCACCCAAAAATGGAAATTCGGTCATCATTTCCTCTATAAATGTCTTTGTTTTGCTGAAAGATATTTTGAGCAATGTTTGTAACCAAATCGTTTTTGAGCACCATTCAATTCCATAGTATTTTTCTTTCTGGAAGACAATGGTGTTCTGTTTCCTGCTTAATAACAAATATCTTCCTTTGTGTTCAGCAAAACAAAGAAATTGATACATGTTTGTAACAACTTGAGAGTGAGTAAATAATGTCAGAATTTTCATTTTTGGGTGAACTATCACTTTAACTGACTTCGGGTGGGGGGGACTTCCTGTAAAGATCAACATGTAAGATTTACATGGATATGTATTATCCCTCAAAGCTGTAGTTTAGGTGAATTACACAGCTGTGATGTGAAAATAAGCTATTAGGACACATCATGATACTTTGTAAATAATGTAAAATAAAGTACCGGTATATGATATTAAGAACAAAAATTCAGGACATCCATGGAAGACACAATGTGGAGTTTACTTTTGTGAATAAAGTGACACCAAATAATTTCTTGTTTGCAAGTTACAGAGCAAACCTGAAAACTTGCATATCAAACAAAAAACTTGTCCAGGCACAACACTCTACTGCCCCCCTGCATTTGATAAGAAGTGTGCAGCTATGAACTTGAGAGCTTTGACCTGACTTTGAAAACTTTAACTTCTGGTCTAAACCTGGCTTGTAGAAAGGTATTCATCACAACAAATTAGGCCAATTCTAATCGTAATTCATATAAAACAGAGTCATATAAAGTTGTTTAGTTTATAAATCTGATCTTTAAGAATATTCAAGCTTCTCAATTTTTTACATTTGTTTGGTAAGTATACAGTATGTTGTTTTGTCTTTTGTAAACAAGCTTGCAAGTCAAAACTGTTTAGTAACAATAATCCTGATTTTTACATTTTGCAATTTTGCTTTGGCCAGGGATGTGAATTGTAAATATTGTACATCATTCATTTGCTTTTTAAATTGGTTCCTACCAAAGCTGTCCCAGAGCTCAATGTTTCAGCTGAACAGAGTGCCACAGCCAGAGCTTTTAGTCTTGGCCACCCCATTCCCAGAGCTCCCTGCTGCCAGAGAAGTGCTCCGGTATGTATCCAAAACCAGGTTCAGTCACATTGGTCCAATCACCTCTCATGGACAGAAACAGCACTACAAATGGAAGCACTGAGCAGTGCCAGTGTCTACAATGATTTAATCAATGTAGTGTACAAAACCATTTTTACAAGTAGGCTGTAGCTAGGACATGTGAACCAGTGGCGGATCTAGACCATTTCAACTGGGGAGGCCAATCTGGGGCCAATTGTACTGTTAGAGGGGCCAGTTACATTTAGACCTTATTCTTGTCGTATCATTTTCTGCATTAAAGGCATTAGCAGGCCAAATACCATGTTTATGACACTGTCTAATTACGGATGTAAAAAGCAACAATCGCAAAAAAATTTGTACAAATAATTTCACACCCCACATTTAGGGGGGGCACAAGGGGGTCCAAGCTTGTTGTCACAGGGGCACTGGCCCCCGCTGGCCCCTCCCTAGAACCACCACTGATGTGAACAACCAATTTGGTGTCTTTTGTGATGGAACAACTAGATGTCCCTCATTGACCGAGTATAAAATGTGGGATGGATTTGAATTTAATTAAGCTACAGGTAGCCATTGGAGTGAAATCAAAAGATGTGTCTCTTTTTGTGACATGTGACAAAGATGTGACATGGGCCTTTTTTCTGAATTGGTGTGCATTCGCACCCGGATACAAAAACATGTACAGTTCTTAATCACGTAATAAATCAACTTACACATAAATTGTAACGTTTGCACATTTATAACGTCTCATACTGCTGTGCTTTATTTTAAAAGTAGTATGAAATGACAAAGGAAAGGTACAGACTCTGTATCCCTCCAGGGGGCGTTTGACGACTCATCAAGAGACCAACTAGACTCTGTATTGTTTACCCCGATAAATGTGTACACAAATTGTAATTAAAAATTATTCGTATGTATTTATACAAATGGACGTTGCATGTAATCACAAACGATGGTGATTGGTCCAATTTGAATGTGCTGAGAAAAACAGCACGTACCCAAGTCGGTTCAAATGGTGCTTAAGTACCAGTCTAGTTGCTAACGAACAACTATATAACTAATACAGATTACCTAATGGCGTTTATTACTTTGAAATAATAATAGCAACTTGCCTGAAAATACCAGGAGGAAAACATAGTTTTCACATCGACTGACTCGATCCAAGAAACAAGCAAACATGTCACGCCCTGTGTCGTGACGTCTTCCGTTATCGGCCAATCAGCAAAGCTTCTCAGTTTGAACGTGAAGCGGTTTTTCCGTCATGGCTTTCAGTGATGTTCATTGTTTCATTCTGTATTAGACTTTACTTTTTATAATATTTTACATATTGGTCATTTTCAAACAGACGACAGAGGATCTGCATGTCGGTTACACGATCACAAGGTAAATTTAGTTGTCAAAAATAATAAACGCATCAGTCAATTTGCGCCAGCTAAAACAGTTTCCTGATTAGCACATTGCTAATTTTTTAGTATGTTATGTTTATATTCTTTTTTTAAAGAATCTCTGTGACAGGTTGACTTTAATTCAGTTTTATTTACATATTTAATTTGTTTTCTGTTTGTAACTTTGGTTTATTGTCTAATCGTAGCGCATTTAAGATCCATGACATTTATCTTAAAAGTAAGTGCATGCATCATGTTTAAAGTCATGGAAACCATAGATTAATGAGTAGTTTTATATAAACGTCTCTATACAATCAACATAATAAAACGAAACTACAAAACACTGATTTGTCCTTAATCTTTTGTAGTTATTCAAAATCTGTTATTTTGTAATTTTCAGTAAAATTCAAAGTTTTTAAGAGGTGTTTGTTTAATTTCAAGATTGAATCTTTGATTTTTTTTTAAACACCGACATTTGTCTATGTCATGACTATTTACAGATGATGATACTGTAAAATACAGTCTGCATTTTTTCAATGCATTTCCTACACACATATGTTCATCACAGGTTCATTAACAATTTAAATGTTTTTATTTTCTTTAGTTCAGACCCAAGATGGATGGCAAAGGAAGAAATGGACCTGTATTTATGAAAACATATGGTAAACGAATGTGTAAAGTGGACCCTTGGTTCTCACCTGATCTGAGGAAAGCGGCTTTCTCTTTTTCAAGCACTCTGTCATCAGATCAGTCCATTTCAGAGACCACACAACAACCCAAGAAACGGTAAATCACACTATCACTAACTGACTTATTAATATATACATGTTCATCGTGCTAATTTCCTCACTTTCTCTGTTTTATGAAGAATGAGAAATGCAGCCTCTCGTCCAGCTAAGAATAAAGGCAAGACTGCTAGGGAGAAAGAAAGTGATGATGAGAACTATGCTCCTCCTTTATCGTTCAGGTCAGGGAATATCTTTTAACAATCTTTCTGTTCAAAAGCAATTTAAGCAGTCGTTTCCTGATTTAACATAACAGCATGATTTAAGTTATTTAAACTTACTAAACTTTACTTTTAAGGTATTTAAACATCCTTAAATTATGACACTTTGTGAGCAGGGTGTTATCTGTTCTAGATTATGTGTTTAATAGAGTAAAATAACATATACAGTATGAAATCAAACTTTGAGACTTAAGCCTGTATGTCACAGGCCGGGTCACAAACAACCGTATTACATAATTGTAATTTTATAATAATAACAATAAAAATATCACATACACCACTTTATATTATTATATTCATACCCATAGCATTAATTTCATACATTATTTCTTCAATTTTAATTTCTGTGTAAATGCCTTTTTGCTGCTTGTGTGTTGCACAGGGTTCCCATGGGTCCTTGAAATTCTTGAAAGTTTGTGAATCTGGGGAAAAATTTAAGGCCCTGGGAAGTTTTTGAAAATATACATACATAGATACATATGTCAGTGCCATTGATTTGTCTCAAGATGCACACCAGTAATGTTTTTTGTAAGGTCTGTTTGATAAACTACTTGAATGTCCTAATATAACTAGGGCCTTGTTGTTGTTGTGCATATGCAGCTTCTGTGTGAGCTTGGCAGTGCAATGGCAGCAATAGTTTTAGTATGTTTTTCCCTACCATCTTTTCTTTATGTATGTCAATATGTAGGAAAAAGAATGCTGCTAAACCATCAGTAAAGAAAGCTGTGAGAAAGCCTCGAATGACAAAGAAGAAGAAACAGAATATACAAGCAATTCTCAGCAGCAGTGAAAATGAGGATGACTCCCTTATAATGAAGATAATCCCTCCAAAACCACCTGCTGAAAAATCTGCTGGGTAAGTCCTATGATGATGAGAATCACTACTGTTGAGTCGTGAGTCCATCAGTAAGATTATATTTGTGTCTATTTAGTCCCGAGAAAGTGTCGAACCTTCCTCTTATGGGCAAGTTTGTCACACATCGCAAAAGACCACTGGCACCTGTCCAAGCTCAGAAACACACCAGCAAACGTGTTGTGAGTAACAATATTTGATACATTGTGTTTGAAAAAGCGTAATAATGGTGACGTTTTATCTATAAAGCATTAGTCCCTCTTTTTCTTTTCTCATAGTCTGTTGCTGTTCACCGCACGCTAGATTCCTCCGACGATTTTCTCCCTTCGTTACGAAACAAGCCTCAAGCGAGCAGGAAACCATTTTGCACGGAGAAACTTGACTCAAACAGTCCCATCACCTACAAGAATCGGAAACGTTCCCAGAACCGAGCAGCCCTGGGTGAGGTCTCTTTCAACGATAGCGATGACCAGCACCTTGTGGCTAAACATCCCCTATTGTCCAGCACCCCTTCTGTGGTCTGCAAACAGCTCCTGCACTTACCTGAGCCTTCCATCAGTGAGATCTCCTCCCTTAGCTTTGATGAACATCAGCAAGCCACAAAAAACAATAGCAGCAAACGTGGTTTAAAGAATGGGAAGACAGCGAGAAGACAGCGACCCACAAATCATATGGGAAAGCAAGTGATTGAGGAGAAAGAGGGGGGAGAAGATTCGGTTATGGAGGTGACAGAGGGGGGAGACGATTCTGTTGTGGAGGTTTCATCTGGAGATGAAATGAGAGATCAGAGAAAAGATGGAGGTGTAGGTGTACCATCTGCACAGGCAAACACTGGTCCTGTATGTGTTTCGCCTCCATCACATGTTGACTCTTTAGCTGAGAGCCTTAAGGAAAGGTGAGTAATACCTGAGATCTTTCTACAGCTGTGGTGAATAACTTTTGATAGGTGAAAGGAGTAGTTCATTCAAAAATGAAAATTCTGAATTTACAAACCCTCATGCCATCCCACATCTACAGTATATGACATTAAAATGGGATCATTGTATCTTCTTATATTGGGTTAAAAATGTTTAAGCTCTTGTAAATTGTCCAGTTAAATTAAGAACATTTTCATTTTGGGGAACAATTTCTAACTTTTTTGTTTTTATGAAGTTGAAAGGCCATACATTGGAATTTAGCACTGAAAGATTTTCTTCTAAATATAGATTTGTCTTGTTTTGATATACAGGTGTCGCAATGTGGATGCAGCTGTAATGCTTAACAAATTAGACATCTCTGAGAAACCGTCTTCGCAGAGCTGCCATAGGAAGATTTCCTTAAACCGTTCAGACTTTTCCCTCCTTGCAACAAGTCGGAGCAGCAAAACCAATTCTCCTGTGCCATCCAGCTGTTCTTCACCATCCAAACCATCTCTCTTACCCCTGTATATTTCCTTTAAATCTCCCCCCAGTTCCACTTTAAATGAGGAAAGTCAAACCAGTTCAAACCTGTGTTCAAACCAGCCTCTTATTGACCGTCTTAAGGCTGAGTGTCTGTTATCTTGCCTGACTGTCGAAATTCCTCGTCTTGATTTGGGTGCCTATTCTTATGTCCACCAGGGGGCAGCACCAGGACCTTGTACTGACTCTCCAAACATCTGCCAGACAGAGAGCGCCGCCTCTCCACCTTTTAAGGAACCAGAGAACTGCATTGTAACATCAAAGAGCCCAATAAGTCATAGTAATACTGAAACAGTTGTTCGCCGTCTGTCTGAGTCTTTTCAGCCACCACGAATAGCGCATCCTGCTGCTGCGGCGGCTCTTAGTGCTGCACGCCCACCAGCTGTGTCTAAAGGTGCTGGAACTAGCACTGGCCGTAAAGTTTGCGTGAGTGGACTGAATGTCAGCCGCTGGTCACGGAGGGGTACTGGAGAACGCAACGTGAAGCAGAGAAAAAGGGAAGAACGAACAAAAGCACAGTCTGGAAAAGAGTCTGGAAACTCGAGTTCATGGGGCAGCATATTGTCTGGTGGAGCGGAAACTTTTGCAGGGGTCAGTTATCATTTTGCCAGAAAGACATTTGTTAAGTTTTCACTTTTTAGTAGTTCCTTCATAGGTTGTTAGTCTTTTTTTTTAAATGGGTGACCATAACTTTAAATTCATAAAATAAAATTTCCCAATAAAAAAAAAAAATGTCCTTCAGTACAATATGTTTGACTTTAGGATATCTATAAATTAGTGTGCAAAAAAAAAAACGCATTAAGGGGCCAATCACACTAAACTTGTAAAAATCTCTAGCTGTGCATTTTTCCGCCAAAGTTCAAATTCTTTTCAACTTGCGCGTTTCCCGCTGCAATGCTCAATTCATTCGAACTAGACACGTGAAGTAGGTGGAATTGCGTCTAATGCGCTAAACGCCTCATTCGCGCCGCGAGACCTTCAGACGCACATCAACGCGTCTTCACATTGACTTAAAGGAATAGTCTACCCTTTTGCCATATTAAACTATGTTATTACCTCAACCTAGATGAATTAAAACATACCTATCTTTTTTCAATGCTTGCACTGTACAGCGTGTTGTGAATGTGTTAGCATTTAGCCTAGCCCCATTCATTCCTATGGTACCAAACAGGGAAGCCACTAAACACTTCCGTGTTTTCCCTATTTAAAGACTGTTACATGAGGTGTTATACCAGTAAGTATGGTGCCACAAAATAAAACTTTTTTTTGGTACCATAGGAATGAATGGGACTAGGCTAAATGCTAACACATTCACAACAAGCTGTACAGTGCACGCATTGAAAAAAGATAGGTATGTATTAATTCGTCTAGGTTGAGGTAATAACATAGTTTAATATGGGAAAAGGGTGGACTATTTCTTTGATATTGAAATCACTCGTGCTTGACGCCTCTACCGCGGCTGGTGTGAACGCAGCAGGCTTTTTTTGGTCACTTTCAAAAGAGCAGTGTGGGGCGGCGTTTTATATTGCTAGTCTACTACCGATGCAGCTGTCCTTTCAGTCAAATATTGAAGCGTGAGTGCTCTTTTGCTGTTAACTGTCATATTAGCAGAATCTTTAAAAAGAGGACCCTTGGTCTGACCTTGTTTGAGGAAGAGAGATGCACAAACACGCAGGAGACAGTGAGTGATTGCAGTCCGGTTGTTTCAAACAACTGTAATCTTCCATCACTACAATAGAAGGCCCGCCTCCCCCTCATATGATTGGACATTGAAAAGACGTAAATTTGAACACTTTTCCGCTTTATAGACGCTTTCAGCAGTAACAACATAAAATTAACCATTGGCTTTTGTGGCCAATAACTCTGTAAACAACAGTAAACACCGCTAAGAATAAATAACAACAAAGTACTTTAAACATAGTTTATTTATATAACAAGAAAAGTAAACAACACATAGATTACATTTGTTCAAGAGTTCAGTTTAGCAACTCATCAGACCATAAAAAAACTGAAACCGGAAGAAAAGTTTGGATCAGACACGTATCGCGTCACCGCACGTTCGCCCGATGAAACGGTCAATAGAATGCACCGATTTAAAGGTGAATAAGTAGGTTACTTTATTTAATTTATAGTGATTTCGAATGCAATGCTGCGTAGCAGATTCCAGGCTGTGAGGTAAATGCTATTAACGTTTTGGCTATTTAACTTCCTGTTTCAGTGGAAGTTACATCAGTGCATCAAACAGTGCATGTTTTAGGCACTATATTAGGTCTTTAAGCCTTTTAAAGAATTGCTAAAAGTTTAAATTTAAGCTTGCACATTTGTAAAGTCAGCACTATTATAGATTATATGCTTTTTTCCTCACAAGTCTTTGTTTGATTTCTGTATTCAGTAAATACAATCTAAGAAAAATCATCAGAATGTGATTTTCAGAACAAAATCAAAAGTGCTATTTGTAAGAAAAAATTGACATATCTTTTCTATGCATACATGCAGGACTCAGCATGTGGCTGGCTGCAAGGCACCAGTGGGATTGCTCTGGCTGTGACGCCTCTCAGAATGGATCAGATGAATCTGTCCTCCATCCTAGCCAATTTTACTCCTGACACACTCACCACAAACACATGGGGTCGACTCAAGGCATCGCTATCACTTCATAAGAAGAAAACCGGTATGTGTTGGAGCAGGCCAGATAATGCACAGTGACATGAACACTCACAAAGTTAAAGGGATAGTTCACCCAAAAATGAAAAATGTGTCATTTTCTCACCCTCATGTTGTTCTCATGAGTTTCTTTATTCTGTTGAACACAAAAGAGGATATTTTGATAAATGACAGTAACCACACAGTTCATGGCACCCATTGACTTTCATAGTATTTTTTCCAAAATATATTTTTTTGTATTCAGCAGAAGAAATGTTTAGAACATGATGAGAGTGAGTAAATGATGACACAATTTTCATTTGTGGGTAAACTGTCCCTTTAACATTTCATACACCCTCAAAACTTACAGTTGAACTTGAACACTTGTGCCAGTAAGGTCATTTGAATTAATGTCTTTTGCTTCATTCATGTTTATTTATCACAGCATTTCCAACCCCTCAACGTTTGGCTCAGTCTCATCTGAAGACCCCACGCTCTCGGTTTCTAGCAGACACCAGTCTAGAACTATTTGCTTCTCCTGCCTGCACCCCTTTATCCAGACTCACGCCTTCACGCCTGCTCCGGTCCACCATAAATACACCCATGGTAAGGACTGTTAACTCTTCAGTTATTGTAATATGAAGGTGCATTTCTTGCACAAAACTTTATTTTCGGTTTATTTTTATTTTTCCAAATTATTTTATTTTTCTGAATTATTGCTATCGCTTTTTGTACATTTGTATGTAATTTAAAAATTAACTTAAGCTGATTTAATGGGATCGTCTCTTCTCATTTTCATTCTTTTTTCTTTTTTGCCTGTTGTTTAGTCTCCTTGTGATGATGACATCAGCGATGCAGAAAAAGTGTATCAGGAGTGTCAGCAGAGCGGCCCACTTTCCTTCAGCGACTGTATCCCTCCGTCTCGCATGAAGGTTTGCAGTAAGATCGGTGAAGGAACGTTCGGAGAAGTCTTCTCAACCATAAATGACTCCAACCAGACTGTTGCTCTCAAAGTACGTAAACAAAATGTAATTGTGTACAATTTACCTTTGCTTTAAAGCTGCTTTTGTGTCAGGTGATGTTTGTTCAGCACTTTCTTTTATGTTTCACTGTGAACAGAAATTAAATTTAAACATCTATATGTATGCTAGAATATTTAAAGCATGCCTATTAGGACATTTTGTTGTTTGTTATGGGTCTGTAGTCTCATTTAAATACTAATTTAAACACCCTCATACGTATATGGTGCTTGTGGTTTATGTTTTTCTGTTCATAATTAAAGATATTTGTTTAGCCACACACATATTGTATCATTGTAAGTTGTTTAAAATCCCAATTTTTTGTAAATACTATAGATCATCCCAGTGAACGGAAGTCAAAAGGTCAATGGTGAACACCAGAAAACATTTGGAGAAATTCTTCATGAAATCATTATTTCCAAGTAAGACTTGCCCTGGCATAGCTCAGCAAACGCATTATACAATGTAAAACATAGGAGATATGCTGATCTTCAATGTTCCCACAGAGAATTGAGCAGCCTTAACTTAAAGGAAATCAATAAGACAGACGGTTTCATCGGACTCAACAAGTATGAGAGTCTTTTCTAGCAAACTTTTATAAAGTTAAATCAGGATCTGAAGTTGTTGTAAAAAGAAATGTGTTGACTGACAAGTCATCAAAAAATCTTAATCTTTTAGTCTTCATTGTGTTCGTGGACGGTACCCTGAAGCTCTGCTTAAAGCCTGGGACAAGTTCGACTCGCAGAAGGGATCTGAGAATGACAGGCCTGGTAAGATATGCTTAAAGGGATAGTTCACCCAAAAATTACAATTCTGTCATTGTTTACTCACTCTCATGTTGTTACAAACCTGTATACATTTATTTGTTCTGATGAACACAAAGGAAGATATTATGAGGACTGTTGGTAACCAAACCGAAGCCGCATTGACTTCCATAGTGGGAAAAAACAATACCATGGAAGTGAATAGGGCTTCTGATCGGGTTTGTTACAAACATTCCTTAATTTTTTTTCTTTGTATTCATCAGAACAAAGACATGTATATGGGTTTAACACGAGAGTGAGTAAAAATGACAGAATATCCCTTTATGCTAGTTGTTCTCAATAAAGTGTTACATTTTCTATATTTCCAGCGTTGTAGATTTGCCGAGTTTCATAACTACTGGTGTGAACAGTTAATAGTTATTTAATTGTATTATGATATTTAATGTTTACTTCCTTGGCACAGATTTCTTTGATGATGAGCAGATGTTTTTAATCCTGGAGTTTGAGTTTGGAGGGAGTGATCTGGAGAACATGAAAGGAAAGGTACTGTTGTCTTTCGGAGACCGGTTTGCCTACTTCTATCACCGTTAGATTTGTGAACGATCGTTTTGACCGAAACAGAAAACTTTGTTTGCTTTTTCAGCTGCCCTCCATGGCCCAGGCCAAGAGTATTTTACATCAAGTGACTGCAGCTCTGGCTGTAGCTGAGCAGGCATTGTGCTTTGAACACAGGTAATGGTTATATTATTATATTATTAAATTATATTTAATGTTAACCTGTCTCTGAAAAAAGTCTCAATTATGAGAACTGTGTCAACAAAGTTTGATTTCAATCTTTGACATGGTCTTAATCTGTCAATATTAAAGGCATAGTTCACCCAAAAATAAAAATTTTGCCATCATTTACAAACTCTCATTATGTTACAAACCTGTATAAATTTTTTTGGTAGATATTTTGAAATATGTTTGTAACCAAACCGTTCGTGGACCCCATTTACTTCCATAGTAATCTTTTTCCTACTATGGAAGAGAATGGGGTCCACAAATGATTTGGTTACAAACATTTCTTAAAATATCTTCCTTTGTGTTCATCAGAACAAAGAAATTTATGCGGGTTTGTTACAACACGAAAGTGAGTAAATGATGACAGAATTTTCATTTTTGGGTGAACTATCCCTTTAAAGATATCAGGGTTATATTTTCCTAGATTGTTCTTTACATGATGTAGTATGGGTTTATGTGGAAAACTGTAAATAAAAAAAAATAGTTAAGCTGTCACAGACTGGGTCACATAACTTTTCCACATAAGTATAACGTTTCTCAGTTAAAAAGCAAGGATACATTTTTAAAGGGTATATTTTGTAGAATCATTATTGTGCATGATTGCATATAAATTTCACGATTTTATAGATCACAGTGGAAAATTATAAGTCCAGCATGTCAACAAATAAAACTTGGTTTTGAAAAACAATATGTCTAGATTGTACATTGAAATATTTTGAAGGGCACATATTATGCAAAATTCACTTTTACAAGGAAACACAACCCTAAAATTAAAAATCTACCCTCTACTTCTTTTTCAATCCTCATTAAACCAAAGCAGTCTTATTAGACATGCTGTTTTGATTATCTTGTTAATGTGACGTCACACTGATAAAGCCTTACCCATGGCCACTGACTGCATGGTTAATTTGACCCAAAAGCTTCTTTAAATGTGTTTGTTAGCACATTGTAGAGCTAATGTGGCTAAAGATATTATTGCCTCAGACTATTTTTAGTCTGTTTTAACTGAACACGCTCACTGTTTGTTGGTAATGCCGAGTTCAGAATGCATGATTTTCAAAGCAGTCGGGTCACAGATCTTTTCATACGGCATCTGGGGTAGCGTTCAGTCGCTGCTGTTTTCACACTGCATGATGGATTGGCGACAGGGGGTTTCACCCGGCATGACTTTACCATAAGAAGAATCACAAACAACTTTGTCCCGGTCCGCAAACTAGGTCTCACAACAAAACGCATGCAAGAAGTGACAATGAAACAATGCGAGGTCACGAGTGCAAGACCGGAGTTCTCACGTGGGACTGGGATCTTGACTCCTTGACGGACTCCCAGCTGCCCTGTATGTTGCTCTATCATTGGCTGTAGGTCATCGGCAATGTTATTTTCAGTTAGAACACATTTCACACAGCATGACTGGTCGGCGATTCTCTCAGATCGTGTGTTTGATTATTCTTACTGTGTGATTGCACGAGCACCGATTTGCCTGTGATATCGGGCATTTGTTAGCGAATTCTCGAAACTTGTTGGCGAGTCAAAATGTGCAGTCGTAACTTGGCATAAGAATAAAAAACTGTAGCTCAGTTGCATTTTAAGGTACAGACATGAAAACGGCGCCTTTTTGCTTATATCCAAATAGGGGCATTTTGGACATGCGATAATAAATTATCTGTGGGGTATTTTGAGTTGAAAGTTCACAAACACATTCTTGGCACACCTAAGACTCATCTAAAATGGGCACAATATGTGGTGTTTTCACATATTGGTAATTTTAAAAGAACCAAACCCAGTTCACTTATAGTGAATCAGAAAAAGAAACTAGCCGAATGTGACCTCAGTCCTTTTGGGACACAAAAGGGGACCCAGTTCTTTTTTTGGTCCTCTTCAGAACTGAAGTGATCTCAGGCCCTTTCTTGTTCACATCACAACTTCATAAGAACTCAGACCCCAGCTTTCTGTGCAGCGGTTGATATTCATGTCAAAACCCTGCACGAAGCGGACCAGGACCTCATTGCTTTCACATCGAACCACAAAAGAACCCAAAATGGAACCATACTCGGACCACATCCGGAGGTGGCCTGAGTACGGTTCGATTTTTGGTCCTTTTAAGGGGGTCTGAGATCACTTGGTTTGTGTTGTTCAAACAAACGAGGTGTGAAACCACACCAAAAATGTCTCTTTTAAATGGAACACTAGTTTGCATGTAAAAGACATGTTTATCAGTGTAAGCCGAGGTAAAAGATGTGTGTGCATTTCTCAGAGATCTTCATTGGGGGAACATTCTGGTGAAAAACACTAAGCAGAAGCAGAGCGAGTTCATCCTGAACGGAGCGGTGCATTCTGTAGAGACACGAGGAGTTCACGTCAATATAATCGACTACTCGCTCTCACGCCTGGAGATTGGTGAGTCTACATTTTTGACACTGCTTATGTCTTTTCAAGTCAGAAAGAAATAGAAGATGGTGTTTCTTCCATATTGTGAGATATATATCCGAGTGAAACTGCATTTGCAATGAGAAAATGTAGGGTGGGAATTAATTGGATCATTGAAAGTTGGAGGTCCGCCATTGGTTTGTCAACAGCCCGGCCCTCCAGGACCGAGTATGGGCACCCTTAATTTATAATAAACAATTGCAATTAGTTAATGCATTAGCTAACATGAACTTACAATGAACAATACTTCTATAGCATTAATTAATCTTCGTTTATGTAAATTTCTATTTAAAAACACGGTTCCCACGGGTCCTTGAAAGTTTGTGAATCTGGGGGAAATAATTCAAGGCCCTGGGAAGTTTTTGAAAATATACATACATAGATATAGGTAATTGAAAGTGCTTGAATCTATTTTATGCAAGAAATTTTCTGGAAAAAATCCATATTATTCCCTGTGTAGTGTAGGATAATATCATAAAAATTATAGACTTTTTAAGCACACGTGCTGAACTGTTTGCTTTAAATGCTTTTATCTTCTGTATGCAAATGTTGATTCATACCCAAAAGGCTTTTTTGCATAATTGTGTTTGACACATGAAAACGTCTCGGGTTACGTATGTAACTGTTGTTCCCTGAGAAGGGATTGAGACGCTGCATCTCCCTTTCCATACTTCCTGCGTCCCTGTAAAGCCATCTTTGGCAATATTTCAGATAGCGATATACTTCCTGGCTCCTGCGCTACCATGTCTTTGTTATTAAGCCTCACCATTGGTTGAATTTGATATACACATTCAGACGCACTTACCCCTGGGGGAGTCCCCCAAGTGTCACAGCAGTGATGCAGTGCGAGTTCCCTTAAAAGGGAACTGTAACAATGTGTATCTTAAAAGGTAACACGATGTAACCTTGCTCTCACTTGAAACGTGTCCCCACATTAAGTCCTTGAATTTGAGGGTATTGGACCTGGAAAGTCCTTGAAAGGTCCTTGAATTTGAAGTTAACTAAAGTGTGGGAACCCTGTAAAAAATATGAGGATATACTTTACAATAAGGTTGTATTAGTAAACATTAGTAAATGCATTAACTAATATGAACAAACAATGAACGATATAGTTTCTCTGCATGTGTTAATTCTTGTTAATTTCAATACAGTTATTCATGTTAGTTCATGGTGCTTTCAATAATGTTAAGTGTGTTTTTCTCTGAAACTTCAAATGCATTGTCTCACATTACCTGAACCAATGGTGTGAGTTATGGGCAGGACTCTTAACCATAAGGGGTCCTCCTTATAGTAGTGGCACAATAATGACACGCTTCAGCTTTAAATGAATGTTTCCCGTGCTGTTCTTCACTTCAAAACGTTATCTGTCTCTCATTTAGATGGACTGACAGTATCATGTGACATCTCAGCCGATGAAGAGCTGTTTATGGGTCAGGGAGATTACCAGTTTGAAATCTACCGCATGATGAAGAAGGAAAACAAGTGTGTACCTCAAAGAAAAAGATATTCCTATCTATTTGTTTTCGAGTATGCTTCTCATTGTTTTTATTCTCTCTCTCTGTCTGTCTTAGCAATTGCTGGTCAACATATAATCCCCATTCTAACGTGTTGTGGCTGCACTATCTGGCTGACAAACTGTTAAGCATGAACTACAAGACCAAATCCCAGTCCAGCCAGCAGAAGACACTGAAAAGCACCATCAAGTCTTTCCATTCTGAAATACTCGATTATGAGTCAGCCACAGAAGCTCTTACAAAGTGCAAATTGTTTCAGTGAAATATGTACTTGGCTGTTTTTTAATGAACACAATAGGTAGACCTGTGTATTTAGGATTGCAAGTCTAGGAAAAGTAAAAAATATATTTTTTACTTATCTCTGTAAAAATGTTAAAAAACAAATAAAATGTCCTATCATGTTATTTAAAAAACAAAAATATGTAGTTTTATTGATATACATCAATATAGTTATACAGTTTTGGCATAGTATGGCAAAGCCAACAAGTTTTTTGCATTATTTTTTATTAATTATGAAAGCTTCAGCATTCCACACAACATTTCCACCACTACAAACTTGGCAGTTCACTTAATATATATATATATATATTAATATATGTCCACATTGAAGTTTGTGCAGAATTGTTGAATTGTTCGGTTCACCTTGCATGATCTTCCTTGTGCTGGAGGTATAATGTGTGAGAAGATAAACCACTGCAAGGGAACGTCATCTGCCACCTCTTTGAGGTGCCCATGTGCTCCATGACCATTAAAGTCCTACCCTGCTGTCCTTCATAAGTCTGAGGAGTTGTTCAGGGTGAATGCATAATTTCTGCTGTTTTGTGACATTTAAGACATTGGGCTGTCTGTGAACAGGATAAACGTGAGATGCATCTTGTAGAAAAGCTTATTTGGTGTCGAGTATGCACAAAAGGAGCCTTTGGTGAGCCTGTTGTCAAAGTCTTGTGGTACAAACCGGAAGATTTGATGGTGGCTCAGAAAGAAAAGTATTTGGTGAACCACTCCTGTTTCTGAGGGTCTTGTCCATCAGGTCCTGTTTTAATAACTCTCTGCTCAGCTGGAGTCCTACAAGACAAATATATGCATAAGTTTTTGGTTATATTAATAACCTCCTGAGATCAAGGAAAAAAGTTAAAGAATTACGTTGGGTTGGTAACAAACAATGCAAAGAATAAAAAAAACACATTTTTATTTTATGACGTTTCTACTGTAATGGAAAACAGTTATTTTTACTAATAAATTTAAATTTTAACAACTTTATATTTCATAAAATGTGCTTGTTGAAATTTTGAAATACAAAAAAAGTAAGTTGGCAAGGTCACACACCCTCACATGTGATGTCATTTTAAAGAACTAAGTGTACACTTTCAGGAAAAACATGCATAACACGAGATATAAGAGAAAACGTAGAAAATATTCTAATTTTCCAGCTCCCCTAGGGTTAAATATTTGATTTTTACAGTTTTGGAATCCATTTAGCTGATCTCTGGGTCTGGCGGTACCACTTTTAGCATAGCTTAGCATAATCCATAGAATCTGATTAGACCATTAGCATCGCGCTCAAAAATATCCAGAGTTTTGATATTTTCCCTATTTAAAACTTGACTCTTCTGTAGTTACATCATGTACAAAGACCGACGCAAAAATTAAAGTTGTGATTTTCTAGGCAGATCAGGCTAGGAACTATACTCTCATTCTGGCGTAATACAACCCCAAAACAGAAAAAGTTGGGACACTGTAGAAATTGTGAGTAAAAAAGGAATGGAATAATTTACAAATCTCATAAACTTATATTTTATTCACAGTAGAATATAGATAACATATCAAATGTTGAAAGTAAGATATTTTGAAATGTCATGCCAAATATTGGCTCATTTTGGATTTCATGAGAGCTACACATTCCAAAAAAAGTTGGGACAGGTAGCTATAAGAGGCCAGAAAAGTTAAATGTGCATATAAAGGAACAGCTGGAGGAGGACCAATGTTTAGGAATGGGAATGTTGTCCTATTCTTGTCTAATACAGACTTCTAGTTGCTCAACTGTCTTAGGTCTTCTTTGTCGCATCTTTCGCTTTATGATGCACCAAATCTTTTCTTTGGGTGACAGATCTGGACTGCAGGCTGGCCATTTCAGTGCTCAGATCCTTCTTCCATGCAGTCTTGACATTGTAATTGATGCAGTATGTGGTCTGGCATTGTCATGTTGGAAAATGCAAGGTCTTCCCTGAAAGAGACGACGTCTGAATGGGATCATATGTATCTAGAACTTGGATAAACCTTTCAGCATTGATGGTGCCTTTCCAGATGTGTAAGCTGACCATGCCACACACACTCATGCAACCCCAAACCATCAGAGATGCAGGCTTCTGAAAAGAGCGCTAATAACAACTTGGGTTGTCATTGTCCTCTTTAGTCCGGATGAAATGGCATCCCAGTTTTTCAAAAAGAACTTCAAATTTTGATTCGTTGGACCACAGAACAGTTTTCCACTTTGCCAAAGTCCATTTTAAATGAGCCTTGCCCAGGGAAAACGCCTATGCTTCTGGATCATGTTTAGATATGGCTTCTTTTTTGACCTACAGAGTTTTAGCTGGCAACAGCGAATGACACGGTGGATTGTGTTCACTGACAATGTGTTCTGGAAGTATTCCAGAGCCCATGTTGTGATTTCCATTACAGTAGCATTCCTGTATGTGATGCAGTGCCATCTAAGAGCCCGAAGATCACAGGCATCCGGTATGGTTTTCCGGTCTTGACCCTTACGCATAGAGATTGTTCCAGATTCTCTGAATCTTTGAATGATATTATGCACTGTAGATGATGATAACTTCAATCTCATTGCATTTTTTCTCTGAGAAGCTCAGAAAACTATTTTTCGCTGCAGCATTGGGGGAATTGGTGATTCTCTGCCCATCTTGACCTCTGAGAGACACTGCCATTCTGAGAGGCTCTTTTTATACCCAATCATGTTGCCAATTGACCTAATAAGTTGCAAATTGGTCTTTCAACTGTTCCTTATATGTACATTAAAATTTTCTGGCCTCTTATTGCTACCTGTCCCAACTTTTTTTGGAATGTGTAGCTCTCATGAGATCCAAAATGTGCCAATATTTGGCATGACATTTCAAAATATCTTACTTTCAACATATGATATGTTATCTATATTCTACTGTGAATAAAATATAAGCTTATGAGATTTGTAAATTATTCCATTCCTTTTTTACTCACAATTTCTACAGTGTCCCAACTTTTTCTGTTTTGGGGTTGTAATCAAGGACTTTGCTGCCGTAACATGGCTGCAATGATATAACGCAGCAGTCGAAAATAGTCCCTTTAATAACTAGCAGGGGACTATTTTCGAGCACTGCGTAATACAGTCCCTCCGGAAAAACGTGATAATGCGATCGCATGATTCAGCGCATAATCAGCCAAACTCTGCATATTTATGCGGGGGCCACATTTTTTCAAATACGCCACACTTTCGCAGCATAAATTGCAGATTTACGTGCGCAAAATATGCAGGGCTTGCATGATTTCATAATCCCAGCATTTTCTAAAATTACATATATCTTAGCAGAAAGTGGAAAATGCATTTACTTCACACAAGCGCAGCCATGTTTCCTGTTGCCAAGGGAACGTTATGAAGTGACGTGATTATATGACGTGAACATCATTGAAAAACTGCAAACCGTTTTAGCAAGTTCCCGCAGTTTTTACAAGTTCCCGGAATTTCCGTAAGTTCCTGCAATTTCATTGCATAAAATGCATAAATATCCCGCATATTCCAATGCAATTTTTAACAAAACATGCCGCAAGATCAACAATTTTTGCCTGCAACAATCACAAAAAAAAACACTGGAAGGACTGGTAATATCATCAATATCAAAATGAGTATATTTAAAAAAAAAAGGTCAATGTCCCTTTAAAATGCCTATGTTCAGAACTATATGATTGGAGTACTAGTATTCTTGTAAATACCTGATATGCTGGTTATAGTTCATTTTAAGCTGGGGCTGATGTCGAACTTCTTGTGAGGGTGGGCGGCTGTGTCTGACAGAGGTTCTGCGTTCAGCATGAGGTGAGGTGGGTGTCTGTGTCCTTGTTAGGGGAGTCCCTCGACTGCTTTGTTCCAGACTGGTAAATCTACGATCCATAATAGGGGAGCTCTTTGTCTTGGGCGACCCTCCATCGTACGAGCAGAGGTTGGGCACGCTAGTTTCCTCCACCCCTTTTTTCTATAAACACATGGCAAAATTAGGCTTTTCTTCCAACTTCACTAAACAGAAAACATGGGGCTTTTCTTGAAAGTTTAGTTCCCAGCTACTGTTACAGGCATTCTTTCATTAGGGATGACAGAGCAGATTTTTCGCCAAGGGCACAGAGTAACAAAAACAATCAATAATTCAATAGTTTTACCCGATATGTTGCATAGACATTAGCATACTTGTGCTGACTGTAGGACATCATGACCTATACGTATAGTATTAGCGATGCGGGAGTGTGGATTTTATCGTGCGTATGTGTGCTACCTTCAAAGTAGGTGTGAGGGTCCCTGCTTGAGTCCTAGAGTCATAAGGCTTCAATATTTCATCGATGCAGAGGGGAGGATGCTGGGAAAGCTGGTGGAGGTCCTCCTGAAGTGTAAAAGCAGTAAGATAAAGAGAGAGAACAGCAGCAGCAACCAGTTTTACACAAGACTGTGTCTCACCACCAGACTTTTGATAAGTTGGTCCCTCTCTGTAAGCTTGTCCTGCAGTTTGGCGATGGTGTGGAGGTCTTCTGCTCTCCTCTTCCCTCTATCTTCCCTTTCTCTCAACCTACACAAACAATACCATGAGCAATCATAAATTATCTAGATCATTTTAAAGCATTTTATTACTGGAATACTTCCTCCTGATTGGTCATTCTGTTATCTGATATCCTGATCACCTGTACATTATCCCTTATGTATACAACAGTAAATGCCTCTGGAGTAGCTGATTTGTATAGATTTGTCTGCATTCAATGGTCAGATGTTTTTTTGTAAAATAGCTGGTCATTGTTCCTGTCCCGTCTCTGCTACACTGCTAATTTTCTACCACTTATGCATCTGCAGCATCTTTTTTCTCGCATAACAGTTTTAGCTCAAATCAACTGATAATGACAGTAGCTGTATAAAAAGCTGGATAATGTACAAACCGCCGATCATTATAACAAAGTATGCCTCTGCTACGCGTTTATATTAAATAAACATGCAAAATCACTTTGTGAGCAGTGGTCGTGCAGGCATATTCACAATCAATCATTACAGCCTGATACGGTCTTGCCTGGTTAATTCTGTGTGTGTGTGTTTTTTGAATTATTGATGTGGGTGGGGTATGTACTCTGTTTCCAAGGCAACAATGCGGGCCTGTAGTCGTGTTTGGGCGGAGCTGAAGTCTGATATTATGGTCTGGATCTCCATTCTGTGCTCTTTCTTTACATTCTCCATGTCATTCCTGTGCTCCAACACACCGGTTTCATCACTTTCATCTTTGTCATCTGCAAAACTGCACATCAGATGCACATGCATCAAACACTAGAATAGTGAAAAAAGAATTGATTATAATGCATTATACCAATTATGAGATACGGTTTACAGATACTCGCACATGCTGTAAAATCTTGTCACTGACTTGCTATGTGTAATTCTTTAGTCAGTGGTCAGTGGTCATTTGGCTCCTGTGTGACTCTTGTGTGTGTTTGTGATCGCCTCTTTATTGGACTCCTGTGTGTGACTTTGTGTGTGATCGTCTCGTTATTGGACTCCTGTGTGCGATCGTGTCTATGATCGCCTTGTTATTGGACTCCTGTGTGTCATTGTGTCTGTGATTTTCACGTTATTGGACTCCTGTGAGAGTTTGTGTCTGTGATCATCTTGTTGTTGGACTCCTGTGTGTGATTGTGTCTGTGATCGTCTTGTTATTGGCCTCCTGTGTGAGTTTGTGTCTGTGATCGCCTTGTTATTGGACTCCTGTGTGTGATTGTGTCTGTGATTTTCACGTAATTGGACTCCTGTGTGAGTTTGTATCTGTGATCGTCTAGTTGTTGGACTCCTGTGTGTGAATGTGTCTGTGTTTGTCTCGTTGTGGGACTCCTGTGTGCAATCATGTCTGTGATTGTCTCGTTATTGGACTCCTGTGTGAGTTTGTGTCTGTGATCGTCTCGTTGTGGGACTCCTGTGTGCAATCATGTCTGTGATTGTCTTGTTATTTTGACTCCTGTGTGAGTTTGTGTCTGTGATCGTCTCGTTATTTCGACTCCTTCGTGAGTTTGTGTCTGTGATCGTCTCGTTATTGGCCTCCTGTGTGTGATTGTGTCTGAGATCGTCTCGTTATTTCGACTCCTTTGTGAGTTTGTGTCTGTGATCGTCTCGTTATTGGCCTCCTGTGTGAGTTTGTGTCTGTGATCGTCTCGTTATTGGCCTCCTGTGTGTGATTGTGTCTGAGATCATCTCGTTATTTCGACTCCTTTGTGAGTTTGTGTCTGTGATCGTCTCGTTATTGGACTCCTGTGTGTGATTGTGTCTGTGATTTTCATGTTATTAGACTTCTGTGTGAGTTTATTACTGTGATCGCCTCATTATTGGACTCCTGTGTGTGTTTGTGATTGTCTCATTATTGACCTCCTGTGTGTGATTGTGTCTGTGATCGTCTCGTTATTGGACTCCTGTGTGATTGTGTCTGTACCAGCTTAACCAGCTTTGCCAGGCTGGGAGGACCAGCTTAGACCAGCTACTGCCACCTTAAACCAGCTAAAACCAGCCTCCAGCTTATGCTGGTCATTGCTGGATTTTTCAGTACGGTATTGTGCTCCGGTGTGTGTGATTGTGTCTGTGATCGTCTAGTTATGGGACTCCTGTGTGCGATCGTGTCTTTGATTGTCTTGTTTTTGGACTCCTGTGTGAGATTGTGTCTGTGATTGTCTCGTTATTGGACTCCTGTGTGAGTTTGTGTCTGTGATCGTCTCATTATGGGACTCCTGTGTGCGATCGTGTCTGTGATCGTCTCATTATTTCGACTCCTTTGTGAGTTTGTGTCTGTGATCGTCTCATTATGGGACTCCTGTGTGCGATCGTGTCTTTGATTGTCTCGTTATTGGACTCAATGTGTGAGTTTGTGTCTGTGATCGTCTCGTTATGGGACTCCTGTGTGCGATCGTGTCTTTGATTGTCTTGTTTTTGGACTCCTGTGTGAGATTGTGTCTGTGATTGTCTCGTTATTGGACTCCTGTGTGTGATTGTGTCTGTGATTGTCTCGTTATTGGACTCCTGTGTGTGATTGTGTCTGTGATTTTCATGTTATTAGACTTCTGTGTGAGTTTATGTCTGTGATCGCCTCATTTTTGGACTCCTGTGTGTGTTTGTGATTGTCTCATTATTGGCCTCCTGTTTGTGATTGTGTCTGCGATCGTCTCGTTATTGGACTTAAACCAGCTAAAACCAGCCTCCAGCTTTTGGTGGTCATTGCTGGATTTTTCAGTAGGGTATTGGGCTCCTGTGTGTGATTGTATCTGTGATTGTATCTGTGATCGTCTCGTTATGGGACTCCTGTGTGCGATTGTGTCTGTGATTGTCTCGTTATTGGACTCCTGGTTGAGTTTGTGTCTGTGATCGTCTCGTTATGGGACTCCTGTGTGCGATTGTGTATGTGATTGTCTCGTTATTGGACTCCTGGTTGAGTTTGTGTCTGTGATCGTCTTGTTATTGGCCTCCTGTGTGTGATTGTGTCTGTGATTGTCTCGTTATTGGACTCAATGTGTGAGTTTGTGTCTGTGATCGTCTCGTTATGGGACTCCTGTGTGCGATCGTGTCTTTGATTGTCTTGTTTTTGGACTCCTGTGTGAGATTGTGTCTGTGATTGTCTCGTTATTGGACTCCTGTGTGAGTTTGTGTCTGTGATCGTCTCATTATGGGACTCCTGTGTGCGATCGTGTCTGTGATCGTCTCGTTATTTCGACTCCTTTGTGAGTTTGTGTCTGTGATCGTCTCGTTATGGGACTCCTGTGTGCGATCGTGTCTTTGATTGTCTCGTTATTGGACTCAATGTGTGAGTTTGTGTCTGTGATCGTCTCGTTATGGGACTCCTGTGTGCGATCGTGTCTTTGATTGTCTTGTTTTTGGACTCCTGTGTGAGATTGTGTCTGTGATTGTCTCGTTATTGGACTCCTGTGTGTGATTGTGTCTGTGATTGTCTCGTTATTGGACTCCTGTGTGTGATTGTGTCTGTGATTTTCATGTTATTAGACTTCTGTGTGAGTTTATGTCTGTGATCGCCTCATTTTTGGACTCCTGTGTGTGTTTGTGATTGTCTCATTATTGGCCTCCTGTTTGTGATTGTGTCTGCGATCGTCTCGTTATTGGACTTAAACCAGCTAAAACCAGACTCCAGCTTTTGGTGGTCATTGCTGGATTTTTCAGTAGGGTATTGGGCTCCTGTGTGTGATTGTGTCTGTGATCGTCTCGTTATGGGACTCCTGTGTGCGATTGTGTCTGTGATTGTCTCGTTATTGGACTCCTGGTTGAGTTTGTGTCTGTGATCGTCTCGTTATGGGACTCCTGTGTGCGATTGTGTATGTGATTGTCTCGTTATTGGACTCCTGGTTGAGTTTGTGTCTGTGATCGTCTTGTTATTGGCCTCCTGTGTGTGATTGTGTCTGTGATTGTCTCGTTATTGGACTCAATGTGTGAGTTTGTGTCTGTGATCGTCTCGTTATGGGACTCCTGTGTGCGATCGTGTCTTTGATTGTCTTGTTTTTGGACTCCTGTGTGAGTTTGTGTCTGTGATCGTCTCGTTATGGGACTCCTGTGTGCGATCGTGTCTTTGATTGTCTTGTTTTTGGACTCCTGTGTGAGAATGTGTCTGTGATTGTCTCGTTATTGGACTCCTGTGTGCGATCGTGTCTTTGATTGTCTTGTTTTTGGACTCCTGTGTGAGATTGTGTCTGTGATTGTCTTGTTATTGGACTCCTGTGTGTGATTGTGTCTGTGATTTTCATGTTATTAGACTTCTGTGTGAGTTTATGTCTGTGATCGCCTCATTATTGGACTCCTGTGTGTGTTTGGGATTGTCTCATTATTGGCCTCCTGTGTGTGATTGTGTCTGTGATCGTCTCGTTATTGGACTCCTGTGTGATTGTGTCTGTACCAGCTTAATCAGCTTTGCCAGGCTGGGAGGACCAGCTTAGACCAGCTACTGCCACCTTAAACCAGCTAAAACCAGCCTCCAGCTTTTGGTGGTCATTGCTGGATTTTTCAGTAGGGTATTGGGCTCCTGTGTGTGATTGTATCTGTGATTGTATCTGTGATCGTCTCGTTATGGGACTCCTGTGTGCGATTGTGTATGTGATTGTCTTGTTATTGGAATCCTGTGTGTGATTGTGTCTGTGATTGTCTCGTTATTGGCCTCCTGTGTGTGATTGTGTCTGTGATTGTCTCGTTATTGGACTCCTGGTTGAGTTTGTGTCTGTGATTGTCTTGTTATTGGCCTCCTGTGTGTGATTGTGTCTGTGATTGTCTCGTTATTGGACTCAATGTGTGAGTTTGTGTCTGTGATCGTCTCGTTATGGGACTCCTGTGTGCGATCGTGTCTTTGATTGTCTCGTTATTGGACTCAATGTGTGAGTTTGTGTCTGTGATCGTCTCGTTATGGGACTCCTGTGTGCGATCGTGTCTTTGATTGTCTTGTTTTTGGACTCCTGTGTGAGTTTGTGTCTGTGATCGTCTCGTTATGGGACTCCTGTGTGCGATCGTGTCTTTGATTGTCTTGTTTTTGGACTCCTGTGTGAGAATGTGTCTGTGATTGTCTCGTTATTGGACTCCTGTGTGCGATCGTGTCTTTGATTGTCTTGTTTTTGGACTCCTGTGTGAGATTGTGTCTGTGATTGTCTTGTTATTGGACTCCTGTGTGTGATTGTGTCTGTGATTTTCATGTTATTAGACTTCTGTGTGAGTTTATGTCTGTGATCGCCTCATTATTGGACTCCTGTGTGTGTTTGGGATTGTCTCATTATTGGCCTCCTGTGTGTGATTGTGTCTGTGATCGTCTCGTTATTGGACTCCTGTGTGATTGTGTCTGTACCAGCTTAATCAGCTTTGCCAGGCTGGGAGGACCAGCTTAGACCAGCTACTGCCACCTTAAACCAGCTAAAACCAGCCTCCAGCTTTTGGTGGTCATTGCTGGATTTTTCAGTAGGGTATTGGGCTCCTGTGTGTGATTGTATCTGTGATTGTATCTGTGATCGTCTCGTTATGGGACTCCTGTGTGCGATTGTGTATGTGATTGTCTTGTTATTGGAATCCTGTGTGTGATTGTGTCTGTGATTGTCTCGTTATTGGCCTCCTGTGTGTGATTGTGTCTGTGATTGTCTCGTTATTGGACTCCTGGTTGAGTTTGTGTCTGTGATTGTCTTGTTATTGGCCTCCTGTGTGTGATTGTGTCTGTGATTGTCTCGTTATTGGACTCAATGTGTGAGTTTGTGTCTGTGATCGTCTCGTTATGGGACTCCTGTGTGCGATCGTGTCTTTGATTGTCTCGTTATTGGACTCAATGTGTGAGTTTGTGTCTGTGATCGTCTCGTTATGGGACTCCTGTGTGCGATCGTGTCTTTGATTGTCTTGTTTTTGGACTCCTGTGTGAGTTTGTGTCTGTGATCGCCTCGTTATTGGACTCCTGTGTGAGTTTGTGTCTGTGATCGTCTCGTTATGGGACTCCTGTGTGCGATCGTGTCTTTGATTGTCTTGTTTTTGGACTCCTGTGTGAGAATGTGTCTGTGATTGTCTCGTTATTGGACTCCTGTGTGCGATCGTGTCTTTGATTGTCTTGTTTTTGGACTCCTGTGTGAGATTGTGTCTGTGATTGTCTTGTTATTGGACTCCTGTGTGTGATTGTGTCTGTGATTTTCATGTTATTAGACTTCTGTGTGAGTTTATGTCTGTGATCGCCTCATTATTGGACTCCTGTGTGTGTTTGGGATTGTCTCATTATTGGCCTCCTGTGTGTGATTGTGTCTGTGATCGTCTCGTTATTGGACTCCTGTGTGATTGTGTCTGTACCAGCTTAATCAGCTTTGCCAGGCTGGGAGGACCAGCTTAGACCAGCTACTGCCACCTTAAACCAGCTAAAACCAGCCTCCAGCTTTTGGTGGTCATTGCTGGATTTTTCAGTAGGGTATTGGGCTCCTGTGTGTGATTGTATCTGTGATTGTATCTGTGATCGTCTCGTTATGGGACTCCTGTGTGCGATTGTGTATGTGATTGTCTTGTTATTGGAATCCTGTGTGTGATTGTGTCTGTGATTGTCTCGTTATTGGCCTCCTGTGTGTGATTGTGTCTGTGATTGTCTCGTTATTGGACTCCTGGTTGAGTTTGTGTCTGTGATTGTCTTGTTATTGGCCTCCTGTGTGTGATTGTGTCTGTGATTGTCTCGTTATTGGACTCAATGTGTGAGTTTGTGTCTGTGATCGTCTCGTTATGGGACTCCTGTGTGCGATCGTGTCTTTGATTGTCTCGTTATTGGACTCAATGTGTGAGTTTGTGTCTGTGATCGTCTCGTTATGGGACTCCTGTGTGCGATCGTGTCTTTGATTGTCTTGTTTTTGGACTCCTGTGTGAGTTTGTGTCTGTGATCGTCTCGTTATTGGACTCCTGTGTGAGTTTGTGTCTGTGATCGTCTCGTTATGGGACTCCTGTGTGCGATCGTGTCTTTGATTGTCTTGTTTTTGGACTCCTGTGTGAGAATGTGTCTGTGATTGTCTCGTTATTGGACTCCTGTGTGCGATCGTGTCTTTGATTGTCTTGTTTTTGGACTCCTGTGTGAGATTGTGTCTGTGATTGTCTTGTTATTGGACTCCTGTGTGTGATTGTGTCTGTGATTTTCATGTTATTAGACTTCTGTGTGAGTTTATGTCTGTGATCGCCTCATTATTGGACTCCTGTGTGTGTTTGGGATTGTCTCATTATTGGCCTCCTGTGTGTGATTGTGTCTGTGATCGTCTCGTTATTGGACTCCTGTGTGATTGTGTCTGTACCAGCTTAATCAGCTTTGCCAGGCTGGGAGGACCAGCTTAGACCAGCTACTGCCACCTTAAACCAGCTAAAACCAGCCTCCAGCTTTTGGTGGTCATTGCTGGATTTTTCAGTAGGGTATTGGGCTCCTGTGTGTGATTGTATCTGTGATTGTATCTGTGATAGTCTCGTTATGGGACTCCTGTGTGTGATTGTGTATGTGATTGTCTTGTTATTGGAATCCTGTGTGTGATTGTGTCTGTGATGGTCTCGTTATTGGCCTCCTGTGTGTGATTGTGTCTGTGATTGTCTCGTTATTGGACTCCTGGTTGAGTTTGTGTCTGTGATTGTCTTGTTATTGGCCTCCTGTGTGTGATTGTGTCTGTGATTGTCTCGTTATTGGACTCAATGTGTGAGTTTGTGTCTGTGATCGTCTCGTTATGGGACTCCTGTGTGCGATCGTGTCTTTGATTGTCTCGTTATTGGACTCAATGTGTGAGTTTGTGTCTGTGATCGTCTCGTTATGGGACTCCTGTGTGCGATCGTGTCTTTGATTGTCTTGTTTTTGGACTCCTGTGTCAGTCTGTGTCTGTGATTGTCTTGTTTTTGGACTCCTGTGTGAGATTGTGTCTGTGATCATCTCGTTTTTGAACTCCTGTGTCAGTCTGTGTCTGTGATTGTCTTGTTTTTGGACTCCTGTGTGAGATTGTGTCTGTGATCGTCTCGTTATGGGACTCCTGTGTGCGATCGTGTCTTTGATTGTCTTGTTATTAGACTCCTGTGTGAGTTTGTGTCTGTGATCGTCTCTTTATTGGCCTCCTGTGTGTGTGATTGTGTCCGTAATTGTCTTGTTTTTGGACTGCTGTTTGAGTTTGTGTCTGTGATCGTCTCGTTATTGGAATCCTGTGTGTGATTGCGTCTGTGATTGTCTTGTTTTTGGACTCCTGTTTGAGTTTGTGTCTGTGATCGTCTAATTATTGGACTCCTGTGTGCGATTGTGTGTGTGTGTGTGTGTGATCGCCTCATTATTGGACTCCTGTGTGTGATTGTGTCTGTGATTGTCTCATTTTTGGACTCCTGTGTGTGACTTTGTATATTGTCTATTTATTGTACTCCTGTGTATGACTTGTGTGTGACTGTCTTGTTATTAGACTCCTGTGTATGACTTTGTGTGTGACTGTCTTTTTATTAGACTCCTGTCTGTGATTGTGTCTGTCATAATCTTGTAACTGACCTCTTGTTTGTTATTATGCCAGTGGTCCAAATCTCCTTTTTGAAATTGCGTCAATGATCATCTTATTACTGACATGCTGTGTATGAGTGTGTTTCTGGTCATATATTTATATTTCTCCTGGTTTTCATTGTGTCAGTGGTCATCATGTTACTCACAGACATACTATGTGTATGCATGTGTGTGTGTGGTCATCTTGTTACTGTGCTGTCTGTTGTCATCTTATCACCGAGCTTCTTTATGTGAGTTTGTCTATGATCATCTTGTTACTGAGCTTACAGTATATATGTGATTGTCTTACTGACCTCCTATGTTTCTGTCTGTGGTCTTGTTCCTCTTTTTGTGCGCTCACTGCATTCATTCGTTCTTTAAGCTCTTCGTTCTCTCTCTTTAGCTCCTGTACTTCACTGCTCTTCTCATCCAGCTGTCTCTCTAAAGACTGTAAACGGTTTTGTTGCTTTAGATCCTGAGAAGGAAAGACAGAAGGAGAGAGGAAGAGTCATGCTGTGTATGGGAGTGTATGGGTATGTGTATGTACCCACAGTCATCTCTGTAGGTCTGTTTGTGTGTACCTGCTGCAAGGCCATCATTTGTGTGTGCGTGTGTATTTCGTTTTGAAGGTCCTCGATCTGCTGCATGTGTCTCTGGGTGACCTGTCTCACCCACTCAGTGTGCTGCTGGGTCAGCTCTGCCTTCTGCTTGTCTGTACACACACAATTAAAGGAACCATCCGTGTTTGTCACTTGAATATAGTTCTTATAGACTGACCTTCAACCATTGCACACTTAAGTTAGAAATGAACTTCCATTGCTTTAGGTCATTGTGGTGACTCATGAGACATCAGTTCCCACAAGGACCAACAAGCAGTCTGCAAATAATACAATGACTTTGCCAATGTACCATTCAATACTATTTAATACCAATCCTAATGATAGGTTTCTAAGGTTCCCTACACAGACAAATAAAACTGATCTTGGCAAAGGTCCATACGGTGGCATGTAAAAATAGCATACGTTTATTTGGTAATAAAAAATGCTGCTTGAAAGATTGCTTATGTAATTGCTAATGTATATTGAACCTTAATGTAAATTGTACCATATAGCAAATAAACATAGTCGCCAAAAAATACAATAAAATGCATTTCAGTTTTAGATCAAATTAAAGCAGCTAAATTAAATTACATAAATTAAAACAGCTCCATGTTTTCAGTAGCGTGTAAATGTAATCAATTATATAAAAAAATAGTACTCAAATATTTCATATCTGTATTTATGTATATAGGATCTGATGGTTACCGAGCTGTAGTTTGTGCTGTGTGAGCAAGCGTTGTCTCTCTGATTGAAGCTCCTCATTGGCTTGTGTTTCCAAGGCCTGAAGAGCCCGCTGGTGGTTTATTCTCTCCACACGCAACAGTTCCTCCTCTCGCTCGCGCCAAACCCTCTTGTCCCGCTCTTCATCTCTATCACCTGCAACCTTTCCATCTTCATCATCCTCATCTTCCTCTTTGACCACCTGTAGCACTCACGGAGAGGGACGATTAAAGGAGCATTTCACCCGTGGAAACATTCAACTTTATTAAAAGTGGATCATATTTGTAGTCGAAATGTAACATAAATTTAGAATTTGGTGCCTATTTGACCGAGAAAAGGAGTGTTTGTAGTCTCACCCCCCCTCTTCAAAGATGTTGGACTTCCTTCTTTCAATGATGCAAAATGATGATTTTTACATCATTGAAAAAAGGAAGTGCAACACTGAAATCGGTATTTCGGAGGGAATGATGCATGACCATTCAAAAATATGACAGGGTTTCTAACTATACAAAGCTTAATGCAAATGGGTGAATTGTCCCTTTAAAGTCCCAAACACAAAAGAGTGTTGTGTGTGTGTACTTGGACTGCTGTACATAGACGTAACAAGATAGAGCTATACAATTTATGTGAATTGTGTGCCCCCTAAATTATATTGGCAAAGTTCACAAACATTGTGGATATCTCTTTTATAACTCTTGAAGAAATACAGTGAGATTACAGGCGTCTTTCACTCAGGAAAAATAATTGAGATAATAATAAATAAAGATTCAATTAGCTTTTTGTAAATATGCAAAAATAGTTTACCACATGATGATGCAATTGACAAATCACAATCAAGTAATCGAATGAGCTATGCAATAATTCAACATTTTAATGTTAAATTCTGTTCTATCTGATTTCCAAAGTTCAAGACCTGGACTCTTTATAAATAAATCATTTTAAACAATGCATATGAACACTGGAGAAGTTGTACCCTCACCTGTAACTGATGCCTCATCATTCTCTCTTTCTCCTGGATAGTGGAGTGAAGCTGAGCTCTGAGGGAACTGTTCATATCTCTTGTCTTTTGGATCTCCTGCTTCATTCGCTCGATCTCACCATTACTATACTGCCTGTCTCGCTCTCCCTCTATCTTCTCTGCGTGAGCTCTCCTCTCCTCCAACTACACACAGAAATCAAACAATGATGCAGACAGGCATGCATACGATTAATTGATCGAAACCAATCCAACGTCTGTTACCGCCGTCTGCAGCTCCTCTACTTTGTGTTGCCACTGTTGGTTCATCTTTCTGAACTCTTCCTCTCTTTCTCTCTTCAGCTCCATGACCTGATTGGAGAATTGCTTCTCAAACTGTAGCCTACACACAAACAATTCAATTAAAATTCATTCCTTAAATGCTTTTTAACATATTGAATTATATATATATATATATATATATATATATATATATATATATATATATATATATATATATATATATATATATATATATATATATATATATATATACTGTATATATATACAGTCTTGTTCAAAATAATAGCAGTACAATGTGACTAACCAGAATAATCAAGGTTTTTAGTATATTTTTTATTGCTACGTGGCAAACAAGTTACCAGTAGGTTCAGTAGATTCTCAGAAAACAAAAAAGACCCAGCATTCATGATATGCACGCTCTTAAGGCTGTGCAATTGGGGTATTAGTTGAAAGGGGTGTGTTCAAAAAAATAGCAGTGTGGCATTCAATCACTGAGGTCATCAATTTTGTGAAGAAACAGGTGTGAATCAGGTGGCCCCTATTTAAGGATGAAGCCAACACTTGTTGAACATGCATTTGAAAGCTGAGGAAAATGGGTCGTTCAAGACATTGTTCAGAAGAACAGCGTACTTTGATTAAAAAGTTGATTGGAGAGGGGAAAACCTATAAAGAGGTGCAAAAAATGATAGGCTGTTCAGCTAAAATGATCTCCAATGCCTTAAAATGGAGAGCAAAACCAGAGAGACGTGGAAGAAAACGGAAGACAACCATCAAAATGGATAGAAGAATAACCAGAATGGCAAAGGCTCAGCCAATGATCACCTCCAGGATGATCAAAGACAGTCTGGAGTTACCTGTAAGTACTGTGACAGTTAGAAGACGTCTGTGTGAAGCTAATCTATTTTCAAGAATCCCCCGCAAAGTCCCTCTGTTAAAAAAAAGGCATGTGCAGAAGAGGTTACAATTTGCCAAAGAACACATCAACTGGCCTAAAGAGAAATGGAGGAACATTTTGTGGACTGATGAGAGTAAAATTGTTCTTTTTGGGTCCAAGGGCCACAGGCAGTTTGTGAGACGACCCCCAAACTCTGAATTCAAGCCACAGTACACAGTGAAGACAGTGAAGCATGGAGGTGCAAGCATCATGATATGGGCATGTTTCTCCTACTATGGTGTTGGGCCTATTTATCGCATACCAGGGATCATGGATCAGTTTGCATATGTTAAAATACTTGAAGAGGTCATGTTGCCCTATGCTGAAGAGGACATGCCCTTGAAATGGTTGTTTCAACAAGACAATGACCCAAAACACACTAGTAAACGGGCAAAGTCTTGGTTCCAAACCAACAAATGAATGTTATGGAGTGGCCAGCCCAATCTCCAGACCTTAATCCAATTGAGAAGTTGTGGGGTGATATCAAAAATGCTGTTTCTGAAGCAAAACCAAGAAATGTGAATGAATTGTGGAATGTTGTTAAAGAATCATGGAGTGGAATAACAGCTGAGAGGTGCCACAAGTTGGTTGACTCCATGCCACACAGATGTCAAGCAGTTTTAAAAAACTGTGGTCATACAACTAAATATTAGTTTAGTGATTCACAGGATTGCTAAATCCCAGAAAAAAAAATGTTTGTACAAAATTGTTTTGAGTTTGTACAGTCAAAGGTAGACACTGCTAT
This sequence comes from Paramisgurnus dabryanus, assembly GCF_030506205.2. Classification (NCBI taxonomy): domain Eukaryota; kingdom Metazoa; phylum Chordata; class Actinopteri; order Cypriniformes; family Cobitidae; genus Paramisgurnus; species Paramisgurnus dabryanus. Next base: position 43,939,780 of record NC_133340.1, on the reverse strand, counting down.
TTTTTTGAACACACCCCTTTCAACTAATTGCCCAATTGCACAGCCTTAAGAGCGTGCATATCATGAATGCTGGGTCTCATTTGTTTTCTGAGAATCTACTGAACCTACTGGTAATTTGTTTGCCACGTAGCAATAAAAAATATACTAAAAACCTTGATTATTCTGGTTAGTCACATTGTACTGCTATTATTTTGAACAAGACTGTATACACACACACACACACACACAGAATAATAAAAAATATATATATAGATAGATATATATGTAAGGAATAATTGACGATGGGCCATTGAATTATAAGAAAATAATGCAAACCCAATGTGGTAATGCAGCATGACGCGAAGTGGAATAATTCAAAGGGACCAGAGTCAATTATTCTGCTTATACCATGGTTACCCAAAACATTGTTCTTGTGTCTATTTTTAAGACATTTGGCAAGTTAGGTGTGCGGTTAACAGAAAAATGATCAACACCCATGGAACATTTCTCAGCAAATCAGAATAAAGCATTCAACAGCCCTGTGGTATAAATATATACATAGATAAAATACAGTATATTGTCCTTATGAATAGATTGTTAGGATTTTATAAACCATGACAGTATGCCTGTTCACAAGAGAGTTGACGCAACCTCACAAATACCCATCGCTTCACCTCAGAAGACATTTAATAACCATATGGATTATTCTTTGATGGATGGATACACTTTTTGGAGCTTAACAATGGGACACTATGTAGGGAATAATTGACAATGGGCCATTTAATTATTTGAATGGCTGTTGAATTCTTTATTCTGATTGGTTGAGAAATGGTCCACAGTTATGCATTATTTTTCAATAAATGCACACCTGACCTGTCAAATATCTTAAAATAACCACCAGAGTTAATAATAATTGACTCCAGTCCTATGAATTATTTGAAAATTATGCACACTCGCAGTTCGCGTTGTGCAGCATTACCACTTTGTGCGCATTATTTTCAAATCAAAACACTGTGTGCAAGGTCAAAATTATAAATCTTTTTTTGTTTAACTTTATCAGTAAAACTTAAAATCTTTAAAAAACGATTGATTACTGATAAGTAAATTATTACGTATAAATATATTAATAGATTAAAGGCTCTTGCGCTGGAATGAGCTTCTCTCCCATGTTGACACAGATTTATGACTAAACTGAAATTTCATTACGACTGCCAATAGCGGGCGAACTCCGACAACCGGGTCTGAATGTAGTGTACAGGCAGTTTAGCCTATATATCTTTAAAATATTAAAATGAAAACATGAAGGGCAATCTCAGTCATTAGGAGAAGACTGGCTATATGTTGAGAATACTTTAATACTTTAATATATGATCTATAACAAAAAGTAACAAAAAAACTTAAGTTATAACATATAATAATAATAATAAAATATAATATAATATAATATAATAATAATAAAATATAATGGGTAAAAGTAAAAAAAAAGGTAAAAAAGGGGTAATAGTTTGGCTCGCATCATTTTAAACTAAGCTAATGTCAAACACCCAAATTTAAATAAATAACACTGCAGTCTACCAATTTTACCCAATATTAGAAGCACAAAACATTTCAAGACACATATATTTAACAACAATCTAAGCCACTCCCTTTCTCCATGTCACACACCTGATCCTCTCTTCTATGCCGTGATTGGACTGTTGCAGAATTTCTCTTTCCTGCTGCATAGCAGAGATCTCTGCATGCAGTCCTTCTTTATGAGCAGAAAACTCCTCCTTTTGGACATATAAAAACAAAGACAGGGATTGATAGGAAGATAGATGCACGGATTGAACATAAAGTGGATTGTTAGCTGAGTAAATGTTGATGTCTCTGTTCAGAAGCCTCCAATTATTTCATCTTCTTAGATCTGCTGAGATCAGCGCATCTTTGTGGTGCCATAAGGGCCTTGGATATGTGTGTGTGTGTTGTGTGTGTGTGTGTGTGTGTGTGTGTGTGTGTGTGTGTGTGTGTGTGTGTGTGTGTGTGTGTGTGTGTGTGTGTGTGTGTGTGTGTGTGTGTGTGTGTGTGTGTGTGTGAGATGGAGCGCTGCGGTGACAGAAAGGGACACTGTTGACACACTGAGTCAGATGGAAGTGTGTGTTGAGCAAGCAAGAACGAGTACCTGTAATTGCTGCATGCTGCTGTGTGCATTCTCCAGTTCCTCTCTTAACCGCATGCACTCCAGGCAGCACGCAGACCGTCGCTCCACCTCTGCGCTCTCCCTCTTTCTTTGCATTTCCCTTTCGCTCTCCTCCTCTCTTTCTCTCTCCAGTGTCTGAATCACCCCCTCCAATTTCGCTATCTGCAAGCCATAGAAAATCATGTTAGAAGACCCTTCAAACCATTTAATAGCTGTAATAATACTGTACCTCATTTATGGGGACCATGTTTCAAAAAATTTAAACTTCTAATCAAACAAAGATTGCCCCTTTCAGGAATTGAACCTTAAACTTTATGGTTACCTGATCCACTCAACTTTGCACTAACCGTGTATTATAGCCTTTAAATCAAGGTATTTAAGTTGACTTAGAAGTGGCGTATAAAACAAATCTCTGTCATCTAAAATATAGCAGGAGCTGTGATGATTCATGCTATGATGTGACACAGCATTAAAACAACACTCTCTTTTCTTTCCCTCTATCACTTATTAAGTGCTAGTTTGCGATCATAACCCAATTTCAAGCCTGCTGGCACATTTAGCATTAGCTGAATCCCTTTACCTAGGGCAGTACAAATGTTATTTTTGCTATCTCATTTATCATGGTCATCTGGAGAGCTCTGGGGCTCACAGTCTGTGTCTAACGTTTTTTTTCTGATTTTCATACCAGAGCCTTTGTTTGGCCAGGGATTTGTGAACCGCTCTACATTACCACTTAACCTGAATCCGAAAACATCATTGTGGCCTTATTCTACCTAGTAAGTAGTTATAAATACTTTCAAAAGCAGTGAAACTTTGTTTAACTTTCAATACTGTAAACTCATTATAGAACATTTATAATACATAAGGTTTAGACAAGAAAGTTGTTAAATAATGTCAAAGGTAGTTTAACAGATTTGATCCTGAAACATTTTTAGTTATGCTGGTTAAAAGTCTTCTTACATCCTGATAGCAATCACTGTGTTAAGTTGTTTAAATGTATTTGTAGAAATTTATGTCATCTGTGAAAGGAGTAGGACCAAAAAATGTTCAACAAATCATAGATTTCGGTCCGAACGGACGTTTCCTTTTATGTCCCTCATACGCAAGCGTAATTTGAATTCCCACCGCGCAGCGAGTCCACGCAGATACCATACGTCATCGGCGCGTTCACGTGCGCTCTGTCTGTAAACAGCGAGAACAGCAAACTTTTCTGCTGAATTGATAACCTACACAGGAGCAACAAAACTAAAGGCATCTTTTATAACAACAACAGCAAAAACTGCCTGGATCAGCAAGAGCAAAAACCCACATTAACATCGGTAACTTTACCGCGAGATGCAAACAGCTACAGGAGGCAAAGGGTCTGAAAGGGTCGCTGCACTGTTTATTTTGGTAAGGTAGGTACGCGATATGTTTGTACTGATATGGATTCAGATATTCTACTTTGATGAAACATTGTGTTGCTTATAAATTTGTGTTCGTTTACGGATTAGCATAACGATATAGTTACTACGTCTACACAACCGAACGTGTGCTTAAACTAATTCTGATGTAAACCAGTTGTTTGGTTAATTTGGAAGTGTTATTCGACTTTGTACTGCAAAGTTTTCTCACTGGTGAATGAGACATGAGATGTGACCGTCTGATCTGTGCGTGTTCATGTGTTTTTAAAGAGGCGTGACTTTGGATGGCGATTTGACTTGAGGGTGGGATCGGGATTTCATTGCTAGGCGACTACCGTTAGCATTTTTCAAAATGTGTTACCCTACCTTTAACACTACTATATTTTGACTGCAATCCTGTTACATATAAATTTAATGTAACAAATTTTAATTTTCTTTTAATTTATGGAAAATACATTTTTCAAAACCTGTAAACCAATATTTGTTACTCCTAAACTGCAAGAATTCGCTATTAAGTAAAATTTTAGCAAAAATTTCAATCCTGTTGTGGAGCAGTTTTGTATTATTATTTTTATTAAGTCTATTGAATTCCAGTATTCATTGACTTCAACTTGGCTTTGAACTAATAGAACTGACCTGAAAATATAATTAACAGCTAATATTTAGTTTGAACTTCTGAGGTTTTTGAAGATTTAGCATCTTTAGCTTTTTAATTGTATTAGGTAAAAGTAAAAAAAGACGTTTGTGCCATTTATTGTTAAAGGGTTAGTTCACCCAAAAATGAAAATAATGTCATTAATGACTCATCCTTATGTGGTTCCAAACCTGTGAGACCTCCGTTCATCTTTGGAAACACAGTTTAAGATGTTTTATATTTAGTCCGAGAGCTTTCTGACCTTTCATTGAAAATCTATGTACGGCAGGGTTTCCCGTAGCATATTTCAATTAAGGCGGCCCGCCTAAGCTTGGAAACTCTACCGCCTTAACAACTTGTCCAAAAAAAAATTAAAAATCGCTGCACAAAAGGCCATCAAGTTCATGTCGGAGAATAGCGCGTATGCTCATCACACCGCATGCAGGGACGCACACCACACGGCCGAAATGAGAAAGACGTGGTCCGGACCGTCACTGTCTGGAGGATAACTAGCCAGTTGATAAAACATCTCGGAGAATAGCGCGGACGTGCTTCACACCGCGAGCGTGCACGCACACCACACGGCTGAAATGAGATAAGACTTGCTCCGTCATGTTTGGAGGATAGCCAGTTGATAAAACACGTGTCCGTCAGAACTGTAAGTGAACTTATGTTTTGGGGTTATTCAAGCCTGTTATTGTATTAGTCTATAGTTCTTCTAATTGTAAAGTAAGTTAGCTGGTGATTTTGTTGTTTGAGCAACCTGCTAAGGTTTCACGTGCCTGTTGATTAGATATAATTGTTGAGCGCTCTTGCTCACTTTATTCATGTGCATTATTTGCTACAGTTACACTCCTTTAAGATAATGTAATTATTAATAGTGGGAAATAATCAGTTGTTACCATTTTTGCGCAATCTATCATCGTCCGCGAGATGATCTACAACATCTGCTTTAGTTTGTGTTTATTAACCCTTTAGTTTTACTTCATAACGCTATTCCCATTAGAGGTATCTGTTAAAAACATTAAAATTCATTAATAATCTAGTATGTGTTCATTTTTTGTCATAGTTTCTTCAAAATTAAGTTTTATTTGAGTGTTTTAAAAATAAATATTTTATTTATTTATTTTATTAAAATATTTTAATTTTCATCATGACGCATACGCCACGCCCCTTTGATTGCACGCCCTTGGCCCCGCCCACCCATCCAACCCTACCACCTTGACTAACAAATTTTCTGCGGGAAACCCTGTACGGTATACTGTCCATGTCCAGAAAGGTAATAAAAACATCATCAAAGTAGTCCATGTGACATTAGTTGGTCAGTTAAATTTGTTGAGGCATCGAAAATACATTATGGTCCAAAAGTAAAAAAATTATAACTTTATTCAGCATTGTCTTCTCTCCTGCGTCTGTTGCGAATGTGCATGCACAGTACGCTGCTGACGTACGAAGCTGCTGACGTGTTATCGTCAGACATGTTTGCAAAGATTTTTTTTTCAAAATTTGAGCGTACGTCTCCCTCAGACCTAAAACGGGTGCAAAAAAAGCAGGGGCGCACCAGATAACACGTAAGCAGCGTCGTACGTCAGCCGCATCACTGCAGTCAAGGGACTTCAGCCTTGTGCACGCGGTTCACAACAGAACAACAGAATACTCCCCACAGCTACACGCGAATGGTCGCGTTCGACACTATATGAAATACAAATGATTTCTTATTCAAATTATTAGTCTAACAGGCTGTCAGGGCAGCACTGATTTGGCGAAATTTACAGTACATTAAAACATTAGGATAGGTGAAGAAAAGTAACTGATCAACCATTGCAAACACAGTTTAGAACAAACAACAACACAACAAAGAACAGGAATCAAACAAACATGCTATAGAGCTTTCTGTTATTGGAAGAAGTAAAAGTTAAAGAAGAAAAACGATAGTGTGTGTGCAAATGCTGTCTATTTCCATTGTATAATTGTTTATAGTGGAGTGCCCTGTCTAAATATTTTCACGCGCATGCGCTGTTGTACGCGGACTGTACGCGCGGTCTCAAATTTTGGGCTGCACGCAGACGGTCCCTCTTGATGACGAAAATGACATCATGCGGACGGCGCGCATATGTGGACGTCCCTAGTATACTTTCGGCTTTAATCACAAAATTGTAAAAAGTATTTTCCTGTGTAGTATATATTGTGTGTGATCTTACCTCTGTGTTGGACAGTTGTAGTTGTTGGTGTAGCTCTGCTCTCTCTGTCTCTAAACTCTGTCTCTCTTCTTGACTGGCTTTCATCTGCTCCTCAGCCTGCATTATAAAGCCAACATATTGTTAATGTTATATGGTCAGTGATATCTGAAGATGATCTCTCTCTCTATTGCATCTGTCTGATGTTCTACACTGCAAAAAATGACTTTCTTACTTAGTATTTTTGTCTTGTTTTCAGTAGAATTATCTTAAAATTCTTAAATTAAGATGATTTTTCTTGATGAGCAAAATGACCTTCGAAAATAAGTCTAGTTTAGACAAACAAATTTCAATTTAAGTGAATTTGTGCTTTAAACAAGCAAAAATATCTGCCAACGGGGTGAGAAAAAAATCTAAAAATAAGTTTTCTTCTAGTGTCTTTGTTTAATGGGGGAACTTGTAACACGTTTTTTCTTTAGTCTTCATAAAATTGTAGTCACTTGTAGTAATCTTGCAATCTTGGACTGCTTTCAGTTTGTGTAGCAACCAATCGTAATTTAATTGTATGCGACCATTTCCACTTTTCTTTCTGGACTAAAACAGGCTGCTCCTTGCTTCTAGGTCATACGTTGCACGGATATATTTGTAGCAATAGCCAACAATACATTTTATGGGTCAAAAAATTTTTTTCAAATATAAAGATATTTTTAAATCTCATATCATAAAAATGTAATTAGAAGTAAATTAGTAGAGTTGGATTTTTTTTTTAAGGGGAACTATCAATGGAAGTTGGTACGTCGACACTTTTTGGAGCGTGCTGTTGTACCTGCTCTGTCTTCTTCTTCTCTGCATCCAGCATTGCGTGAGCATGCCGTAGTTCACTGGCATGTTTGCGGATGACTTCTTCCAGGGCTTTCCGAAGCTGCTCTTTCAACCTTATTTTCTCTTCGTCCATCTTTTGCTGCACCTGTTTCTTCTCCTCTTCCAGCTCTTGTCTGTCATTCTGACGTTCTTTCTCCACCTCCTGCTGAAGGCGTCTGATCTCTTCAGTATGAGCACGCTGCAGCTCCAGACGCATAGAGGACAGAGCATCAGCATGCTAAAACACAAACACATTTTTCATGATATAACACCTTAAATGATGCAATTTCAGGATAGAAACACATAGTTGCAGGTGTCAGCAGAGATGTTTTAAGATTGGTTGATGCACATATAAAGGCTTTCAAAGGATCATATCCCATTTAGCCAGGCACGCCACAGTATTTCACCATGGGATTGTTTGTGCTCATATATCAGATTAGCTGTAGTAAACAGCAGAGGCTGGATTTAAAGCTGAGTAAAAACTGTGCGATTTATGCCTGTGCCAGATTTCACGGATTGCAAATGATTTATTACATCCTAGGACAAAATTATTTGGTTTTTGTCTTTGATTAGTTGCCTTTGCAAAGCCCTTAAGCTCTGAAGGTTCCGTCACATACATTTAAAATGATGGCCACCTAATGATGATACAAATAGGAGCACAGCAATTTATTACTTGTGTGTGTGTGTGTGTGTGTGTGTGTGTGTGTGTGTGTGTGTGTGTGTGTGTGTGTGTGTGTGTGTGTGTGTGTGTGTGTGTGTGTGTGTGTGTGTGTGTGTGTGTGTGTGTGTGTGTGTCTAGAGCCATTCCGATATGGAACAAAAAGATGGTTATTTATTGTTCCCTTCAAATTATAATCCTATTATGTTAAATGCTCTCTCATTTGCAAGTCGCTTTGAATAAAAGCGTCTGCTGAATAAATAAATGTAAATCTACCATCAATATTCACGAAGTGTTGTACAAAGATTAAGCGCACGCATTGAAAAAAAGATAGGGATGTATTAATTTGTCTAAGCTGAGGTAAGAACATAGCAAAATATTGAAAAACGGTGGTGTTTTTCAATGGGTGGGTATTCATACTACATACCTACTGTTTTAAGGGTCAATGGGTAAGTATCTCACATAATTCAGTACATACTGTCACAGACTATGCGATTTCAGATGCAGCGTAAGTGATGCATTTGAACGTGTGGGGGTGGCTTGCCTGTTTGAGCATGCGGGCGTGGTCATTAGAACGGCCACTGTTTTGAAGCTCCAGCTCTTTGTTTCGAATGTTGAGACGACTGAGTTGAGCCCTTAGTTCGTCCACCTCTGCAGAGACCCTCACCTGAGAGGAACTCTGACTCATTAACTCCTCTGCAGAAAATCACAAACAAGCAGACAAGCACACAAGCATAAGAATGATAAGATCAGAGGAGACAGAAGAATCAGTGAAATAAAGCTGCTAATCACAACTGTCATATGACAAAAACAATCATTTCAGAGATGTAAATAGCAACAATTGCATCAAACTTACTGTGAACAATAATTGCTGACATAGAAATGTTGGCTTATTGACTACTGAAACCTTCAATATATATTAAAGATGTTTGATAATTACAGGAACGTACAGCATCCTGCTCGCAACACCAAGAACATGGGTTAGATTCCAAAGGAAAAAACACTGATTTGTGGGGTGTGTGTGTATGGGTTACAAATTTTTGACCTTGTGGGGACATTTTAAGGTCCCCATGAGGAAACGAGCTTATAAATTAAACAGAATGATGTTTACTGAAAATCTAAGGTAGAAGAAAGTTTTCTGTGATGGTTGGGGTTAGGGGAAGGGAACAGAATATACAGTTTGTTCAGTATAAAAACCATTACATCTATGGAATGTCCCAACAAAACATGGAAACCTGTGTGTGTGTGTTTTATTTGAGAGGTGACTAAAATTTAGACTATAGAGTACAAACATACATCCGTGTTATATTTCACTTCATGAAGTCAGACTTAGTATTGAAATGCAACTAAGATTAACTCTCTGCTATCAATAAACTCATTTTATTCTAGATCACTTTGTCTCCTGACTGCACTTTAATCCATCTCAGAAGTGTTAACTCAAAGCAGAGCTGACTATTTTTGAGGACTGCACAAAGACATTGTCTTAATGAAAAAAGATTGAGTGAGACCTAGTGCAAAAACTAGTGAACTCGGTCTAAACCTTGAAGTTGGATCTCTGTAGCATTTTTAGCCCATTATATTATTTTTAGACTCTATAGAGGGTTCAAATTATGCTGATCATTTTTGGCTGAGTACGGCAGTATAGATTCTGTTGACCTAACGTTTTTGGCATAGTCATAGTTCGATCTAATGAGCTGCAACTCATTATCGTAGACTTTGGGATTTGTAACTTTGCAGATTGTTAGCATGTACTAACACACAGTTACACACCAAAAGAAATATAAAATCATGAAACAGAAAATAGGGGCTCTTTAACATTTATGTATTTTAATTTTTTTTATCTAAAATTACTTACAGGAATGCAACAAGCGATTAATCACAAAGGAAAACACCACCGTTTTCCAATATTTTACTATGTTCTTACCTCAACTTAGACAAATTAGTACATACGTATCTTTATTCAATGCGTGCACTTAATCTTTGTACAGCGTGTCGTAAATGTGTTAGCATTTAGCCTAGTCCCATTCATTCCTTAGGATCCAAACAGGGATGAATTTAGAAGCCACCAAACACTTTTTTATTACGTGAATAGTTAGAAAAGTAAGTATATTGGCACAAAATTAAACGTGGCGATTTTTTAAGCGAATAAAAAATGAGAACTATATTGTATGGCTGAAGAGCACGTCGTTTTCAGCATTTCGACGTTGAGTGCAGTAATACTGACGAAAGTTTAAAGGTGACATAGAATGATTGAACGGGGTATTTATCCTTGTTCTGTGATGTGACATGTAGACAAATTTTTTTTTGTTTGGGTCTGTAATGCCTTAAAAGCTTCCTAAAAAGCTCTCTCAGATAGCTCAATTAGGGTGGGGGATTTTAAACAAGTGGTTTTGCACCTATTTGGCTCCCCCTACTGGGTTAACTTGCAATCTCATTACTGATTGGCTGACTTTGCTGCCACTCAAAAAATGTATCCAATTATTTCAAAGTGGAGGGGCAGTTAGATGCCTGTGATGTCATAAGCATCAGTTTTTCAGATTGGGTCGTTTTCTGGCTGACATTTCTAAAAGAGGAATTTCTATGAGACTGAGATGTTTAGCATGTCTAGAACTTTTTGTATGTTCGTGAATGCGGGTAGACTACCATTATTCAACAAAGACAAGGTAAAAATGTTTTTTCATTCTCTGTCTCCTTTAAGCGAGAGAGGGAGTAGTCAGGAGTGATAATGTTACTGTGCGCCGGGAAATGTGAGCAAAACATGATTCATTTATTCAACATATCATGTAATAAATTTGATGATGTTTTAAATTTGACATTGCTAGTATTAAAGTGGCAAAATGTTGTAATAATTTGTCCTGTGTGTGTACCTGACTTGCTTTGGAGTTCATTCTCTTGCAGTAGCAATCGTTCTTTGGCAACAGCTAACTCCTCCTCTGCTTTCTTTGCCACGCCCTCAGCCTCGGTCACCCGGCGACGCCCATCTTCTAACTGCTCCTCCAGATCCTGCAGCAAATCAAACAAAGAGAGATGAACTAATGTTGCATCAACATACCTAATAAAAGACTTCTGGTTTTTTTTTTATCATTTGTGGCGATTACAAAAAAGAACTACTGTATAAAATGAATAAGTCACTAGAAAATGAAAATTATCTCATATTTTTTCACCTTCCTATCTCTTTTTAAAACACATAAAGACAGTCATGAGACATGCAAGAACCAATGAGATTCAACTTTATGCACCTGCCGCCATATTTCATCTTGCGATCATTGTATCATTTGGCTTTAGAAGACATTACGGCCACATTCACATTGACTCAATTCCAATTTTTCTCTCTCATGTGGCACAGATCGGATATGACCCACAAACTTGTAAGCAGGAAAAGAGCGCATAGATTCTGATATTCTCAGATTAGTTGCAGGCCTCATTCATATGTGGAAATAAATTGGATTTAAATTGGACACATGCACTCGCGTCTGCAGTGTCGTACGTCATTGATAAAGTGACGTTGGTCAATAACGTCACCTCAGGTGGACACCACCCGTGATCACATGACTCTTCTTAGCAGCGCAACAGAGGACGAAGGCTCCGCTTAGTGAGGTAACGCTTAAGTTAATGTTGTTACAGAAAAAAAGCATTATAATCTTGTATGTAAATATTGAATTATCGTTTCTCTGTGTCCATTGCATATCTCAATGTTTTACTTCCTCAGTGGTTTATGCTTGTCCAGGTCAGTATCTACCTTAAATTGTTTTGCCAAGTGTTTAGTGTAAATGTCATGTAAATGTTTAGTGTAAATGCTGCTTTTGAAAGATGATGTAAATGGGTTATCAAAAAAATATAAAGGATACAGGCAACAAATCAGAATTGGGCAGTGTAAAGATTTGCAGTGTAAATCCAGCCTATGTGACCCTGGACGTTGCACGAGTATATTTGTAGCAATAGTCCACAATACAATATGGATCAAAATTATAGATATATTTTACGCCAAAAATTATGATATTATATAAAGATAATTGTTTATGAAGATATTTTGTACTGTAAATATATTAAAACTTTTTTTTGTAAATGAATGTAGTTGCTAAGGACTTAATTTGGACAACTTTAAAGGGTATTTTCTCAATATTTGTTTTTTTTTTTGCACCCTCAGATTCCAGATTTTCAAAAAGTTGCATCTGTAAGTATTGTCCTATCCATACATCAATGCAAAGCAATCGCAAATCTCAATTTCATAAAATCTTTTGGTCCAGGGTTGCATATTTTAACAACTGGAGACATTTGAATGCAATGTAATAAAATCGATTCAGAACACTGTAGCAACGACCTGAAATCCACCCACAACACCTCACACAGACAGTGAGGGCTTTGCACAAGCTAGCACCACTCACAATTTTCTAGAGGATTCAGTAGGATTTTCTAATTGATTCACCGTACAGCAGCAATGATCTAAGGCTCATGAAGCCCAGGTTGACATTAATCATTTAATTTTGGCTGTCTCATGCACACTTTGAGCCTACGACTTCAAGGCAGCTGTTCAAAGTTAGCAGATATGAGGTGGCTCTGTTAATTTTTTGTGAAGTATGTCAAGCCAAAGCAGAAAGTGTTACTCATCTCCACTCTGTCTTGCATTTCTAGCAGGTCTAATGCGCATTAGCTGTGGCGATGCATCAGAGACAGCTGAGCTGTTGGTGCCAAGTGTAACAACTTGCTTGCGTGGCGTGCATTTACAAAGGACATGTAATGATTAAGTCTTATTCTGTTGGTTCTGTGCAGACGTTGATGCAGGTAACAGAATTAGAGTTGAATACAGATCTCTTGTAGGTAGACTGTTGTAGTCGGATCTGCCATCTGTTTTCTGCGCAGCTGTTTGTGTGTTTGAGTGACAGTAATTGTGGGTGTTTGTGTGATCCCTTTAATCTCTGTCTCAATTAGAATCGGAAGTGTCAGTCACAGGATTAATTACCAGTCCTTACATTGAGACGCTCGCCCTGCTGAAAGGTCAGTAACACATGACCATTCGGCTCGATTTATGTCATCTTGCTTTCTCCGCCACTTTACAGCACTGTAGTTCTCTGAGTTACTGTTTGTTCTCACATGACATGAGTGATTTCATGTGTGTGTGATAATATTGTGTACTTGTAGTATTATTCAAATGTGACCCATCCTGGCTAATTGAGCCGCAATGAGCACATTTTCAAAAATTAGTTACCGCTTCATTCTTCATTAAAAAGCTCAAAATGATGTATGATTGGTTGGAATAAATTTTGAAGTCAGTCTGCACGAGTAAGATCGTTTTCGTGTCTTATCACTCTTAATAACTCTTTTAACATCAAGCAGGTCCCGCACTTTATCTCTATTAAAGAGCACCTATTGTCCGATTCACGTTTTTACATTTCCTTTGATGTGTAACTGTGGGTTCACACCAGCCGCGGAAGAGGCGGCAAAAAAGCGCTATTTGCGCGTAGTTGGACGCTTGAACATTTGAGTTCACTCGCTTCATTCTCGCGTGAAATCCGCGGCTGAAATTCTAGTCATTCGAGAAATTCACGCGGAAATCCGCGTCATGGGAGGGGCTTCTGCGACTCCACGGAGACTACACCACTTCGCTCGCTTCCTGTAATCACGTCACTACTACAGCAAGCTCCTGATTGGTTAACACGGCACGGAATTCCGCCAAAGTTCAGATTTCTGAACTCGCGCGTTTCCCGCGGCAACGCTCAATTCGTGCGGAACGCTACCGCGTGTACCGCGCCGCAGGATGCCTAATTGCGTGTTTGCATTGACTTAACATGCAAATCATCCGCGCTTGCCGCCTCTTCCGCGGCTGGTGTGAATTCACAGTAAGTGTGTATTAGTACATGTTGACGATATGCAAAAGGTACATCAAATAAACGATGACGCGAATTATCGTCTCCGATGTAAATTTCTTTACTTGGAGTACAACAAACACACAGATTGTAGGCAACGGTTTACTTTCTAGGATTTGTGATGTAGACAAGACCGACATTATCATAATTCCTCCCGCTTCGGACTCACAGCCTGTAAGTTAACTCCTGTTAGCATTGCATTGTGACCAAATCTTTCAAACATGTTAAGGAGCGTCACATTTCCGGCTGACGTCAGAGGTATTCAGGCCAATCACAACGTACAGATTAGCTGGCCAATCAGGGACACAGAGCTTTTCAAATCCGTGCGTTTCAGGAAGAGAGTGAAATCTGGAGCTACAAAAATGTACAGTACGTGGAAAATAATGTGTTTTTTAAACCACGCAAACACCATTTTTGTACCAAATACACGAAATAAATTTTTTTTAGCAATGAAATAGGTGCACTTTAATGACTCTCTTAATATCAAACAAGTTCTGCATTTTATTTTCTCATTTCTGCATGTTTTAAAACCAAAATGTCAGGCGCGCAAGTGATTTGCTTCCAATGGACACACATTCTTTGTATTAGACTTAGGAATGTACAAAACTCAGAAAACATAAAAATAAAGATAATTTTAGATGTTTAAGTAAAATTTTGAGCAGTGGGGTTGCTAGACAAGGGCTTAATGTACATACTTCACAAAAACCTCAAATTCGACAAAAATCAATATATTTTAAACTTTTGCCTGTAGCTCAAAAGTAGATTGTGCACATTCCAACTTATTTAGACAGCACATGTCACAAATATTGTATCTGATGATTATTATTATTTTTTTGGACATTTATGTGTATGTGTCCAATCTAAGCCAGATTCTCTATAGAAGGTTTCTAGACGTTTTGATCAAAGAATTTTAATGACTTATTCAGGTATTGCTGAATAATAAATGAATAAAAAATGATTTTACAGGGATCACAGTCACAAAAAGCAATTTCTGGCCAATTAAATATTTAAGAGCTATGAATAACTAGAAAAATGCATATTAGCTTTAAAAAGAGAACAGTTTACCGAACATATTTACTGACATGGTTATAAACCCATATCCTGTTGTTTTTTATAGTTCATAATGGCTATATACCTGTCAAGCTCTTAAAAAGGATAAAAACACCATAAAAAGCATTATAATAGTAGTCAGGACAACTGCCATATATTTTAAGTCCTCTACATATGTGAGGAATATGTGAGGAAGAGGTAGCCATTGTAGAATTTTTATCAGACTTATCCACTAAATAAGCCCCGCCCCATTCCCCCAAAATCCAGCCCTCTATAACATGCACATAAACAGAGGATCTTAAAGACCGAGATCATTAGAAAATGAGCAGGACTGCATCAGCCTATCATCTTTATTTGTCAATTGGTCAATCAGTTTATCTGTTTAGGGCTACTTTAGAAACTATCTAATAATCTATTAATCAAATTATGCAGTTTACAGGGCACTCTTGTCTTCCCCAATATGGCAGCAATGTTGACATACGATTCAGCAGTTAATGAAGTGACTCTTCCTGCATCCGAAATCACATACTGTAACAGTGTGTACTGAATAAGATGAAATATCCACTCATTGACCATTCTATAAAGTATGAATATGGGTAGTATGAATGAAATTTGGACATACAACATCCACCATGATAATACATGACGCTACATACGTTGCATAACAACAAGAAAGCCATCAATTTGGTGTTATGGTGTTAAACAAGCGCAATTTACTCACTAATAACAACGGTTTTCCTTATGTATACCGCCAACATTTGATTAGAGCCGCGTAACCACTTTCAATCACATTTTTGAATATGACAACGTTCCTTCTTCTTCATTGGGTGACTCTTCTCCTGGGGCCTCACAGAATAGTAAAAAGTCCATCGAATGCACACTTCAAAATCTTGCCAGAAGCAGTAGGTCATCTGTGTACTTTTCCCCTTCTGTTTTTCAATTACTATGAATTTGGACATACTATTCGCCTCGCCTTCATGTCTACGTCTAAAACTTTGCAAAAGCTCTTAAATGACAAACTGCTTCGTGCTTTCCATATATGGGCTGCCCTGTGAACTTGCAGAAAACACCCCAAAGCATTTTGATTGGATAATAGTGGAATCTCACTTCACCATGTTGCCACATTTTTGTCTGCAGAATATAGGGGATGGTATTTCAGGACACCATATCTGTGATATTTGAGGTAATAGGGCCATTTTGCATGCTAATCCTACTGAAAACTCCAGCAAAGACCAGCATAAGCTGGTAGCTGGTCTTAGCTGGTTTAAGGTGTCAGTAACTGGTCTAAGCTTGTCCTCCCATCCAGCTGGTTGGTCAGCTGGTTTTCCAGCCAGACCAGCTAAGTCCAGCTAGACCAGCTTAAAAGTGACCAAAACACAGCTAGACCAGCTTAAAAAGTGTCCAAAACACGGCTAGACCAGCTTGCAACACCAGCAATACCAGCTAAAACCAGCTCACCACCTTATGCTGGATTTTTCAGTAGGGACTTCACCTTCAGTACTTTATTTACTAACATCTTTCCTTCTATGACATCAGATAAGATATTGCATCAGTTTTGATAGTTCCTAATTGCAAATGATGGTGACTGATGTAAGCATATGGACAGCAGTTTTTAATTTTAGAGCTATTCCAGAAGGGACAATTTTCATTAAATATTGACTTCATGAGTTTGCATTAACATAAACAATAAAGCATATTTAGCGTGTTGTCCAAGGGAGGGCTCTGAGCTTGAAATAGCCTTAACCCAGAGTACCTCCCCCCTTCTTAACAGGGATAGACATACCAGCTGAGAGTAAGCCAATGGGGTGGAGAAGGGATGCTGCAAAAACTGTCATGGGGCAGAGGTGAGAGACAGCTATACATAGACATTATATACGTAGACGCCTCATAAGCTACATTTACACTGCACACCACAAACAACGGCCTTTGAACCAGAAGTCATTTATTTTCTATGTCAAAGTCACAAAGGGGCTGCGTGAGGTGCCAACCATCTGCGGATGCGTAATTTTCGATCCATTTTGAGTGTTGGATCCATTAAAAAATGTGAACTTGTGCGACTACACCGCATGTGATGTGCCGACTGGAAGTGATGTATTTCATTTTATTCCAATAAAAAACTGTGTGTGAGGTGAAAAGTATTAATCCTTTTTGTTTAACTTTATCGGTAACATCTGAATCCTTAAAAAAAGTATTGATTACTGATAAGTAATACATTATTAATTTAATATGTATACGTTATTTTAATCTTGTCTCCATATGAAGAGTTTTGTTGCAAAACGAGATAACTCAGTTTTTAAAATTTTTGTCAAAACATGTTTACTATTATGTTATCATGTTATTATTATTTTTTATGGTGCTACTTAGCTGTATTTTTTAAGTAATGAAGGTTTAAATCAAAACAAACCAACTGCAGTTGAACTGATATGAATTGGAATGCACAACCAAAAAAACAAGATTTATGAAAAAAAAAAATCTTGTTTTGCATCGAAACTCTTCATATGTTCTTTGGTCTTTGTCATATATACATAGCTGTTTATTGTTTCATTCATTTGCGTTCATTTATTTATTCCACTATGGTAAATATGGGAATGAAGGCTCTTGCGCTGGAATAAGCTTCTCTTCCATGTTACGATTAAACTGAAACTTCATTTCGACTGCCACTAGGAGGCGAAGTCCGACAATCGTGTCATTATGTCGTGTGCAGTGGAAAGGCGGCTATAGACTGCCGCTACCTATTGGAGCTGATGTATCAGTGCGGCCGCCATCTTGGATGGGTCCCCAATGCGCCCCCCCTGCATTTATTTCTACTGAGGAAGTTGTATCCCCAACTACAATAATCACAACTCCCCGGATTTTTACATGGTTTGGTTACACATAACATTAGTTACGATGACACGATGGTAAAATAACCAAAATTATTGTTCAATCTTACTTGTGAAAGGTAATCTCATGCGATCTGGTATCAATACTGCGCCCGTTATTGCAACCATAAGCTGCACAAAATTTGGGCATTGTTGCGTATAATGAGAAGACCCAACCAATATGGATTATGTTCCAGCACATCATGAGGCTTCTACATATATAACGTCTATTTATACATAGAGACCTCTTTGTGCTGATTGATAAAATTACATGACCATGCTCCTCCCAAACTTAGATTTAAAAAATTTGGGACTGTTCTCAAATAAAGCTATCATTGTGCTTATTGTGCTTGATGCAATTATTTTGTCTATTTATCGGCTTGACAGTTTTTTTACATCTTTAAAATAATCTTTTTGTGTTGCACGTATTTTAGGTTTAGATGAACTATTTCTTTAGGACGAATTTCAATCAGTTTAACAGTACTGTAAACAAAATGTTCAACACTACAGATAGCAAAATAACCAAACTGTGTGTTGCATAATGCTTAGTGTGCACATGTGTACCTCTGCTCGCTCCTGAAGCTTGCTGCAATGTCTGTTGCTCTCATTCAGCCTCTGTTCTTGAACCTCCAACTCTGCCTCTGCTTTTCTGAGTCTCTGCTGAAGCGTTGCATTCTGGGACTTGCGGTTCTCTTGCTCTCTCTGCTGCCACTGACTGATGTGCTCATTGAGACTCTGTTGTACTGTCCTCTTAGCTGCCTCCTGCTCTTCCTTCCTCTCCTCTTCCACCTTCCTCATTCTCTTCTTCCATTCCTCGACCTCTCTCTTCCACTCCTTTTCCAATTTCTCCTTCTCGTCTTTCAGAGCTTGTAACTCCTCTGTACATGCTTGCAACCTCTCTTCATACTTTTCCTCGATTTTTGTCTCTCTGTTCCTCTCCTCTTCCTCTCTCCTTCTCTCTTCTTCCACTCTATAGGTTTTCTCCTCTTCCTCTCTCCTTCTTTCTTCATCTCTGGCTCTGCGTAGCTCCTGGCACTCGTTCTCTAGCCGTCTGTTTTCATCCTGTGTTTCTTGCAGTAATAGGTGCTGGTTGTCTCTCTCGGTCTGAAGGCTCTGGTAGTCTCTGCGGAGATCTGCTGTCTCTTGGGTTAACACGGCTATGCGCTCTGCATACTCTAATTCAACTCTCTGTCCACGTTCTTCCACCTGAAAAAGACACAAACTTTTAGCTAATGAAGCAATATGATGTCATTTTATTTGTGTTTATGTGTGTGTAATCATGTTTTTACCTCCTCTACAGTGGCCTGGAGCTCTAAAAGGCGTGTCCTCAGAATACATGCCGACTCCTCCTCCTCCTCCTGGCTAGTGGTTGGTTGAAGGGTGCCCTGCGTCTCCGTGGCAACACGTCGTAGCGATTGCAGGGTTGCTTCTTGCTCCTCATTCTTAGTGTTTAAAGAATATATGACCTGTACATAAAACAAGCACATGCCACTGTGGATTACATTTTTACATTCACAGTCATAATGTCTTATTGAAAGCAAGTAATCCATTGGGTTAATGTTAGCTCTAGGTCATTGGCAGAAAGCATGCAAGGCTTTTCTCCTAGCAACAGGCATTATTTTTTTTACAAATAAAATAGAAAATTCTTAATATTTTGAAATATGTTGCGAGAAAATATTATGAAACAAATAATTAGGAAAAAGTCTACAGAAAAACAAAACATCAAAACTCATGAAGTATTTGAAGTTCATGTATGTGTGCATGTGCACGCTGTGGATGCCTGAATTTGATTGTTTTGTACGCATCAACAATCTGTGAAGGCTTGCGACTGGTTGTGTGCAGCTGTTTGCATGTGTTTCATTATGTTGTGTATTTTTTTACAGGTCATAAGTATATGTGTGTCTGAGCATATGACTGTGCGTGCGGGCATATGAGTCCTAATATTACGTGTCACTATGGCGCTCTATCAACTTGTCCTACCCGTAAGTCCCCATGCCTGGGGTGTCATCAGATTCCCAACGTCTCACTCATCCCTCCAGCGGCTCGTGTGTTACCATGACGCCTGACTGTCTGCCATTAATCGCCGCCACGGCGGAGCTGGACATTCCATATGATGGACAGCGGAAACTCACTCTCACTCTCTTTTTACTCACCCAATCTCTCTCTCTCTATTGGCCTGCCCCCCCAGTCTTCTGTAAGCTATCCGCCCTCTATCTCTCTGTCTGTCCCTGTCTACCTCTTTTAACTTTTGCCCTCTGTCTATTTTCTCTCTCAGTCCATAAACTATAGAACTATCACAGAATAAAGCCCGGGATACACTGCATGATTTTTGGCAGTCCAAGATGAAAGATTAACATTGTAAAACAAATTTCTGCAATCACGGCTCTTAATCGATGGTCCTATGTCGTACAGTGAGAAAGGTTCAAAGAAGTCTGTTTTCTCGGTCTTGCGACCAAAGATAACCTATGATAGTTTTTCGACAGTAGTCCCTTTCACACATACAGTCTTTACTGGTAATTTACTGGTAAATTGCAGTTAACAGATCATGTGTGAACAGAACCTTTCCGGTAAATCAGTGCTCCCAATTTAACAGTAAGACAGGTTGTAAGATTACCAGTAATTTACCGGTAAGCGCTATGTGTGAACGAAAAATATAGGATTACCGGCATTTAGAACGGACGACGTCAGACCGCGCTGACAGCTTCGGGCCAATCATAATGATTTAAAACAGATGACGCGTTTACGCCCAGATTGTTTACGGACGTTTCCACACATGCGGTGCTTGAAAGTCGAGCACACCTGAAGTTTACGTCCACATTTCTTCACCAAAGTTGTTTAAAACATCTTACCACCTACTTGTCGAATTGCCGACGTCCTTAGCACGCCCTATGTGAAGCCTATTGTGCAAAAAGTACTGTTGTTTAAAACGCCATCGGTTTGACGTCGCCTCATGCAATGTTGTTTGGTCATGAGCAACTTCGCGACTGTCAGAGTTTACCACAGACGTGAAAACAACAAAATACGGACCGTGGATATGAACGACGTGGATTGTTTACAAATACAACACTGAGCTCGCCGCGCGCCACAGGTACTTCCGCTTTCTCAACGAATTTACCGGTATTTTGATACTGATGTGTGAATGATGTCTTACTGGTAAAAAGACGGAATGTCACTGCGTGTGTGAACAGCACATTTTTGTATTTACTGGTAAATTCATTCTGGTAAATTCATGGTAATTTACCAGTATTACTGTGTGAAAGAGGCTAGTGACAGAAATTCAGCATGATCAACGCACAGTGTGTTTGGTGCTACAACTAGTATTTATTTACTAATAGTGTGTTTATTTACAACCAAGCGTTTGTGAAAGCGCACAGCCAGGGTTGCTATATTCGCGGGTCAACCAGCCCAAATAAACAATCCAAACTAGCCCAAATCATATAAAAATGAATGTTCACAGCCCAAATACCAATAACTACTAATAAACAAAATCCTTTCATCTTTAAAAAAAAAAAACTCAGGAAAACGCAGAGCACACCATCTCTCGTCGATTTCATGCATTATCTCTGAAAAAATGTACAAAGTCAAAACTGAGTTGGAGAAAGTTGTTCTTAAGAAGTTTTCAGATATAGGCAAAGAAAACACTTTTTGAAAGGCACAATGCAATTTTTTGCTTTATGTAATGTTATGAAAGACATGAATGCTGCAGCGCGAATATACTGCGTGTGACTTCATAACCTTAATCATGCGTGTTCCCATTGCTATTGCATGTTTCTGCGACGTGAATCATGTGATACGTAAATAAGAGGTAAATATAAGACATATAATAATATAAGACCCTGTCGCAGACCCCCAACATCCCCCATTTTCAAAAACTCATCGGTTAAATGCACGTTATAAACGACTCCTATTCGTAATGATTTTAGATTGATAAGGACTTCCTGTCAGGGGTGGCAAGACAAGAACCCAGACGGATGTATACAAAAAACACTGATGACTTTAATTTAAAGAGACAAAAACAGAAAAAAATAAACCCACAAGGGGGCAAAACATCACAAATACAAGATAACAAAACACTGACTAAACTAGAATGACTTACAAACAAACTCCACTAAATAACAATAAACTAAACAGGACACTTTCAGGACACACTACTCACAATAAGAAAGACAAATGCACAAGCAAAGAACATTAAGCACAAGGACTTTAAATAGGGACAAAATAAATTACATACACCTGGAAATCATTACAAGTAAGGGATCGGGAAAAAAGTGACGAGACCCGGGAAATGCGGGGTCAGAATAAACCCATACTAAAACCACGCATCTCCCACATAAAACATGGTACTGCCAGGATCACAAAGACTAGATATAATTCAAGACATGATTCTGACAGGATCCTGACACTTCCTACTGACCAAACGCCGTAGTACACGCATGAACTGTACACGCTATTAATCTTCACAGAATTTTGCAGAAAAGTGACAAGTTTGCTGCACCCCTAGGTAATGATCTTATTGGACTGCAAAAATCCTGCAGTGTATCCCAGGCTTAAATGGGTAAGTGAAGTTACATATCTGTAACACAGAAATGTCTGCTTGCTTTATATAGGGGGACAGTGAGCATAATTTGGAGTGCACAAAGCATACAACTGACTGTTCAACATAATCTCAAGGCAATTTCTATCTATTTACCGAGGTGGATCATTTGTATAAATTTGGACAATCTCATATTTTGTACAATCAGCATTCGCCCCAGTGATGTTGGATTTAGGGGCAGGGCTTTATTACAGTTTTTTCTAATAATCTACATTGCATCGTACAATTCATACAAAGTAGCCACCTTGTAAAATAACTACAGAACTGTAAAAATTTGTACGAATTAGCTGCCTTATTTATTATAATACCACAGGTCTGTTGGTGAGCTTGAACCTGCTTACGTCACGAGTCATTTTTTGGACCCAACATCCAATGGGAAAATTCAACTGCAGTAGCCACCGTTCAACCTGAAGAGGGCAGCAATCAGACGTTTTTACCCCATATATTGTAGTATTGAAACACTTTATATCCAAATGTCAAAAAAATTACTAAAATCAATGAACAGTACTAATAAAGCATCATTCTTA
Organism: Paramisgurnus dabryanus; assembly: GCF_030506205.2. Lineage (NCBI taxonomy): Eukaryota > Metazoa > Chordata > Actinopteri > Cypriniformes > Cobitidae > Paramisgurnus > Paramisgurnus dabryanus. The sequence goes on along the minus strand of NC_133340.1, from coordinate 43,916,993 downwards.
CAGATCATTAACTAAAAAAAGTTGGTTTAGGGTTTAGTTACTCTTTAAAAATATTTGTGGTAACCGTGGTATAAGAGGAATCCGGTCCTCTAAATTATTTGAAAATAATGCACACCCGCGGTGTAACGGCACTCTGCTTTGCGTCGTGCTGCATTGCACCTTAGGTGTGCATTATTTTCTTATAATTCAATGGCCCGTCGTCAATTATTCCTTACTTATTACACATATTAACATCATTATCTTTATGTTAATATGTGAAGCTGTTCATCTTCTTCAAGTCATCTATTTGGTTACTCTTGAATAATTGTTTTTATTTTGTTCACTTAAAGTATAGATGGACTAAATGATGCACCATCTCCTCATTTATTCCCTGACTAACCATGGTAGAACCAGTTAAAAGTTAAAATTGCATTTCCAGCTGCCTTCTCACACAGTATGACCATTTATTCGAGGTACACACCTGTGAGTTTTCGGACCTCTCCCATGAAACCCATTACCCCAGTTTTTCACACGACCACTGAATTAAAAATAACCTTTCAGAAAGACCTGTATATGTAAAAGGGGCTAGTAATAACTCAAGTAGATAAAAATCTATATAAAAAAATAGTATTTGTTGCACAGCATTAGTATTAAACAATGTATTAAACTGCCTGCAGACAGGTTATGACTCATACATCCACTCACTTACAGCTAAAAATAATGCGTATGGAGTATGTTTACATGATGATAACGGGATTTCACAAAGCAGCTGCAATATTCCTACCAACAAGCAAACTGTCGGATACACAGATGTACATAAACACACATGGAGTGGTGGGCTACAATTTCGAGCCCTGGCCTATTTTGTTGGCACTGCTGACATTTCAATATTTCAGCTTGACCTCAGTCAGATTCAGGACGGACGCCATATTTCATTTGATCAGAAAGTAAGCAGGTCTAAACGACAGACATATAGTCTGTAAGCGTTCATGAGGTTTTATAATGTAGCCTGGATTTGTGTCTAATTAAATATTGTGTCTACTCTGACTAATGTCCATGCTAATAAAACCTGATACACACTCTCACTTTCCATCTCTCTACTTATACACAAGCAACTGTGTGTGTGTGTGTGTGCGTGCGTGTGTGTATAACAGCCTCTAACCTCAGTTTTCAAGTGAGCCTATGCTCATTGTGAGCCAAAAGGCTAATAATTTTTCATAGTGTCAAAAAGTTTATGGTTATTGATTTCATAATGCATCACCGGGTTGCAGCCAAACAAAACATGCATCATTTCAAATTAGACTCCAAAGGTCCAGAATTAAGATGTAAGTACTGTCTGCTTCAGTGAGAAAGTTGTTGTTTTGGAGATAAAGATTTAATTTTATCATATGTGATGTGTGTTTATGTCATGACAGTAACTTTACAAGCTTTTGTGATTTTTTTTATAATTTTATCTGTATAGTCAATCAGCTCATGACATTTTTACAACTGGGACACAAGGAACTGTTTAACATATGTTTAACAAAAAAAATTAAATGACATCTCAAATTATATATATATTAATAAAGAAAATACATGGAATTTCTACTTTTTAAGATAAGATTTAGATGGAAATCTGCAAATTTAAAGGCAAGGTGTTGTCACACGTTTTACAGAATTTTTCATTATTTTCATACTCAATTTCTGTAGGCACAAATCTAAAAAACTAAATGACAAGGTAATGCGGAGTCAGTCCTACAATCATATCCTAGTAAAATATATAAAAATATACACTCACCTAAAGGATTATTAGGAACACCATACTAATACTGTGTTTGACCCTCTTTCGCCTTCAGAACTGCCTTAATTCTACGTGGCATTGATTCAAGAAGGTGCTGAAAGCATTCTTTAGAAATGTTAGCCCATATTGATAGGATAGCATCTTGCAGTTGATGGAGGGCATGAAGCTCCCGTTCCACCACATCCCAAAGATGCTCTATTGGGTTGAGATCTGGTGACTGTTGGGGGCATTTTAGTACAGTTGTCATGTTCAAGAAAGCAATTTGAAATGATTCCAGCTTTGTGACATGGTGCATTATCCTGCTTGAAGTAGCCATCAGATGGGTACATGGTGGTCATAAAGGGATGGACATGGTCAGAAACAATGCTCAGGTAGGCTGTGGCATTTAAACAATGCCCAATTGGCACTAAGGGGCCTAAAGTGTGCCAAGAAAACATCCGCCACACCATTACACCACCACCACCAGCCTGCACAGTGGTAACAAGGCATGATGGATCCATGTTCTCATTCTGTTTACGCCAAATTCTGACTCTACCATCTGAACGTCTCAACAGAAATCGAGACTCATCAGCCCAGGCAACATTTTTCCAGTCGTCAACTGTCCAATTTTGGTGAGCTCGTCCAAATTGTAGCCTCTTTTTCCTATTTGTAGTGGAGATGAGTGGTACACGGTGGGGTCTTCTGCTGTTGCAGCCCGTCCGCCTCAAGGTTGTACATGTTGTGGCTTCACAAATGCTTTGCTGCATACCTCGGTTGTAATGAGTGGTTATTTCAGTTAAAGTTGCTCTTTTATCAGCTTGAATCAGTCGGCCCATTCTCCTCTGACCTCTAGCATCAACAAGGCATTTTCACCCACAGGACTGCCACATACTGGATGTTTTTCCCTTTTCTCACCATTCTTTGTAAACCTTAGAAATGGTTGTGCGTGAAAATCCCAGTAACTGAGCAGATTGTGAAATACTCAGAGCGGCCCGTCTGGCATCAACAACCATGCCACGCTCAAAACTGTTTAAATCCCCTTTCTTTCCCATTCTGACATTCAGTTTGGAGTTCAGGAGATTGTCTTGACCAGGACCACACCCCTAAATGCATTGAAGCAACTGCCATGTGATTGGTTGATTAGATAATTCCATTAATGAGAAATTGAACAGGTGTTCCTAATAATCTTTTAGGTGAGTGTATATTTTATTGAACCTTGACCTTTATTGACAATATGCCCAAATAGTGGGGTATATTCCCACAGTATATGGAGTCATTGACACACATTCATTGCATGCTTTTCAGCAAAATGTATAGTAAAAACCAATACACACAAAACTATTTAAGAAACGGTATGAAACGTAATTACTGTACTAGTGAAGTGTATTTTTGCTTACAGAACACATCTAAGCCTCTTGTTATTCTTCCAATGAGCTATATTGTGTAAACTTCAGTTGTCTATATACCTATAATGAGGTTTTACTATATATAAACGTAATAAGCACAATAATCAAGTTTACAAAAAAAAAAAAACATTTTTGTCGTGACTTGGATAGCTTTCTGTCTGGTTCTGCATCACCTGTAATGTAAAGAGTAATGTGATGCTAAAAACATTAAATCCTGTTGCATTCCTCTCCAAATAAGGAGAAGTAAGTGCAAATAAGAAGTGCAAATAATTGATAAGACTACACTCCATTGTAGTGCTGTATATACATGTAGACATATAAAGCAAACACGCATACATTTAAAGGACACGAACTGGATCATCAGTATAGGCACATACATACATCACTGCGGCACACATGCGGTTATCCTGGAGACAGGCTCGGTAACCTGAATAGTTCAATGACTCTTGTTAAATGAGTATATTAATTGCGCGCTTACCTTCGTCAGCTGCGCTATTTTCTTGCACATTTTTGTGTGCATCTTATAATCATACAATTCCTGCTCCACGTTGGAAGGATCAGCACCAGCGGTCCCGTTACACGCGCCGCTACCGGTGGGCTGGGTCATCTTCCCAGCGCTGGAAGCCATAATAACTCCGTTAGATCACGCTGATCAATCACAAACCCGACTGCGCAACACCCTGCTCGCCTCTACGTGATCCTGAAGGCAGAGTCCTTATTACAGCCGAAAGCATTGTGCTTGCTAAAGCGATCGTCCAACGCTCTCCCGCTGCACCGCGACGCTTCCCCCGGTAAGCGCGCAGCTCACGCGCTAATGCCATCAGGGACACGGACAGGGCAGCACGCGGCGCGGGACAGGACAGTGACGGCATGTGTCCCCGACCCGGACACCTGTCTTTCACCCGGGGCGTGACTACAGTCTTATATTACGAGTCACGGGTACTGCAGTGTAATCATAACCCCTCCCATGTACACCAACAATCCCATACTACGCACAAACACACGCACGCGCAAAATTTCCATTCACCATTCTCTTTCTTATGCTAACTTAATTACTCACTTTCCTTGTTGGCATTTAATGACGTAAATATTTATTTTATTAATATTTTTAAGTGTGAAATGTTTTATTTTTATTTTTTTGCAATAAAAAAAGATGTAAGATACAGCAATAAATAAGCATTTTTCTAAGTTTTTAACATAGGAAACCATCTAACAACATAAGTACATGGAGTGTAGATGAAATTCACATTAAGATCATAAAGTAGGTATGATGATAAAAATTTTCAACTAGGTCCACCTAGTTACAAAGCTCAAAGAAACGATCAGATTTTCTCCAGAGGTTAGATAAAAACATCTACATTATGGATCGTCGACTGCAAATTACTTTTTTTGTGTTGAGAGTGATTTGGAGAAGGTGATAAGGAGCACAACTGAGGTGCAAAAAGACCAGACTGTATAAAAATAAAGACACGTCACCAGAGATGCATCGAGCAGTGGAGCTGCTGCTCAGAGAAGTTTGTCTTATTATTTTTATCATATACTTAAAGTTTTTGTTTCATGTTAACTCAACTGTTTTTGATTATAAAAATAACAATGGAGGTGACTAAGACACAAGTTTTACATAGGTTCATTATTCTATGACGTTATGTAAATGCATCATATTTATGGCTATATATGATGCATAGAATATAAAACAAAAAAACAAGAAAAAAAGTTATGTAGGGGAAATATAAGTATTACCAGCAATGCATACGTTATTTGGCAAACATATAGCATTTGTAATTATAAATATAATTCATGTAATGTGTATATACACACACACACACACACACACACACACACACACACACACACACACACACACACACACACACACACACACACACACGATAGCACTGTTTAAATAAATGGAAAATTGGCCAAAAAATATAGAAACATTTTAAATCCTTAATATTTTTGGTAAATTTCATTTCAGATCACTATTCCTTATACTGAACATCAACCTTAAGAAATGTAGAATTTTTTGCTATAGCAACATGAACATTACATTAAAAATTACATATAGACCATACAAGATAGATCCAATAAAAAATACAAACAAAAATAAATATATAAAGAAAATAAAATAATATTGAAAGTAAAATAATAATGGATGGTAATTGGTAAATGGACTGCATTTATATAGCGCTTTTAACAGACCTATGGCCATCCAAAGCGCTGTACATGTTGCCTCACATTCACCCATTCACTCACACATTCATACACCGACGGCGGTGTCAGCCATGCAAGGCGCCATCCAGCTCGTCGGGAGCAGCTGAAGTCAAAAGTTGGCAGCCTTGTGATTAGCAGGTTCAGATGTGTGTGACTTGGGGTCGGAACTGAATTCTGCCCTCCAGGAACACGATTGGGGACCTGCGGTTTTTAAGAGCAACTGCAAATGTAACTTACATGAACTTATATGAAAAAACTAATTGCAATAATTAAAGCTTATTTTGTTTACTATTCATTTCCTTGAACTGACTGGGATGCATTAAAAAGAAAAAAAGGATCAAGTAGAATGAGCACAACCTTCCTAACAAAGTGGTGACAGCCACTCCATCTGCTGAAGGCCATATCTGGAGGCCTTTGAGAGCCTCCATATTGGCACAGCCTTTACCATGGCATGGTGATGTCATTGGCCTTCAAATACGGCCTTTCGGGGACACAGCCTTCGAGTTGTGTTGCACCCATGTCCGAATGAGTGCATTGGTGCGTGCTGCAAAAAGCACAGTGGTTCTCAAACTGGGGTCCGGGGCCCCAAGAGGGGCCGCGAGATGGTGCCGGGGGGCCCCAGTTTTATGATATTTTACAAAATACATTCATTTATCATGAATTCTGTGTAATTAAACCTAAAAAAATAAGGCTAGTAACCAACAGCACTACTTTGTATAACTTAATATGTTTTGTTTAATTAAAATGTTAAATTTTAGAACAGTTTTTGTAATACATTTTCTCTGGGGGGCCCGCGAAGGAATGCACCGTACACAAGGGGGGCTGCATGCGGAAAAAGTTTGAGAACCATTGCCTTAAAGTATAGCAAGTTTGCTAGTTAAACCAATAATTATTTTACATACGATTCAGAACTATTGATTTATATTTGTATTGAATAACACTGGATGAGGAATAAAATATAATCTAAACCTCAAGATTTCTGTATTGTTTGTTGAGTAAAATAATTAATAAAATTTAATAATTTAAGAGATTTTTGTTTTATTCTCTTTTATTTAGCTCTGATGTTACAAGTACCAGGGTTGTTCCAGTGAATGACAACTTCTATAATCTAATTGGTGTTGGGTCTGGATCCGATTACTGAAGTCAACCCCTGGCGTTTCCAAGAACAGTACAACAGCAAGCACATTGAGTCTAAAAATGCATTAAGTATGATAAATAAGTATAACGCCTCAGTCAGACCATCAGCGACTAGCAGTAGCAGAGCGACATGATCTCATTCATTTCTATGGAAGCTTGGCGACGTCTGGCACACGAGCGACAGTGACCCTAGGTGACCGGATGGGGCGTGTCTAGCGATGTGCCAAAGTATAGAAAAGTTTAACTTTATGCAAATGATGAGTGACTTTTGGGAGTCAATTCAGGTGTTTGTTGTAGTCCAAGAAATGAGATTTACATAGAAAACAATAACTTATGGCATCATTTACTTTGGGGTATGTACCTTTTGCATATCGTTAACTGTACTAATACACACTGTACATGAAATATCTTGTGCAGGTGACAAAAATGAATGTCAAATAATTTATAAATGAGCATTTTTTTTGCAAAACGAGGTAAATGATTTTAGTGTATGAACACAATTAACCTTTTAAATGCTGCGAATGTATAATTCAATTCTACAGAAAACACTGAATAATTACTGATTTCTGTACTTTTACAATCCATGATAAAATTTTATTCTGTAAATATACTATAATTGCATAATATTTACATGTATATTACACTGATATAATATTACATTATATTCATGTGATCTTGAATTTAATGGTAATATTTTTATTTACAATCAAGCAATATTTTTTTGCAATTAACAATAACAAATATTAATTTTTAGTGTCAAAAAAGCTTTAAAACAAAATTAATACTTTCTTTCAATTTAAAACTATTGCAGTCACTTGCAGCATGTTTCCTGGCCTGCACAGCAACCTCCAGTGGATGGATTTATACCCGCACTTCCCAGCTGCTTGACCAGCTCAAAGGGATTATTAGACACCGTCTGAGGAAAGAGAACAGCATATTTATACTAGAGCTGGTTGCATTTTATAATTTATGAACAAATATTCTTTAGTATGTATAAGTTTATTCCATCCAGGGACCAAATTAGATAGATCCACATTTTTTCAACAGAAGCTCCAGAACACAGCGCAAAATTGCTAGGGGTGGATGCAAATCTTAACATCTTTACAGACAAATGTCCACAGCATAGAAATGTATGGATATTATGTAAATGGCTTCCTTTAGTGTACCTGAAAATGTTTTTAAAATCTTAATAAACCCAGTAAATGGCAGATGGAAAATCTATCTATAAATGCACAAATACTTTTAAATGGGTTGCCTATGAATTAAAATGGTTGCTTATGATTGTGTTAAGTGTGATTGTAAATATATTCCCAATTCTTTCTTGTGTTTTCTTGGACTAAACTACCAAAAGCACTGATAAAATGGCATTCTTAAGTTGGAATGGCAGACTTGTGGCCAAGTCATATTTGTAAATAGGTGATCTTGTGTGTCTGAGGCTGCTGTATCTGTGTACCTACAGCAAATAGTGGCCAATCTTAGAAACATCGTATACAGTACTTTCATGAAAAATCAAACTGCACTTATTTACAAATGTACAACTACAAGGTTTTTTCTTTCACACTGCAAGTTTAATCCTTTAAAGCTAACTCTCCAGTTTGAATTTTTGTTATCCAGCTTTTTAAAACTCCAATGGACATTCCATGTCACAGTTTCTCTACACACCCCTTACCATGCCTACTATATGTAAATTAAAGAAGTGTGCTTTTAATAACTCAAGTCTGTCTATCAGTAAGAGCAATATAGCTAAAATGCTGTTCAAAGTTTTGTTCTACCCCCCCCCCCCATAGGTGGGTGATTTACACACCCTAATGCACAGCACAAATTATGCACATAAATACTGTATGTACTGGTCGCTGTTTTCATAAATCTAGTTCAAATGTAAAACCCCTTTTATTGATGTATTTGATGATTACTCAGTGCTGTGATGAACATAGAAATATGATGGCAATGGAGCTGCAATGTCTATGCTGCCTTTGCGCCATCCATCTCTGGATAAAGGATCACTGGCTGCTCGCAGCAAGTTGTGTTGACCAAGTTAAGGAAAAAAACTTTCCAGTGTTATTTTTAGGAATCTGTGCATCACTGCAGGCTTGTGACACATCATTCATGTCTGTCACATGCACACTTTGGTTACAGTGGAAGAGATGGAGAAGTGTTTACGTGCCTGTTTATAGCAATAAAAATCAGCATATGCCATATTTTACTATGATTAGCCTTGCTACAATTACGAGCTTAATCACATTTTTTATTGAAATATTCCATTCACATGAGGTGAAGTTTAATCACAAAATTGCCCAAATTGTTTTATAATCACATAATGAGTGTGCAATTAAACAGTCACCAATCAGTTACAATAAATGAATCACTTACCTTGGGTTTGGCATTGCAGCCTTTAGAGGCAGAGACGTTCCCCCCGTGTGGTTGCAATGTGAATTCTTCCAAAAATCTGGAGTTGCTCAGAATACTTGCAACATCACCATCCACTTCCATTACTGTATTTGCCTGAAGAAAGTCCCAAAGGTTTCCTCATTATGCTTGTGCACACTGTAAAGCACAAGTGTCCAGTCCTGCCCCTGGAAGGTCACTGTCCTACAGATTTCGCTCCAAACACTCCTGGCTATATTTAACCATGACCATATAGCCTACATAAAGTCCTCAAACTGAATACATGAAGAAGTCCGCTGAATTTGATATATCTGAATTACAAAAATTATTACTTTTTTCAACAAATTACAATGTTTTATAATCTTTGTGGTCTCCAGTTAAGTATTTATTGACAGAAAATTTTTCATTTTCAATTATTGAAATTGAAAAAGAAACTTTCAGAAAAAACAAAGCTTATTTACTTTGTCTAATATGGTGAAGTGACATACGATTCAGCAGTCAGTGCAGCATAGATCTACTATATGAGACAAGTTATTTCTGACATGAATGATTAGGGTTGGAGCTAAACTCTGCAGGACAGTGGCCCTCCAGGACAAGGATTCGACACCCTTGATTTAAATGCATATACTTCAAACATTTAACATAAAAATGGCATGCATGACTATTTTAGCATTTATTACATTTGCATAAAACTGACATTCATTTACGCCACAAGACCTAAGGACAAAATAAAACTGAGCAATATATGAAGTATTTACAATTATGCTAACAATAATCATTATAAATGATTTAAAGAATGGAAAAGTATGCATTGTAAATGTGATTCTGTCAGATCATGTGCTGGTAAAAATTGTATACCTTGAAGGTATATTGGACATCAAATTCAAAGCATTCTTCCACACCCGTAATATTTCCATTGTACATGGCCAGACAGGGATCCTTCTTTGAACATTTTGGTAACTTGAAGAGTCGATATGTGGCTGACACAAATTTGCAGTCACCTAAAATGTACATTTGATAAAGTAAGTTCATTTAAATAACTTTTAAAATAAATGTAACAATTGATAATGATAAACTAATAATTAACTTCATCAGTGTATTTGGACATAACTTAACTATGGAATTCTTTAAACCAACTATGTTATAAAATAAAATTAATTATAAATTAATTTGCATTTTAATGAATAAAATAAGTATTTGATCCCTTATAAATTAGCAAGATTTCTTACATCTGTCTTTAATGCATTTTACGTGTAAGCGTCGCAGAGGTAGAGCTGAAGCAGCAGAACCAAGTCTGAGAGATATCCATACATATCTATGGTTCAAACTACTGGGGTGTATTCCAGAAAGCAGGTTATGTGACTTATCCAGGTAAGTTTAGGAGTAAGGAAGCGGATAACCTGTGCTTTCGGTTCCAAAAACGAAGGTAACTTTCAGGTTATGTAAGTAACCATAGCAAGTGAGATAACCTGCTCCGGAGCAGGTTATGTTGCATGGTAAGTTCATTTTAGTTAATGAAATGAGGCTCCGGAGGATGTCTGTGCATGCGTGTACTTATGATGAGCGTGCAGCGAGCGTGGAAGCATGTATTTTGCATAATATTACAATGTTAAAGCATTTATTTTATTACATTACAGTCACATTGCTGTCTTAGAAAATGTATGATATTTTTAATTACATCGATTGAAATACTCAGCAATGGTGCTGAATGAAGAACTTGCACATGGTTTATCTAAAAGCATATTTAAAACGCCACACATACATATAAACAACAATAAAAACTTTATGTTTACCACAGGGGGACTATAACAATTGGAACTGTGTTGTGTTATCATAAATATTATTGTTAACTATTTAATTTTTATCTTCAGCTATATTCAGCTAGATTACTAACAGGCTATGTGAGGATGTAGTTGTACAAAAAAAGTGCTTTAATGGTAAACCTGAAGAATTTCTTGAGATCATTTCTTAAGATAAAAGATGTGCATGTTTTAGCCAATGACGTTGATCATTTGTTTTCACAACACACGATTACCATGACAACTGATGAATCCCCTCTTATACTATAGAGTATATACTATAGTTATAAATGGGGCCAAAACAGATTCAACCATAGAAATTCTTTACAGCAATCACCGATGCGGTTACACAATAAAGTGAAATGTTTGGAGTCAATTACTGCTTACCTTGTGTATTGCAAGGTGGCACATTCAAAACAAACATATGAAACTTACCAAGAAGCTTCTCAAGTTCCTTATTGCCAATGGTTATTTTGTTGGCAGTAACAAGTCGTGGTTTGCAAAACCCAACTTCTTCAGCCAGTCGCATCAGGTCTTCCCAAAAAAGGGCTCCACTGAGACACTCACCTAATGAATGTGTTCAAATAAGCCTACATCAATGTCATTGTGTTTTGTGACTTACAAATAACACAACTAAAGTGATGACTGCATTGGAAATTTGCAAAAGAGATGGAAAATTGGTTCATATGTCCATCCTTACCCCATAATACTTTGTTGGTTTTTAGGTCTTCTGGGATTCTAGTATCACTATAAACATCACTGAAGAACAATTCCCCTCCATCCTAAACAGCAAAAACATGAACATGAAAGTTTCTCCCGGCAAAAAGTCAAAACAGCGGATCATCTGTCTCCATTTTGCTCTGTCTACTGCATCCTCCAAACACCCACATGTCCTTCAACACTCCATCCATGATTCTCCTTTTTGGTCTTCCTCTTCTCCTCCTGCCTGATAGCTCCATCTTTAATACTCACCTCCAGGTTCCGAAATTACACCCGCCAGCCGCCAAATGCGGGTAGATTTTCCGTTTGATGACTAAATTCAAAAGGCTACCCGCCACACTGGTGGGTGATTTTCATACCAAAATATTAATGCAATATAATGTGTTTGCCAGTAACTAATCTGGGGACGAGGTAAGCTAGCACAGAAAGTCTCTACTCTCCAAGTCTCGCACTAGAGACAGTCTGTTGCTAGCTAGTACTGCAGGTAACTTGCGGTCTGCAGCTATCTGCTTCATATTAGCTGATATGTGGCGACATTTACCGGGAGTGAGCCAACCTTTGAAACGAAAACTCACAGACGAAAAGGGGGATGAGTTAAATAAAACAAGAAAGGTTTGTGAGAAATGGAGGGATGGAAATAATAAAGTTTCAAGAGGCTGGCTACAATATGATTCTGGCGCTGTCGTGATGAGTTGTTGGGTGTGTCACTAGTATGCTTAAGATAAAAACAGAAACCACTAATTTGTCATCGGGAAAAAAACGATGAAACTTGAGAACATTTGTGACCATGAATACAGCAAATGAAATTAATGTACATGTAACAAAAAAGGCTGTTTATTATTCTGGCCGGTAAAAAATATGCTTGGCTGGTGGATTTTTTCATCTACCAGTCCCTGTGGCAGGTGAGCCAAAAAGTTAATTTCGGACCCTGCTCACCTCCCAACATACCCTTCATATCTCCTTAGTACATGCCCAACTAATCTTGTTTTACATCTATTACTATTTCTTAAAACTGTCCCACATGCATTGATCCTGTCCATCCTCGCAACTCCCAGCAAAAAATAAAATAAAAAAATCAGCATCTTCAGCTCATTCACCTCTAACTCTGCCTCCTGCTTTTTTTGTCAATGACACCACCTCCAAACGATATAACAGGCAAGAATTTAGTTTGGGTTTTTTATGTTAGTTTTTATTTTATGATTATTTTTAAATGTGCTATTCATTTCGGCTTAGTTTTAGTTAGTTTCATTAAGATTTCATTTTTTTTTATTTTGTGACAGAGGTAGTGATAAATGCAATGTGCAAAAATCTATTTGTGGTGGTCAATTTTAATTTAGTAATGGACTGAGAAATAAATTAATGTATGGAAATGTACAACAACGCTCTCACTTGTATGATGTCACAGCAGTAGGCAGCGAAAATATAACGACACGGCTATAATCCCTCCCACTTCGAAGTGTTACTAAACTTGATGGAAAAGCTAACCAAGCCGAAGTGAGGTGAAGTGAGGGTACTATGCAATGGAAAAGCATGATTAAAAGTGTAACTGATACTCATTAGAGACTCATCTCTTCTCAGTCTTGCTTCTGCTCTCATTCGTTTTAAAAATTGGTACCAAATATAATTCTCCATTATTTGTGCATCCGCTCACATTTTAAGATTTTATTAAACAAACTGGTTAAAAAGATATAGAGTAACATTTCAAATAATAGGTACACTAGTAATGCATACACTTCTAGCATGACTATTACTATCATTACAGCATTAAATGTGTGAGTACAAAACAGAAGTACCTTTAAAACACGGTAAGCCTCCCTCAGGACACTGGCCTTATCTGGTGACAGGTTCACCACACAGTTTGATCTGTCAATAAGAAGAATAAATAGATTGTTCGTTCACCGTTTACGTTTGGAAATTTAACAGTAAATTTGACAGAAACTAAATGACTGACATTTTGACATAAGTAAAATGCTTACATTATAATATCATAAGATTTCTCCTTCAGACCAGCTTCTGCCAAGGCCTCAATGTAACCCTGAACAAAATTCACATTTGGTTTTTTATAACCAAATTTTTGCATGTGATAGTCAATGTACTTCTGGGCCACTTCAAGCTGCAAAACAAAGAAAGTGAAAGTTTGACATGTTTGTCAAGTATGCAATGCATAATTGAAATGTGACCTCTGCATTTATAACATTCTCATCATAATAACATTCATAAGTAGTAAACACAAACTGCACTGCAAGTCATGAACACACAGACACACACACCAGCGGCAGTGGGCAGCTATTCCTTCAGTGCCTGGAGAGCAATTGGGCTTATCTTGGCCTTGCTCAAGGGCACCACAGTCTTTCATTACCTGCTGGCCATGATAATTGAACCGGCAACTCTAGGGTTACAAGCCCCTGCCTGGACTTTTAGGTTTTTGATGTTCCATATTTTGATCACCCATCAAGAAATTGGTGAAAAACAAATATTTACATTATAAAATCATAAAATAATGTTCCAGTTAAATCAAATGTCCATATGTAAAATATTTTTGAACTTTAATCTTTATCATTAATAATCCATTCTGTGTTCTATACAAGAAAAAACTGAAACAAAGAAATTTAAATAAAACTACAGTAAAAAAAATTACTTGGTTTTCTGTCATGTCAATGCCTGTTACGTGTCCCTTTTCTCCTACAATCTGGCTAAGCATGTAGCAGTCTCGACCAGTCCCGCAACCAAGATCAAGCACACTGCAGCCCTCCAAACATTCAGGGACCACCAGACCACAACCGTAGAACCTGTAAGTAGGATTACACATACTCTACCACAAGGAGGCCAAAGCATTTAAGACAGTTGGGGATAAAAGCAGATTTTTACTTTATTTAACCAAAATATATTTTTGTTAATTTAATGTCACAAGATTTCAGAAGAATCATTTCAATAAAGTATCATTGTCATATTTAACCAAATGATATAAGACAAGATCAAAAAAAATTTATTTGTAGATGTTTCTATAATTTGTTTTTCTGATTTATTATGTAAAAATATATTATCTCAGCATAACAGAGTGCCATAATAATGTGTTTCAACCAAAATCAGTTTGCAACAACACAAGTCTGAACCTTACCTTGCTATAACATCTGGATGGATCTCATCTAGCACTTTTCTTATGTGCTCAGGGACACGCTTGGTGGAAGGAAAACAGGCATTGCTTTGCAGATCAGACGAATGCTTCACCGTTTTTCCGTAATACTCCTGTGTTAATGAGTAAATTAGTTAATTAGGCAGACTAGTGTAGTGGAAGATTTTTTTATTTTTATTTTAATTATAGTCTATGAACTTATAATTGTTAAATGGAAAATCCTGTTCTTCTGTTCTAGTGAAAGATTTCTGTTCTTTCCATCTGTTCAGTAGTAAAATGTCCAAAGACTAGAACATTATGCAAAGTCCTACCAGATAAGATAAAGGGGGGGGGGGCTAGTGAATGAGATAATTAACAAATGATGAACAAGTGGAAAAACTCAGTAAATGGTAGAGTTTCACAGAGAACAAAATAATTTCTTCTATTTGACCAGATGTGCTTCAACTGATATGTTTCTTAGTCATTGATAAATTGAAGGTTTATTTTTCTAAGTGACGCTGGAACTAAGATGAAATCTTTGGATCATGGGCGGAGATGGGATGACTGTGTTTTTTCAGTATCTTACTATAAATATGTGCTCAACCTTGTAAACGGGGCTCTTAGGTTTTTAAACTTCTAGCACCACGGGGGTGAGAGCCTATTCTGCAGAATTATTAAATTCAGACAAAGAAAATTCTGTTAACAGTGTGTCTGTGTGATCCGTGACTTTTGCTCTTAGTGAGTATTTTTTGATGCGGCTAAAATTCCACGACACTATCATGGCTATTAATTATTTTTGCAGAGCATCTTATTTTTTATGTAAATGTGGGCTTCACCATCTTTAAGCTCTTCTTATGTTCTTAGCCCAGCCCTTTTCACTCTGTTTACACATGACTGTACACCCATCCACTCCTCTAACACTATAGTGAAGTTTGCTGATGACACCACTATAGTGGGGTTGATTTCTGGAAATGACGAGAAGCACTATAGAGAAGAGGTTCAACATCTAGTCGAGTGGTGCTTTGATAATGACCTGGTTTTGAACACCACCAAAACAAAGGAAATTATCACAGACTACAGAAAAACCAGGAAAACAACCCCCTCACCTCTTTATATAAATGGAACAGAGGTTGGACAAGTTACAAACATCAAATTCCTGGGCCTGTATATCACAAATGATCTAACATGGACTGTTAACACACGGTATGTAATAAAAAAAGCTCAACAGAGGCTTTTCTTCCTGAGGAAGCTTAAAAAAGCTAAAATACCTTCTCAGCTTTTGGAAAATTTCTACAAGAGTACAATAGAAAGCATTCTTTGCCACTGTGTGACAGTGTGGTATACCAGCTGCACTACACAGAATCGAAGAGATCTGGCTCGGATAGTCAAGACCGCACAAAGGATCGTGGGGATCCAGCTTCCCAATCTGGACATGGTTTATGCTAGCCATTTGTTTAAAAGGGCCAGGAACATCATTAAGGATTCAACTCACCCAGGTCATAGACTGTTTGAACCACTTCCATCAGGAAAAAGATACAGAGCAATAATAACTCGCACAAACAGAATGAGAAATAGTTTCTTTCCCAGAGCGGTAGCATGTATCACACCCTTTTCCCATACACACACATAGTTGTGGTAGACTCAAAATGACCCAAACGTTGCTTCTATACGTACTGATACTTGACCATATATGTGTTTTTTGCACTGTTATTTTCACTATTTAATTCCACTGCAGATGATGATAGTATTTTGTAGCTATCTATATTACGTGGATCTTGTATTTGTTGTTTTTGATGTTTCTGCTGTTTCGGAGAGCTTCTAAACAAATTTCATTGTATTTTTTATATAATGACAATAAAGCTCTATTCTATTCTATTCTATGTGTAAAACTTACAGTGAGCCACTAAAGCTAATGGTAGTCGTATTACGTGTGACACGAGTGTGCCGTTTTGATTGGCTGGTTTATGTTTATTTTAAACTCCAGAAAGACCGGCATAATAAGTTCATTTAGAGGTTCCCATAATATATGGTACAAACAGTAGTAAATCTCAACAAAACATTTATTTTGACTATAATCTGCGCACCAAAGCTGAATATCCATTTAGTACAAACTTTCTTAACTGCCAGTAAACAAAAAATATACAACAATTGGAGTGCGTAAGAAGCGATATTTTGCATATAACAAAAAACAATACTGAATTAATTAAATTGGTTTATGTTTGTTTCATCACATGTTTTGTCAAAATATGCCTGCTTCAGATGCGTCTAAAGGGTTTATGATAAAAGAGACGCCCGCGTTTGCCAGATACTCGCATAATCTCATGCATAATCAGAGTTTACTGTTAAGGGATTGTCTTGCGTGTATTTCGTGAACGTGAGCGTCTCTTTTATAATACACGGTTTTGAAGCGTGTGCAGCAGGCACTAATTTTGACAAAACACGTGATGCACACAGGATCTCTCGATGTGCAGAACACATATTTTGAAAAAAGGAACCACACACACGACACCCTGAACACTTATTTTGAATTAGCGCCCCTCGGATGAGCAGTCACGAGCCGCCACTGCTGGAACTCCTTATATAGTCAGATTGTATGAAAAGACGTTTAGAGTTTATCAAATACTGTCTCACCAATAAGGTTAAAGAATTAAATTGGTCCATTTAATTTATCTAGTGCAGGGGTCTTCAATTAAAATAGCTTGAGGTCCAGAAATGAACCCTCCTCCAAGCCAAGGTCCGGACAATTATGTACTGCACGTAAAAACATAAATTGACGGCTTTCACCAGACTAAAGAAATTAGTGTTAATATTTGCTTTTATTGAACAAAATGTAATGTTATGTTATCATGTATTCTGAATAATCTCTCTTAATTCATTTGGATTTTCTCTCTTAATTTGTACTGTTCCTTTAAGTCTATAAAAATGTAAATAAACTCAAATGAAATAAATGAGGTTAAACTGAATTTAGCTTAAAGATGGAAGCATAATCTTCCTAGTTTTAAAAAAAATCACATTACATTTATGTTAACTTGCATACATTAATCTGACTGAGAACTTTATTGGGAGAAATTGCTTTGTCCTTTCCAGATAACATTTTAAATATTATTTTCCTCACTTCATGTCTTTCTTTTCCATCTAAAAATGTTTCACACAGCATCCATGCACTATTTCCCCATCTGGGCTTTTAGTTCATACTGGGCTTTTAGTTCATTTATTTTTCGCACCCTTCCCTCGTACTGCTGAGGGTAAGTTTCTTCAAAGTGTCAATGCTTAGTTTCGTAATAGCGTTTAATGTTACCACTTTTGACAACCGCAACAGACTCCGAGCAAATGAGAAAGAATAAATGCGTATTTTTCCACCCACCTCAAAAAAGAAGTTTTCAGCACCAACTTTCCTAATTTATGAGAATGCCATTGTTTTTCACTCTCTGCTCTCTTCACTGCACATCTGTCTGTGATTGTTCGTGTCGCCGCGCAGCACTCAAACCCATAGATATGTATATAAAGGCTAGATGGCTCAAGGCGGAGTCAGCTGTGTCGTCACTTGGCGGCCATCTTAGGTCAGTGCTGCCATAGTGCTGCTCCCTGCTGCTGTGGACGGAAGGTGAGTGACATACGCCAACTAAAATGCTCGTAACTTGCTGAATTCTTGACGGATTTACAAACGGTTTGGTTTTTTACAAACGTTATTAACGTGGCTATAATTATGGATGCTTTAACATGTTTCATGAATTTTTTATTTATTTTTAGTATACGTATTCAGTGTCATAGGTACATCTTTGACGTTTATAACAAACCAATCCGTTTGAAAATCGGTAAAAAATTAAGCAAGTTATGGTCATTTAAAAGTACCTGCATCATTAAAACTCAATGCTACGAGTGAGCGAGCGCCCTGTCCTAAGATGGCCGCCAAAATGCGGACGTTCAACTCAATTGGTCATCAGCGCGGACGAGCCATCTAGCCTTTATATACATATCTATGCTCAAACCTGGGTCGGTGTAGGACCCAAATAGCGCTACTGAGCTGCCTTTAAGTGCCTGATATAAAAAGGATTTTATAATAACGTTAAAAAGTATTTGCTTTTTATTTATTTCATTGCGTCAAAAGGATTTGCGGTCCGGATCGACGCATCTTGCGGTCCGGATTCGGACCGGGGTCCGCCATTTGGTGAACCCTGATCTAGTGAAACAAGTAGTTTCCAAATTCTTAAGAGATATGGAGGTTAATTGTACTTTTTTGCTAGTTAAAAGTAGAATCCATAAAACATTTATTTTATCAATGTATATTTACTCGGTCTTTATGGATTGATGTGGAATACTTGACATTTAAACTTTAAACAGACCCTTTTACTGTTTGTATACAATGATGATGTGGCAATGTATGCGTGGGCATATTGGCAACGGAAGTACGGCAAGAATCAGCAGTAAAGGATCACAGACAGAGAAAGTTATTTTAAAAAGTTAACTTTATCAACTTTTTCAACACAGCTACCAGATCCGTGTACTATAGTGGAGTGTATAGAAGACGTTAGCAGATGGCCAAAACTAAATTTGACAGATACATATATACGTATATTAGTATATTATATTAGTGCAACCAAAGGCAACAACCAGATATTTTGATGCTGGGAAAACGTTTTGATGAGTAATTGCTCTGTTGCCAAAATGCGCGCGCATGCTATTTGATCACGTGGGCTGTAAAAGTCTATAGCCGTTTCTCAATGTCAAGGAAGGATCCTCGGAAGCTAGAATTTCGAGGATGCTACGTCATCGACGTCCGTCGAAGGACTGTTCCAATGTCGAGGATCCTCGAAATTTCAGCCAAGGACTGAGTCCTTCGTTTGAAAAATATCCCATATACAGGAAAGGATGCAAATTTGTATCCTTCGCGCTCTTCACGCGCTGAAATCACCCACAATCCTATGCGCGCAGCACCGAAAGCACACCTTTCAATCACGCAATGACGTAATGACGTGCACTTGCTAGCCTGTTCCATTTAAAGGGGTCATATGATGAAAATGTTAGCATTGCCACTTTGTAGGTGTGAGCAAAAATAGGTCATTGAAATTTGGCTTTCATTATGATGTCATAAGGATATCTTATTAGAATAATACCGCCTCCTTAATCTGAACTCTCCAACCACTGCACTGCCGTTTAGTGCAGAGAGAAAGAGAGAGAAAAGAAGGACTTGACAGCACAATTGAGTTTGAATTACAACAAACCACCATCATTGTGATCAGTGTTTGCACTTTATCCGCTCATTTGCATTTTAAAAAACACACCCAAAACGACACATTTTTGGACTTGACAGCACAATAGAGTTTCAATTACAACAAACCACCATCATTGTGATCAGTGTTTGCACTTCATCCGCTCATTTGCATTTTAAAAAACACACCCAAAACGACACATTTTTGCTCAAACCTACAAAGTGGCAATGCTAACATTTTCATCATATGACCCCTTTAACGTGTTCTCCGAATGCTTAAAAGGAGCCTCGCCTAGCCTCTGAAGGAAGTGACTTTTAAGGACTAGTCCTGCCAAGCATGGCCGGACTTACCATTGGGCTTGAGTGGGCTTGAGCCCAGGGGCCTCGGCCAATAGGGGCCTCCGTGCTTGCTTGCGTTCGTTTGATTTGTTCAGTCGTTTTCATTTTTTATTTTACAGCCTATTAACCAATAAGTTCAGAATGCAGAATTGTTTTGTGCTGCATTTAATTCGTTAATATATATATATATATATGTCAGTCATCTTGGTGCTGAATATGACGCGCTGAGTTTACTGCTTTTGAAACCCATAGATGCTAGTACAATAGCGAATACGCGAAATGCGAGTCATGAATAAGCTTTACAGATAATGAGAAAGAGCAACGCGAAAATGAAGCGCTCAGTATGAAAAAGATTACTAGAGTAGGCTATGGTCTTGTAACTCAGTTTTTTTCTTGTTTGTTTGTAATCTTACGTGATACGCCGGTATACGCAGTATATCCACTAGTAATGGTCAAGGATTTCCGTATACCCATTTAAAAAAGCGTGAGGATACTTAACAGTGTGTGACAAACCTTTGACACTTTCATTCAGAAATTGACATCTGAATCACTCACCATTCGCATGCTCCACTTGCTACTTTGGCGGGTTTAACCTCATATACACTCGGCTATTTGGTATTTGGTGCATTTGACTTCATGCGGCACTGCGCGATCCGATCATTATATGAAATCAAATTATCACGGCGCAAAAGTGACAGCAGACGGGTGTATTCATGTGGTTCAACAACAGCAAAAAGAATGACATCAGAGTACCGCGAGAGCGATTCGAGAAATCACACAGAGAAGTCTGCTTTCTAATCGCTCTCGCGGTACTTTGACATCACCAAACGATCTGCGTAGCGCCAAATGAAATCCAATCTGTTCGCAGTCTGCAGTTCACGCGACAAACAGTTTCTGTGGAGAAATAAATGAGTGAAGCAGAGCTACGAAACATAACAAAATCCGGAGAGTTAACAACGCACATGATTATATCAACATTTTAAATCATCAGTCCAGTTTATTACTTCATCTGGAGGTGAGGATTCACTAAATTATGGCCATGTTGATGTCCTGATGGTTTTTGATATAATCCACTAGCTAGCCTAACTTTCCTGTAGTTTCTCTTTCAGCATGTTTGCTTGTGCTTAACAGAATCACAGTTTAAACTTCTGAAAAGTGTTCATTTTTATATCTACGTTCAAAGTATTAATGTATTACGTTCATATCAGACGCAAAATTAATTAATGATCATCTTCTCCACTTTGGTTTTTGGTGTCTAATATTACATGATGGTCTTGTCATAATTATTAAATAACATCCTAAAATCTTTACTTTTTCATTCTTAAACACTGCACCCCTTGTACGCTATTTGCAAAAAAATACACTTGTTGATTATGTTTAAAACATTATATGGTGTGTAATAAGGTGAATGTTTATCAAGACTATTATTATTTTCTTAAGCTAAGTCTTACACAATGATTTTAAATGTTGTTATGGGGTATTTTTTAATGTGCATGATTAATTTGAATGTGTGACATCCCTAAAAATACATGATTTAATTTTAGACTGGGCTTATGTTCTGCTTTAGAGATATAGGGGCAGTTTCCTAGTCAGGTCTTATCCTAGTCCCAGACTAAAATGCATGTTTGATCTGTCTTAATTTAAACACATCTTGCACTGATATATCTTAACATTGTCTCAAGACGCACACCAGTAATGTTTTTTGTAAGGTTTGTTTGTAAAAACTACTTGAATGTCCTAATAATAACCTATAGCAATAGGCCTAGTGCTGGATTAATCTAAACCCTGTGGGGAAACTTCCCTAAAATGTAGTTCTATGATATTTTTATTTTAGGTTGTTTACTGTATGTGTGCACTCTCAGAAGATAATTTACACAAGCTGTCACTGGGGTGGTACCCTTTCAAATAGTACACCTTTGTACCTAAAGAGTGAATGTAATGGGAACAAATGTATATATCTGTACCTAAATAGTAAATATTAGGACCCATTTAAAGGGTACCATCCTAGTGACAGCTTTTGTACCTTTTGTTCTGAGAGTGTAGGGCCCAAAATTTATTCAAGCCCAGGGGCCTCCACCCTGGTAAGTCCTGCCCTGCTGCCAAGGAAGTATCTTTACATTTTGCATTAACATGCGATCTCGGCGATCCGTTCACGCAGATCCGATCATCCGTATATCAGGACACGGCGCGTTTACATTTGTCACATAAATGTGGCTTCTGTATCTGGATGTGTGATCGGATCCCGTGCGTGGAGACGCGCGCTGGGTGGATAGCTGTCAATCAAAATTGGTACATAGAATGGGTTGGTCTTTAGCCACATGATTTAGGGTTTTCGCGCTAACCGCAATCCCGTATTGTACAGTGCTACTGAACAGCAGAGAATAACTAGCAACCCCAACAACCGTGATGTCCACATTTTAAGCGTTATATTTTTTAGCTTTAAAAGCCTTATCTTTAAAAGCCTTATAGCGTCCGCACCGCGGATGAATGTCCTGTTTAACTTTACCTGAACTTGACTTTCACCCGCATGCTTTAAATCAACAACAAAATCCGTGTGAAACATGACAGACTCCACTGTTTTATTCTGCCCTAATAACGGGCTTTTGCCTCTGCCTAAACTTATATGTATATTTATATTTTAACCATAAACTGTTGTTAGTTATGTTTCCTGGTAATTTTAATATGATTTAATTAAAAGAGCTAACAATTTCCTAAATTTCCTGTTCATAGTGCGTAAGAAGTAATGTAATTTACAAACACATATAAGTAACCTTGCATAAAACCAACACTGAATAAATGTATTTGGCTAATGTTATTATGGTTTGTACGTGTTTTAAAGTAACTTAAAATGTGTTAAATGAGACAGAAACAGCCGATTGACCAGAAATAAGCGCAACATTCACGTTGATATGTCGCCATGGAAACTCAAACATTATAACGATCCTGAATTCTGCTATTAAATATTAAATCTCTCTATGAATAGGAACATATAACATATGCCTGAATAACTTAAATACAGTCAGCAGTGTTAAAATGCTTTTGAATATCGATTTATTAAGATACTTTTAAGCGTAGCTTTCATTGCTCCACAAATATGAATTTATGCGTCTCTCACCTGCGCTCCATGACCTAACGTCCTTTATTTTTGACAGTTGTCAGTGAGAGGAGATGATAGTGGGCGGGGTTTTTTGTGACGTTGACCTGTAAATGCAGATACGATGGCTGGATTGCGTTTACATTACACTGAGATCCGATCACAAAGCGTCCTCGACTACCTCTGCATCAGGACACACAGATCGGATAACATTCCGATCACAGACGCGTTTACACTTGTCTTTTCAATGTGTATGTGGACAACATCCGGATACAGGTCGCATGTTAATGCCAAGTGTAAACGCAGCCCTTGACATTGAGAAACGGCTAGTATCGCATTCTATTTCGAACAGAATCAAGGAATTATTTTTAAACTATTAAAAGTCTTAAATAAAAAAGCAAAGCGATGTTTTTAAACATTTTCTTTTATTGAGTTATTGTAAAATATCCCCATGTTGTTGTTAAATTAATTTTTTATTATTCCTTTTGATTTGATCCATTGATATTTTGAATGTAAAATAAGCACATTGTGATCCTCTGCAACAATGTTCTTGACATAAAAAGTGAGGGAAACATACCTTAACGACATTATAGACACTTGTGCAAGCTTCGTTACTGCAAAAACACATACAATTGTACTTAGAATGGTTTATAGTTTGTTTTATAACAATGTTGAACTATATTACAATGACTGTTACCAAATATACACAATCTACTTTATCGTTAGTAAAACTCAGCTAATTTGACCGTTTTAATGACAGTTAAAAGGATAGGATAGACTCTACAATATTTAAATGAGGAACAAAATTAAGTTTAAACGAAACTAACCTGGCTGATGTTGATGTGTCTGCCATGATTATTCGTTGTGGCTGGCTGAGTGTCTCAACAACGAGTCAACGAGGAGCACTGTTGGTTTGAAGTGCGTTAACTTCAACCAATCAGCGAGCGAGATGCTACTGCTACAGTGCGCGCATAGTGCGCGGAGGACATACAGGAGGACGCTTGTCATGATGATTCAGCTACGACGTCTACGTGATAGAAAGATAAGAGGCGGCAATGCTCTTTGATTTGCGAGATTATCTTAGTTATTGATTTTAATGTACCTGACATAAAACACATTTTACGTATAACAATCAAACAATAAAGAAAATATGGTGGAACTTCGAAATGCCAGTTTTGTCAGTTACCAAATATCTGAATCAAACTTTTTTACATATCAACATTACATTTTAACCTAGAGAACACACGGGTCAAATTTGTCCAATGTTAATTGCTGCTAAGAGAAGGGTTCTTGGGTTCTCCAGGGTTAATTAAGGTGAACAGACGTCCTTGTTTCCAGGGGACATTCTCTTTTTTTGTAGCAATAGATGATAACAAAGTAATAACATATTAATAGCTAGCTTGTCATTTAAAAAATCCGGTCACCTTATTTTAGAGCCCTAACACTAATAGATTTTTTTCTGGTAATTAAATATACTTGCTCAAAATTATTTTACTTCCACCAACCATAAAGTGTTACAACCCTAACCAGCCATACAATTTTCTGACATTTTTCTATTTTTTTTAAACTATCATTTTTACAGTGTAGAAAGAATTAAACCCCATTCACACAGCACTTTGATCCCAGAAAATGTCCATAATTGTCAGAGAGCTTTCTGTCAACCCAAACATCACGTAATGTTCTTGGATCGCTCCTGTAAAGGGATACATACGGCAAAAATCTTGTGGAATCTTGCCTGATGAAAGCTGTTTTCGTCCTAATCATACCCCCAAACTTAACCTAAACCCAACATTTCACAGGATTTAGATTGTATCAGATTAAGCCAGAATCGCAGAAATAACATTCACAATGACAAATGTCTGCAAACTGGACTGATCAGAGATCAGGAAGCTCACATACAGAGCAGCCAATCCCTCGCAATAAACAAAAATGCATATGTATGGTTTCTGAGAAATCACAGATAATAAGCAAACTTAAAATGCTGCTGCAAAAAAAATCTTTACAGTATATGTGTGAATGCACCCACACATTTCCATGTATTTTTTGTAATCTCTGTGTTAAACAGGCTTTAGTTTAAATATGTGTTTTATTCACTCATTCATTCATTATCTTACTGTAAACTTTGATTATATCATATACCAATACAAATACATCCTTGGAAATGTGTAATGAAATTATAAAAATTTTGGATTGCATTGTCTTGAGGCCTACAAAAACTGGCAATCGACCACATTCATATATATATCAGGCTCTGTATATATCTCTTAGTTTTATAATGTCGCCCCCTGGAGGCAATTGTCGTTTCGACAGCTGGGGGCAGAAGGAGTGTGACGTGTTTCTCTCGCGAGATCGGAATTTGAAAAGTGGCGCTTTGCGGTTGTTTAAGTCAAGAGTCTTCAAAACTAACTTCTCACAGGTATGGTATGAAAGTGTTTCACATTTAAATTCGTTTTTGAACGTTTAAGTTAGATTTTAATCAGACACACGAAAGAAGAGTTATTTGTTTAAAACGATGGTTAATATGAGTACTTTCCTTATTCCTCAGTGTTGTTTTGTTAGCTATCGGGCTAACCGTTAAGTTATTCAAGGCGGTGGTCGCCCAGCATCAGACAAACATAAATTTTATTTCTTTTACAGAGATTAAGAGATTGAAGTTAACGTTAGCTATATTATATTAACTTTGGCATGCCGCGTGTTGTAAATTATTGCTCATTCGGTTAATAATTCTTCATTTAGATAAGTAAACGTGTCCGATGGGTCGAGGAAATATCAGGTAACGTTAACGTTAATAACGCTTCTCTAGTGTGTGGTAAAAATTCTGCCATAACTAATAGGCTACTTTGTTAACACCAAGCGAAAATGTGAAGTGTGCTATTAACAGCTCTAACGTTACTGTGCTGGTCTGAAGTTTAATAAAATTAATGTGTTTAAGCATACCATGTCTTTTATTTATACTGTGTGGCACTAGATAGCTGTGATATCAATGGGTAATTATAAAGCGTTTATCTGACCTGTAGTAATATATTTCTGTCTTATAAAGCATCAACATGACTGGAGATACTGATCTTGAAATTGAAGAGGCTTTCCGGCGTGCACAGAAGGCTCATCATAACAAGGCCAAACTGGTTGCCAGTTTGAAGAACAGATATGTTAAGGTACAGTAGAAAAACACTATCATATGCGATGTTTAAGTTAAAACCTTAATCTGAATGAGAAATGCAAAACTTCTGTGTGTGTAGTTGGAGGATAAGACTGAATTTCATGAGGAGTTCATTCGCTGTCTGAAGTATGCCATGATCATTTATACACGGGAGCCAGCTGTGGAGAATGTCATTGATTTTGTCACAAAGTTTGCCGCTGCTTTTGAAACACCTGTTAATGAGGAGGCTGAAGAGGAGGAGGATGAGGAAGATGATAATGAATTTTTGAACTTCCTTTTTACATTCCTGTTGGAGGTAATGTCACTACCTCACATCAGAATGTGATGCGTTTGTACTTTATATTGGATTTCTATTCACCTTTACCAATTTACTGTTTTTCCTCTCCCTCAGTCTCATGTTGCAAACAGTCATGCGGTCCGCTTTCGTGTGTGCCAGCTGGTGAATAAATTGCTGGGTAGTCTGAGTGAAAATGCTCAGATAGATGATGACCTGTGTGATAGGATACATGAAGCTATGCTGGTCAGAGTCACGGACAAATACCCTAATGTCAGGATACAAGCAGCACTGGCAATGGCTCGACTTCAGGATCCCAGTAACCCTGACTGCCCAACTATTAAAGGTATTCAGAATGCTAATACTCATACGAACATACACATGTTATTTTTAGTCATTTTAAACACAAATGGGCGATTCTCACGAAATCCAGATTTGGAAGGTGTCCAGCATCAGTATTTTTAAAAAGCCCTTGAAGCCAATTTATTTTTGCACATATAAAATTAAGGTCTGAACTTACTATAACCATTATTTTTAAAGGATTCAAAAAAAGTCCTATAGAATAAATTTCATTTTTTAGATTATCTTTATCAAAAATTATCATTACTGCTACATTATATTACATTAAATATATGCATTTACAAACTCGTGTTTTGGTAATGAGAACTAAAAAGTTGTCTAGATACTATGACAAACAAAATTTCAACTTTTATCTGGAGAGAAAAAATAAGAACTGCTTACCTGGTAGCCATCTTGAGTGTCACAGTCAATTATGTCCCTTCCAACATTTTTTTTTTAAATGTTAGTTCCTTGAGGGCTTAAACAATGATTGAAAGTTGTTGTGGAGAATGAGAAAATTGGTCTTGGACACATTTATATTCCTTATTATTGTCTCTACATTTACCAATGATCACCAAATACCACATGTTTCTTTACTGTAAATATTTATAGTATAACATGCACTGAAGCTTTTTATTTATTTATTTTATATAAATAAATATATGTTTTTAACTGTAGGCTTCTTATTTTGATACTCTTACTTTGCATTTACTTTTTTTATCAAAATGTTTCACGACACCTCATAAGTCTAATTTTGTGAGAATCACCCAAATGAAGCACGTAAAAGAATAATTTTTTTGTCTCATTCTGTGTGAAGCATATTTGTTGCTTTTGGAAAACGACTCAAACCCTGAGGTTCGACGAGCTGTGCTGTCTTGCATTGCTCCTTCGGCTTCAACACTCCCTAAAATCTACAAGCGCACCAGGGACGTCAAAGAGAAAGTCAGGAAACTTGCGTATCAGGTAAAATTTTCTGCATTTTTTTCTGATTGCCAGTTTCCCATTCATATATTTTATCATTTAAGGATTTCTTAAAAAGTGTAAAAATCTCATCTCGTTTTTGTAAACCCATGCTTGTTTTTTGTGGAGTAAGTGTTTCGTCACACCCCTAGTAAAAACTAGTGATTTAACTCAAACTGCAACAAAAGTTGCTGTTTGCTATCGTCTTTCTGACCAAAGTGTACTTTTGTGTTTTAGGTGCTTGCAGAAAAAGTGCATCTTCGAGCTCTAACTATTGCTCAGAGAGTTAGTCTACTGCATGAAGGCCTCAGTGACTCTGCAGGTAAGGAATGCAGCATTCGTTTATCAAACTGACAAAGAACCAAGGGACTGTGTGCATTAAAATTCATGTGTATCTCTCCTAAGACTCTGTGAAAGAAGTTGTTAAGACGCATTTGCTGCCTGCATGGCTTCGCTTGGTGCAAGGAGACGTGTTGCAGCTGTTGCACAGACTGGATGTAGAGAACTGTGCCGAAACTGCAGTGACCACCCTACATGCCATCTTCTCCATGGCAACAAGTTCTGATGATCTCTTGAAAAATGCTGCTGGGTTGGATGAGAGGTCAGTAACTTGAATCCAGTTAAAGGGGACAGAGAATGCAAAACCATTTTTACCTTGTCTTTGTTGAATAATGGTAGTCTACCCGCATTCATGAACATACAAAAAGTGCTAGACATGCTAAACATCTCAGTCTCATAGATATTCCTCTTTTAGAAATATCAGCCAGAAAACGGCCCAATCTGAAAAACTGATGCTTATGACATCACAGGCATCTCACTGCCCCTCCACTTTAAAATAATTGGCTACATTTTTTGAGTGGCAGCAAAGTCAGCCAATCAGTAATGAGATTGCAAGTTAAGCCAGTAGGGGGAGCCAAATAGGTGCAAAACCACTTGTTTAAAATCCTCCACCCTAATAGAGCTATCTGAGAGAGGTTTTTAGGAAGCTTCTAAGGCATTACAGACCAGTGTTTCCCATAGATCTGAAATTTACTTGTGGTGGTAGCTGGTGAAAAGGGCAATCATTATCCACCGACAAAAAATGGTCTACTATACATGTGACAAAGAACTAATAATGTGTGACACAACACAATACTTTGATTTATAAAAACATTAATATTAATTTCACATTATAGTTCATTAATCTAACCACCCCAAACTTTCTTTGCCATAAACAAAGCTGACACTGTTTGTCAAAGCACCACGAAAACCCTTAATGTTTATGCACTGATATATGAAGCAATTTGATGACCCCTTTTATCAAACTCAATATATACAATATTATGTATATAGCATATTAATAGACAGTGCAGGTCTATAGATTATAAATGTGACTGATGTTATAATGGTAATAATTTCTATTAGCACTTTTACTGCTTCTGCTTTCTTTTTCTCTTTTGCCGATTAAAAAAGCTTAATCCACTAATTATATCAGATTTAAAAGTCTACTTACTGTCCCAATGACAGACTTTACATTACAGCTTTGCGTTTTTTATATCCCGAGTCAGCTAGAGCTTTGCTCGTTCAGTATTAGCACTGCTTTTTGCTACAGTCTTTGTGCAAACTATTTAGATTTTAGTAAAGATATGGTCTATTAATAGTAAAATTATTTAAAAAGAAAATGAAGCGGCGCGTGGTCTGAAACCGCACTCGAGCTTTAGCGCTGTAGCGCTCGCGGCCGTTGTCCGATGGACTCGGGTTTTACACACAATATTAATCAGACTTGGGACCCGAAGTAATGAACTAGGACCGACCCGGACCCGACTGACCTTTTAAAATATAAACCCGGAACCGTACGGGTCCCGCGTCCTCGGTGAAGAAAGACCTCTAATGGTAAAACTCTGCTCAAGTTCAGAAACATAAAAGGATACTATATGACACTGAGGTTGCTTCGCGTCGCACCCAAATTCATTGAGAAACAGAGAGCACGTGAACGGACACACTTAACGGGAGAGACACAATGTGCTTGCACGCAAAATGAAGCCAACTTGGATGCTATAAACACATATGCACATAAGCATATGCAACCATTTTGGTCGCAGTGTTGTTCCCTGGCTGCTCCGTGTGTGCTGCAGTTGATCCAGTTTGTCGCGCTGGATGATGAGTCACGGTCACCCGACCCCCACCCCTCTCTCTCGCTCTCTCTCTCTCGCTCTATCTCTCTCTCTCTCTCTCTCTCTCTCTCTCAACAAAACACGGGTCATCCAGTCGAGTTCGGAAAATACGGAAATTCGTAAAGTGATTTTTTTCCTGGGCGGGTCGCAATTTACCTGGGAGCACCGCCCAAGTAGAGCCTATGTATGGGAAACACTGCAGACCCAAACAAAAAAAAATTGTCTACATGTCACATCACAGAACAAGGATAAATACCCCGTTCAATCATTCTATGTCACCTTAACTGTTTGCCAGCAACCAACTTGGGCTAAAAGTTTTTTCCCACACACAATTTATGTATGGTTGTAACGATACACCAGTGCCACAGTTCGGTTCATAGGATGGTTTTGGAGCCTTGGGTCGGTTCAGGTTTTCTTTGCTGTGAGAGCATGGCACCAGCAATGCTAAATAACACTAGATTGTCTTTTAGAGCACATTCACATTATACAAACCAAACCATGCCCCAGCGCATTTGTCCCCCCTCCCTTCACCCCCAGAAGCACGCACTCACACTGTACTTTTATCGATCTGAGCTCCGGCGCGCTTTCGTCATTAAGATGCGATTGTTTTGAAAAAAGCAGGAAGTAAAGCGCTCTCTTAACACTGAAACCCACTGTAATGATATGTCTGTGTTTTTTATTCTGAGTCGTTTGGTGTGCGATTACAGACAGCCCTCTCACATGTCA
The DNA here is from genome assembly GCF_030506205.2 of Paramisgurnus dabryanus. Taxonomy (NCBI): domain Eukaryota; kingdom Metazoa; phylum Chordata; class Actinopteri; order Cypriniformes; family Cobitidae; genus Paramisgurnus; species Paramisgurnus dabryanus. The sequence goes on along the minus strand of NC_133340.1, from coordinate 43,886,231 downwards.
TCATATTGCTTAGTTGATCTGTCACGTGTGCAGCTCGGACATTCACGTAACCACGCTGCGCGCATCAAAAGGTTTTTACGGAGGCAGATGAAGGTGAGTGGTCACGCAACTGACGTCTTCACCTTTTAAATTGCGCTCCAGCCCACATCTGCAACCCGGCCGGGGCACGATTAACCAATCCTAGTCAAAAGAATCAGGCTTTGGGGGTCAAACACCCCAAGCGCAGTTTGGTTTGGATAGTGTGAGTACAGCCTTAACCCCTTAAAGCAGTGTTTCCCATTCCTGGTCTTCGAGCACCCCCTCCCAGAAAGTTTTAGATGTCTCCTTATTTAACACACATGATTAAACTCATCAGCTTGTTAGGGAGACATGTTGACCATTTTGGAAGGAGGCTGATAAGTTACATCAGGTGTTTTAAATAAGGAGACTTCTAAAACTTTCTGGGAGGGGTACTCGAGGAGCAGGATTGGGAAACACTGCCTTAAAATCCCGAAAATTTACTCACCCCCTTGTAATCATAAATGTTCATGTCTTTCTTTGTTCAGTTGAGAAGAAATTTTTTTTTTCAAGGAAGACATTCCAGGATTTTTTTCAATTTAATAGACTTTATTGGACCCGAACAGTTTACCATTTCAACGCAGCTTCAAAGGGCTCTAAAGATCCCAACCGAGGCATAAGGGTCTTATCTAGCAAAACTGTTGTCATTTTTGGCAAGAAAAATAAAAAAATATGCACTTTAAAAACACAACTTCTGGGGCCTCATTTATCAAGTGTGCATAAGAACAGAAGTGTGCGTAAAGTGTGCGTAAGAACAGTTTTGCGCAAAGTGTGGAATTTATCAAATTGTACTTATACGTAGAAATGTGTGTAAATATACGCACACCTCGGAGTATGCGTACGCAGAGCATCTGGTGGTAGAATAGCGATACTACACAGGACCGTCCATCCTCAGTGTTAAAAGAACACTTTGCCTATTATCCACCCCCAGGTGTTAAAAATGATTACTGTTAATAAAGTAACTGCAAATCAGTATTGAAGTTAATTAATGAAATAAGTGTCTAACCCTATATAAGAAAGCTCCATCAAATGCTTAAAACAGTGGCTTATCTTGCATTATTGGAAGACTTGGCAAATCATCCATTCCGCCGGGAGCGCGTTTTCAGAGATCGCGCCGATGATGCTGGTTATGCGGCTGTCCAAGGAAAGTTCTGTCATTATCTGTCCTCCTACAGATTTCACGTTGGTGTGCTGTGACGCGTTTTTTTTTTTTTTTGGCTGATAATTTAATGTCAAACCACTTTTTTATTTTTAGAAGTGTTCTCATACCCAACGGAATTAAACTCACTGGTAACATGTTCCTCTGCAGATTTGTTTTCTTTTTTTAGTCATTCCTCCCGTACTAAGTGAACCAAAAAGATGTGTTATTAACCTCATCCACCAGTAACTCAATTTCTATGTCTGTAAAGTTCCTCTTTTTCGCTCTCTTTGCCATTATTGCGATGAGGGAAAAAACACAACCACGTGACTTATAACGGGAGGTGTTGTGACCATATATGGTTCATTGGAGGCGTTTCGGAATGCAAATGACCATGAATGTGCACAAGCATGATGCTTAAGAACAAGTGGGATTTATCATCAAGGATTACTTACTGATGTGCCTACGAACCCCGTGCGCACGTTTGATAAATCCCGATTTTTTTGTACTTAGGCACATTCTAAATTTCATTCCTAGGTACAAATATAGAACATTTTCTACGCACTGTTGATAAATGAGGCCCCTGGTCTTGCACTAGCCGTGTGATGCAGCAGCGCGACCTCACGTTATGCGTAAGCATGTCGAAAGTAAGGGTGTGCCCATTAATATATAACCGTGAGATCGACGGTTATAGTTGAACACCGTCATTAGAACTCTATAACCACCAAAACCGTCTTCTTAAAATATTTTTTAAAACATCTTTATCATAAAGATTGTTTAAATACTAATTAAAAACAATTGTTAACCGCCTGTGTCACATGCCCCACCATGTTCTCACGGGGTGAAAAATACATCGCGGAGCAGCACTGACAAACAGGACAGACCAGGTTTACTTTCGGTTACTTTTGAGATTAAACACATTAAACAAAGTCTCACCTTTCAAATCATCTTTTCCTTCTAGGTAATGTATAGCATCACATAAACATGAATGACCATAAGAAGGCGTCAGTAGGACACTTCGCTTTTCAGCTAGTTTATTCAAACGCCGGTTTCACATCGCAAGCATGAGCAGCGCTGGAGAACCCACGGGGTCAAATTTGTTCAATAGAATAAATGGGTTTTTGGATTTTCCTGGGTTCTGACACAAAGACATTTATTAGCATAATTTCACGTACAACAAAGTCGGAATGGTCCTCTTCCTCAAAACTTGTAAACACTGGGGCGATAGTATCGCATGTGTCATGTGTGACCTATCGACGTGATTATGCGTTACTTGAGGTCGCGCTGACGCGTCACATGGCTAGTGCAAGACGAGAAGTTGTGGGATAAAAGTACATATTTTTAGATATCAAGGTTATATTTTCACAGAATGTTCGTTATATTATTAAGGATAATTTGATGTAGAAAACAGTAACTCACAACACATCTATTGAGCTGGGTTTTCACAGGCATGGTAAACAGTTCTTCTCAAAAATGCTAAATACTGCCACATTCATCTGTCACAATTAGCGATTAAAAGTATTACAGTCTTGTTATTTAAATGTCTGTTTTTTTATTTAGGAAACTAATTCCTGTGGACTCGCTTACATGTGAAAATGTGTTGTACTGGAGAGCGTTGTGCGAGTTTGTCAAAAGTAAAGGAGATGAGGGGGAGGAAATACTGGAGAAATTACTCCCTGAAGCAGCCATCTTTGCAGAATATTTATACAGGTGAATATGAGCCATTTCCACTATCAAAATGCACAAACAGATCTGCTGCAACCTTTGCTAGACATTTATTACATGTCAGTTGCTTCTACTTTTAACAGTCTTGTGTTTGTGGAACATTTTTTTTCAATTAGATCATTTTTAAACTTCCACGGCCTTCCTCAAGCATTTGCAAAAAGTTTTTACTCTGGCATACCACCTTTATAAGAGCTCTTGTTTTGTTTCAGTTTTCTGAAGAGCATTTCTCAGCTGTCTGAAGAGCAGAGAGCTGATATGACACAGCTTGAGATGGTGATGACCCAGCAGTTTGTTGGACAGCAGTTGATTCTACTAGTAGGGTGTTTGGACACTTCTGAAGAGGGTGGCAGGTCTGAGTTATCTTAGTTTCTTACTGATCAATAAAGTAAACACATTCTTATTTTAGACAGTTACTTAGGGGTCTGGAGGGATGGTTCATTTTTTATTCGGGTTATATTACTAATTCTGCCTTTATGACCATCTCTTCTAGGAAGCGCATGGTGGCAGTACTACAAGAGATTCTTGTGCTGCCCAACACGCCCATCTCTCTGATTGGTCTGCTGGTTGAAAAACTGACTGGCATTCTACGAGACGACACACAGAAAATTCAAGTGGTCAGTTCGAGTAAAACCGTCCTCATTTCCCTAAAGATGTTTTCATTCTGAGTCATTAATCTTCTGCTGTAGAAAAAAGTTGCTCTACATCAATTAGATGTAATTGTTTTATATGTGCATTTATAATTGAATCAGGTTGCTGAAATAATCTCTGATGTGAGAGAGCCCATCCTGCCCGTTGCTGAACCTGTGGATGAGAATGAGAAACGTAGGAAACAAGTCAAAGTGAGTGAGGCTCATTTAACCCCAGGAGTCTAATATTACATTAAGTTTCGCTTTATTTTAAACGGTTGTCTTCACACTCTGTTCATAGCTCGCTGAGGTGCGAGTGCAGATAATGGAGGCAAAGCAGAGTCTAGAGGAGTGCATCAGCTGTCAGGACTTCAGTCATGCAGCTGAGCTGAAGGAAACAATCTCTCAATTGGAGGAGCTCAAGAACCAGCTGACCCTGGAAGCCTCACAGTCTGCTGATAATATTAAGGAGCAGCGTGTGGAGAAGGTTTCTATTATTACATTAATCCACATATAAAATACACACACAAAATTGTCAGGTCCAACATGCAAAGGGAGATAAAGCTGTTTTTCAAACTGTATTTAAATGTTCATAGTTCTTTTGTTACTTTTTATTTGGTGCTAAACTTTACTACATTAACTCATTAAACAGATGCTTTAGTCCAAAGCAAATGTACAATACACCCTAGATATCTAAGCATAATTTGTAACTTTTAGCAAGTAGATTTTTTTGTCAGTTTCATAATAGGATGCAATATATAGCACAGTCACAATACTGTGATAAAAGCTTCAGCAGTTTTGGAAAATTGAATACCAGCTAATAGATCATGATATTCAACAGCTCCATAAGTAAATACAAATGTTAATGGGAATAAAATTAAATGGAAAGCTTTAATTAAAATAAGTTTCTCATGGCAGACACAAATGTAATGTTAATAATTAAATTGTGGAGCCCTAACTAACATCAAGCAAATTTAACTGCGTGTTTGCGCTCTCACTCTTATCAGCCATGTGCATGGGTTTTTGTTTGCGCTAACTTTGAAGTTTGCTTTTTTGTTTTATTGCACCTTTATTACACTTAAGGGCAGTTTCCTGAACAGGGGTTCGATTAATCCAGGACTATGCCTAAAGGGCGATTTATAGTCGTGCGTAGGTCCTACGCCGTAGCTACAGCATAGGCTATCCGTAGCCTGTGCGTAGCCTGACGCACACCTCACAAAATTTCTAACAGCGCGTCGGCTCTACGCGGACCGCAAGCGCTGTGATTGGTCCACCAGAACTAGGGATGGGCACGAGTACTCGATTGCTCGAGTACTCGAACGTGGCATTGATGATCGATCACGAAAACGATGATCATGTGGGTTTATTTATTTATTTATTGTGGATATGGCGGCATTTGGGTGTCTGGTTAGCGTTACAAGCGCTTGTGGTAGTAAAGACTGGGTCAGGAGATGCGTGTTTGACGTCGTGTCGAGCTACGCCGACCGACGTATGACATCAGTAGCATTACCATGCGTGATTAAAAAACAAATAGATAATTCCGCGTGACCGCGCATCAGCAACCGCCAATCCGCGTAATGCGCGGCAGCCCGCGAGCCCGCGAAGCCGGTCACACCTCACCTCACTGAGGCACTATGGTTTAAAAGGATGCCGTGATTTTCGGAAATACAGTCAGTCAGTTGCAAAATGTACAGCACCGTCAAAAGTTCAATGGGTTATCATCTCATATTTAAACATCAAATGTCAAGAGATAGACTTTACATCTTGACTGAGGTAAGCGGATGACACGACACAGCTAAATGCTAAAATGATAGCAAAACACTTAAAGCTGCTTAATGTTATGGAGCTTGTGCTTTGACTGGACGTGTTTAAAAGTGCGCTGTTTATGATGCACATCCACAAAGGGAGTTAAACTTTCTTTTTTTGTAGATAACTTAGTTGAATACTTAGTTGAAGTCTTGTATTTATGCAGATAGATGGACGTTGTACATTTATGTATAAAGGCTTAATAATATGCAGAGTGCGTCATATAGAAAGCGCTTCGGTTTGTGTTTGTTAACCCTTTAGTTTCATTCCATCACGCAGCTTTTCCTGTTAGAGGTTTCTGTTAAAAACATTTAATTCATTAAAAATCTCGTTTGTGTTCATTGTTCTGTCATAGTTTCTTCAAAATTAAGTTTTATTTGAGTGTTTTTAATAAAAATATTTTCATTTTCACCATGACGTGTAGGCCCCGCCCCTTTGATTGCCCTGCCCCCAGTTAATCGAGTACTCGTTCTTCAGACCTATGGATTAATCGAAATGAAAAAATGACATAAACGCACATCCCTAACCAGAACCCCTCCCGTCAGGTAAAAAAACTGCGTCATAGGTGTTTCTGTTTAAGACTGTGAAAACAAAGATGAGCCAAGTTGAGGAGTGATTTAACTCAAACTGCAACATAAGTCGCTGTTTATTTACTTCCATCATTGCTGGTCTTCTCAAATTATACACAACAAGTTGCTATTTCTTCTTTGTTTGTGGGTTAACTTCTCAAGCTTCTTCTTCTCTGACGGTCGCGCTGCTACTGTGGTTACACACGTGGATACTGCCAACCAGCGGTTTTGCGTGTGTTTGCACGTCGACGCGGAGGACGACGCAAAAGTATAAATGAAAACCGACGAGGAACCTACGCCGTCGCGGCTACGCCGTAGGACCTACGCACGACTATAAATCGCCCTTTAGTTATATTAAGACATTTAAGTAGTTTTTATCTTACCTTACAATCTTATCTTGAGACAAAACAATGGCACTGATATATGTTAAGATATGTTACGGTACATTCACATGGGGCGAAAGCGTTAACGCTTAACGGATGGCTTGTCTGAAGCGTGGCCAACAGCCAATCACAGTGGCCGCAATACATGCTCCGCCCTTCCGTAAATGTAATTTGCTTTAGGCGATCTGATTGGCTGACGCACATGTTGCCGCCTGAAAAGTTGAGAAATGTTCAACTTTTGCCACGAGCAACGGCAATGACACAACGCGGACAGATCCACAATTCAGTTCGACAACGCATGATGTCACCCATTGAAAGTGAATGGGAAGCGTTAACGCTCAAACATGGATTTAATCTGGGACTAGGATAAGCCCTGTTTGGGAAACCGCCCCTTAAAGAGCAACAATGGTCCGATTCACGATTTTACATTTCCTTTCGGTATGCAATTGTGCAATAGTACATGTTAACGATATGCACATGGTACAAACCCCAAAGTAAATGATGATGCGAGTTATCGTTTCCAACTTAAATCTCTTTTCTCGGACTACAATAAACATGGATTTTAGGCAACAGTTTACTTCCTGGGACTTATGATGTAGACAAGACCAACATTATACAGGGTTCCTATGGGTCCTTGAAAGTTTGTGAAACTGGGGGAGAAATGAAAGGCTGCAGGTAGTTTTTGAAAATAGACATACGTATGTCATTGAAAGTGCTTGAAACTTGAAAAAGTTTTCTGGGAAAAAATCCATATTCCCTATTGGCGCTTTTCCATTGCATAGTACCCCACGGTTTAGTTTAGTTTGGGTCGGGTCGGCTCACCTCACTTTGGTGAGTTTAGTATCACTTCGGAGTGGGAGGGATTATAGGCGTGTCGTTATATTTACGCTGCCTACTGCTGTGACATCATACACGTGAGAGCGTTGTTGTACATTCCCATACATTCATTTATTTCTTAGTCTGCCACAAAATTAAAATTGGCCACCACATAGATGTTTGCACATCGCGTTTATAACTACCTCTGTCTCACATGACAGTTTCTGTTCAAACACCCGACCCGTGGCGTCAGTCGACGGCGCTCCGTTGAGCCTCATTCAAGTTGCATTTAAGCATAATAATGCGGACGTGCTCATCGCGAATGTGCCGCCACAAACTGCAAGTCTGGAAAAAACTGTTATGGTGTCCCGGATTCTCAACCTGCGGATGTTTTTCATCGCTAAAAGGGTGTTTGGAAACTTATAGCAGAACACAGATAACAACATGTTTGCTTGAGACAGCGCAAGCTAGCAGTAAGCTAAAGCTAATATTTACATTATAGCGATGACGCTTCTCTCAGACCAATCAGTGATCTACAGTGTTTTCGCGTCACGTTTGGTATCAGCTCGGGTCGCTTGGAACCCCAACCGAGGTGGTACGTAAAAAAGTATCGGGTACAACGTACTGCACCCAATGGAAAAGCTCCCAAAAGTAAGCGGACCCGACCCAAACTAAACTAAACCGTGGGGTACTATGCAATGGAAAAGCGCCATATGTAGTTTCGGTTTAAATGCTTATATTTTCTGTATGAGAATATTGATTCATACCAAAAGGCTTTTTTGCACATTTGTGTTTAACAAATGAAAAAGTCTCGGGTTACGTATGTAACTGTTGTTCCTTGAGAAGGGAACGAGGCGCTGTGTCTACCTGGCCATACTTCCTGCGTCCCTGTAATGCTGTCTTTGGCAATATTTCAGAAAGAGAGATACTTTCTGGCTCCCACGTCACCCTGTCTTTGTCGTTAAGCCTTACCCTTGGTTGAATTTGATATAAATATTCAGACGCACTTACCCTTGGAGGCGCCCCCAAAGTGTCACCGCAGTGACGCAGCGCGAGTTTCCTCGAAAGGGAACTGTATCAATGTATCTTTAAAGGTAACACAATGTAACTTTGCTCTCACTTGAAATGTGTCCCCACAGTTCTTGAATGTGAGGGTATTGCACCTGGAAAGTCCTTGAAAGGTCCTTGAATTTGAAGTTAACTATAGTCCTCCTATAACTCCTGTTAGCATTGCATTGTGAGCGAACCTTTTAAACATGGTAAGGAGCGTCACTAGGGCTGCAGCTATCGATTCTTTTTGTAATCGATTAATCTAGCACTGAATCGATTGATTAATCGGATAAAAAATTTGTGTGTACAAATAATGCATAACAAAAATGGCGTGGCTGTAAAATGTTTAAGCATTTGGCTTTTATTTCTAAAAAAAAACAGAGGTATTGTCATTTGGCTCTAAAAATTCACAACGTGCACCTGTGTTTGTGTGCACTAGGGATGGGCATGATTAATCAACGATCGATAATTGATCGTTAAGAATTTCGTCTATGACATTAATTTGTTATTGATTATCTAATACTTTTTTTATCTAATGCAGGTTGCGTTGCTTAGCATAGCGTGTGTCTTGAAGCAATTAAATGAATTTCACTGTGTGGCAGCAATTCAACATTTTACCACCAGGGTGCAATATTTATTTCAACTAAATAATCATGAAGAGGTCATGATTTTTTGGAACAAATTAGGTCTCTGTTTAAGAATGCGGCTCGCAGCTGCAGTTTCCGCTGCTTTAGAGCACAGCATATTCAAGCACATATATGTTCCGTTTGTCTAACTAAATGTAGTTTAACTGTATAATTATTTTTTATCATAAAATATTAATGATTAATCGATAGTCGATCGTTAATTTTCCCGACAATCGACTAAAAAAATTTAATCGAATTCACATCCCTAGTTTGCACGCGTGCTGTGCGTGAGGAAGAGTGACATCCCAGTCAGACGTTCAGTTGCGTGGCTACATAAAATTTTAAGTATGTGAGATGCATTGCGCGATTGGTCTGACTCGCATGTATGTGAAGGGGTTCTTTTTTTAAGCTATACTCTCTTGCAATTGAACGTGAATACGTTTACTACTTAAAAACCTCAAAGCTAAACATCATATCTAGTCAAACCGCATAACGACATCGCTACAAATACAGTATGGGATTAAAATCAGCGAAAGCTACGTTACCTTGTTTCATCGACGCTTGGTTAAACAGCAGTGGATGTTTTCGGTTCAGATGCTAAATGTAATGTAATGATAAGAATGTAATGATCCCAAATATTTGACTTCTCTGCCGTTTATAGACATATTTACTCTCCGCAATTGCGCCAACTACATTCAAAATGTATCACGCGCTATGATGTGCTTCCTGAACATTGAACAACGGTCCGTGTGAATCAGATCCCGGCGCGTGTAGTGCACATCGTAGGAATTTAACGAGGCTTTGAGGCAGAATTTTTGCCTCGAGGAATTTTTTGAATCGAGTTAATCGAGTAACTCGATGAATCGTTTCAGCCCTAAGCGTCACATTTCCGTCTGACGTCAGAGGTATTCAGGCCAATAACAACGTACAGGTTAGCTGGCCAATCAGGGACAGTTCTGTACAAAATCTGTGCAGGGAAAGACAGGGAAATCTGGAGCTACAAAAATCTATGGTATGTGGAAAATACTGTTTTATTATATAATGAAATGGGTGCTCTTTAAAGGTGCATGCTTAAGTGTGAAAGAAAATAGGTGTGTTTGTGTGTGTTGAACGCCCACAAAGTTGACTTGGAGCCTGTCCACATGGAGAGACGTTTAGCTGTATATGTAATTTTTTTTGTTGAATCAACATTTCGTCCAGATGGAACCGGTGTTTTGGGAGCCTTAATTTAAATTAATTTAATTAGAATAGTACAGCTTCATCAACATTACAAGTCTCTTAACAGGTGGTTGCCTGTAAGCAAATTATCTTAGGATAAATTTTGTGTTCAAAGCGTTTCTGCGCACATAAAAGTACTTGAGGACTAATTGTGAATAAGCGTTGAATGCTTTCATATTGCTGCACCTGTTTTTTGTGTGTGTCATGTTGTTAAATAATCCTTTGTGTGTTTTAACAGAGTGATCCAGAGACTCTGTTGAAATGTCTGACGATGTGTGCTGAGTTGTTCAAGCAAATGAACATCAAGAGAGGAATCTGCCCTACCATGAATGCTCTGATAGAGTCACTGGTACAGTATACACATTCATAAAATCACATCAACAATGGTTTCCTGCTAACTCCTGTGAGTTTCAGAGCAAACCTATACACAATTAAAATCTTGTGCATTGATCAAGCAATCTAAATAAACAATTTAGTGCCTGATTTGACCGGCTCCTAATAAAATATAACTACAAAGTGACCTCTCATCTCTAGATTTTGCCAAGTGTTTCAAACCCCAACCCTGCTGTCCGTAACATGGCGATCATCTGCCTGGGAACCGCTGCGCTACATAGCAAAGACCTTGCCAACACGCACCTTGTGCTGCTCTTGCAGGTAATTTCTAACATTCTTGTGTTGAAGAGAGATTGACTTTCTTTGTCCTGGTAACTTGCGTAAATGAATTTTCTGACTCTCTTTGTAGATCACACAGCTAGATGAACCTAAAATCAGGATCAGTGCTCTCCGCGCTCTAATTGATCAGCTTTTGCTCAACGGCCTCAACATCCTGCAAGACAAGCCGGCCCCTCCTGTCTCCCAGGCACCTGACTCACCAGACATCAGTAATGGAAACTCTAACCAATTAGCTAAGGATGAGGAGGAGAGTACCGTCCAGAGCATCCTGAAGATGCTCTCAGAATTCCTTGATAGCGAGGTAATGCATGTCCTTGTTACATTAGTGTCTCGCACAACAGCTGTTACACAGCTGCATTTCTTTTATGGCTAATGTACCACATCTGTTATCCTTGCAAGAACAGCTTTTCCAGTTTTGTATAGATACGCTTCATCCAACACAACCCAACTGCCTTATTTTTAGACATCATTGTGTCAGAATTACAATGGCAGTGCAGCTCTGCAAAATAAAAAACGCAGTTCATAATTTCTGTATTGATGTTTACACCCGTCCTCACTTTTTACATCCCTGATCAGTTACGGCTGTATTTACACAATGAATCAACATTTCCGCCAACTCCTTAGTCTAACAGACCTTGAACGCATGACCTCCAAATGGAAAATATGGTAGTAGATGTAATGCAAATACTGTATGTATGAAGTAATCTGTTTTTATGCCATTATCAAAAGCAGTGAATTAGAAAAGGTTTGCAGATACTCAAATTGATGCTTTCAGATCTGTGAACTTCGCACTGAAACGGCAGAGGGTCTGGCCAAGCTTATGTACTGCGGCAGAATCGTCAGTCCGAAGCTTCTCTCTCGTCTTTTGCTGCTGTGGTATAATCCTGTAACCGAGGATGACCAAAGACTACGCCATTGTCTGGGCGTTTTCTTACAACTCTATGCCCGAGCGAGCAGGTATGCACTTGGGGGCGATTCATCTCCTCCTAAACTCTTTTAACACTAAATATGTGCCACTGCATTTAAGTCTGTTTTGTTGTTGCTGTAACTATACTGTTATTGTTTACACACCAGAGCAAATCAAGAGTGTGTGGAGGAGAGCTTCCTGCTGACCATGAGGACACTGTTTAATGCTCCTGTTACCTCTCCTTTGTCTGAGGTGGACACGTCCAACGTGGCTGAGCTTTTTGTTGAGTTAACTCGACCCAGTGCTCTTGTACAACCTGCTGCTGTACAGGTACTCTTGAAATGTCTGTCTTGTTTTCCCTTTTTTTTTGTCATATCATTCAAGTGACCAAATGCTGTTTTTATGCAGGGGGCATCTGTTCATGATTCCCTTGCAGTGCGTGTTTGTAATGAGATCTTGAGGGATGCCACCGCTCCTGAGGTGCGTCTCTACTGCAAGACACTCAGCTGGTTGGAGATCACCACTGAACCAGGACCTGCCAACAATGAATTGCAACTCTTATTAAAAGACATTTTACAGGTACTATTATAGTTATGTCACTCTTGTAATATATGTAGCACATAGGTGGATGCATTTAAAAAAATTGATTAAGCAGGAAGTGAAGACTTAAAAATCAGTTTAGGAAAACTAATCAATTGTCCGATGACTTTTCAATGTTATACGTGTTGCAGGAAGTCAAAGATAAATACTGTACCAGGGTTATTGAGAAACTGCGTAACCAGCTCAATGGAGATTGTTCTGCTAAATCAGCCAGTAATAACCAGGAAACAACTTTGCTTGCCCTGGATGACAACACCGAAGGTATCATCATGCCATGCATTGTAGCATTGCATGTGTTCACATATTTTTTTTGCACAGTGAGAAAGGAAAGTAGCTTTTGTGTTTTTACAATTGTAAAGTTAATCATCTTTATGTGTGTCCTTACAGAGGCTGTGAACAAAGATGAGACTAAACCTAAACGTGCCAAAAGAGGTGCCGTTTATGCCCATTTTATGTATATTTTATGAATTCGTTTGGCTGTAGCTTTTCTTGACAATTATATTATAGTTAATAAGTACGTATGATTTGTCTTACAGGCCAGAAAAAAGCTTCAACTGCAAAACATGGAAGGAAAGCCAGTAAAGCAGACGTGTCCTCTGATGAAAGGTGGGAGTGGTTTTGAGCAGCTGATATTTGTTTTTGTTAAAGAACTGGTATGCATCTCTACGGAGCCTGACAGGTCACCCCTTAGAGAAAAAAAAACCAAGACCTGCAAATCCGTGATCATGGTTTTGTAATTCGTCCACTCAGTTTTTAAACCGTACTCGCAGATTATAAAATTTTATTTGTGCACACGAATAAATAAACCATACACACGAGTTAACAATCCGTGCTCTCAGATTTGAAAACCATTCCCTCAGTTTCTGCTATCCGTACCTGGGTCAGTGAAAAAAACACTTTGGCAAGATGAGAAATTCAAAAATATATAAAAAAAATTTTTTATATAAGCATGCATCAGGTTTATTTCAATGGACATAGTATATTTATTTAGATTTTATGCAATAAAAAATTACATTTGCACCATCTTTAAGATAGAATTGACCTGAAAATGTCAATCTACGTAACCGCCAATTGTGCCAAAGAATGAGAAATATTAAATATTTTATCCACCTTGATGGCATATAAGCATAATCATAATTTTGTTTTTTAAATATAATTTTATTAGTTATTTCTAAATGTAAATTATAATGCATTTTTGTAATATTTGTCCTAAAATATGCTGAAAACAGCTTTTTTCTAAATAACCTTTGACAAATTATGTGAAAATGAATGTTAAAAAAATCATATTAGACTAAACTAGATGATTATATTTTATTACATATTTTTTATGAATACATTCTTTTTTTTTCATTTAAAAAAATACTAGTTACCCCACTTGACACAGACCGGTAATACCACATTGACATCTTTGCAAGTATCCCCCAAATATTCTTTTAAAATGAAATAAAACCAGAAATTTTAGACTTGGTCCTCAAAAAAAAAAGAATGTATGCAAGTAATCTGCAAATTTATTTTGAAATTGTAACCCTTTTACATTTAATTGAACCATACGGACACAAAATGTGTTCAAAAAACTTTTACTTTTTTTTTATTTTTTTTAGTTAAAAAAATTTAGTTAAATGACGTTACGGTGTCACTATTTTGAAAGAAGGTAACAACCGAATAATGCAGATTGTTTCATTTGGTCTTTGGCTGAATGCAATTTTACGTGGTTATATATTTAATAATGACATATTTACCAAATAAGTCTTTAAATAGTTATATAAAATTGCATAACTATTTAAAATGACTACGTTTAAATGCACGAATGAAAGTAACATCCGACTAAAATATTATGTACAATATAAAGCACGTTTCCAGTTAGGAAAGTACATACAACAAGTTTAACACAGTAAAAACTTCATTAACTCCTGAAAATATCCAACATGAATAGGAAGCTAGGAAAGCATGAATAAAAGCGAAAAAATGAGGGAGGGGCTAAAAATCTATAGTTTGCAAAACCGTTGGGACGGATTGAGAATTTGTGTGCACGGATCACAAAAACTGAGGGTACGGTTTACAAATCTGAGAGCATGGATTGTTAACTTGTACACATGATTTGTAAAACTTAGGGGTTGTGCACACCCAAACTATTAAATGCGGCTGAAAACGCGCCCGCCCCTCCTCCACTGTGATTGGACAGCTGTGTGAGAACTGACATTGACGAGCGGAGCTTTTCAGCCAAAGTTGAATCTCTTTCAACTCTCGACGCTAGGCACCGAGCGAAGAAAAACCGAGAGCGCGGCTTATTTGAAAAAAGCAGAGTTTCAATTGGAATCCATTGAAAACATGCGCTGGCCGCAGGCGTAAAAGCTTTGGTGTGCACGCCCCCTAAGGGAACCGTTTAATAATCTGTTAATACGGTTTATAAACTGAGGGGATGAATTACAAAACCGTGATCACGGATTAGCATGTCTTGTTTTCTTTTCTCCAAGGGCTGACCTGCCAGGTGCCATACACCTCCTTTAGTAGTGTTTAACTCTTAGCATGTATGCTGTTTTGTGTACCTTCCTATCTGTAGTGATGAAGAGAATGTTCCTGAAGTCCCTCCATCGGTGCGACCAAGTCGACGTGCCAAGATAGCTGCTTTGGATAAAACCAAACAGGATCTGACTGCTCTCATGAACCAAGAGGCCAATGGTTCTTAAGTCAATTCATAAGTTCTAGCTTTAAAAAGATGCTTTTTACCTTCTCTATCTTTTGAATGCTACATTGTAAAAGACCAGCAGTTTTTACGATCTGAATTGTTTTTAACTCTTGAGCTAAAGTATCTTTTAAGGTCATTTGTTAATAAATCTATGTAGTTGTTTTAATCTTTTGTGCTACTAATTTTAAAATGCAAACATCCTGAAGATCTTTCATGTGGATTATTTTGATACATCACAAATGAATATGTATTGCAGCTTTCGATTGGAATAACAAAAACAACCATTACGTATTTGCAAAGACTTTTATTGTTCTAATGATTGAGACACGTTTTTGAAGGCAAGTATTAAAAAAAAAAACACTTAAGAGAATATACAAGATGCAAATATAATTTATATACGTTTTTGTACAACATATAGCACCAGGTAACAAGTTGACAGTGGCCAAAACCTCAACATGGCATAATATAGTTTATAATACAATATACAGAAGGCCTCCTGACAATTCCTGTAACAAACTCCAGCATATGGTTGGCAAAAGTACAATGATAAAATGCTATTTTTTTAACCTCATTACTCTGCCACATCGAAACCAGAATGTTGGTTATTCAAATGTTTATTAAGGCCCTAAAACAGTAATGGGCTCGAAACCTGCTGTGGCACATTTCTGCGCCAAAGCTTTCAAGTTGGCACCAGTTGTGTAAATGTAATGCAGAGATTGGCCTTGATAGAGTGCTAAACAATAGGGCCCTTATAAATGAAACATGAGTTACTCTTAATAAATTAACATTAAT
Organism: Paramisgurnus dabryanus; assembly: GCF_030506205.2. Taxonomy (NCBI): domain Eukaryota; kingdom Metazoa; phylum Chordata; class Actinopteri; order Cypriniformes; family Cobitidae; genus Paramisgurnus; species Paramisgurnus dabryanus. The sequence continues at coordinate 43,870,560 of NC_133340.1, read as the reverse complement.
GCATGAAATCTAGTAGAATAAACTAGTTTGAAGACAAATTCAGGCTACATGTCAATTAACCAGTTTTCTCAGTAGAAAGTTGTGCCAAATGCATCAAAGGTGGCCTCGAAGCATAGCACTAAGTTTATTGCACAGATAAGCTTGTCTTGTTACAAGGAGCCTAAATTTATTCAGGTGACCTCGACAAAACCTAAAGCCTCAGTGAAGAAGTAGGGCTAACAATGCAGTATTTAAAATAAATAGACTGAAAAACATTAAATATACAAGTTTATGGGATGGTTTCCCGGAAAAGGATTAGCTTAAGCCAGGACTAGACCTCAGTTTATTTAGGAAATATTAGTTTGAACAAACATGCCTTAATAAAAAAATTACTAATGTATTTTAAGAAATGTCAGTGCAAGTTGTTTTCAGTTTGGACAGCTCTTTCATTTATTTTAGTCTAGGACTACTCTAAATCCTCTCCGGGAAACCGCTCCTAAATGTTCTTGGTAGAGGCTTAGTTGAATGACATGTCTAACGTCTTTGTTACATCCATACCAGTTTAGGCTATGTCAGTAGCATTCCGGAGGTGGGCGTGACACTGCAATAGAGCTCGTGTAGTTGACGTCACGCAGCCTAAACTTTGCCCTTTTGGAAGGCAATCTATAGAGCATTGGTATCGATAGTGGCTGAACAATAATTTTAACCCAACCTCAACATTTCATCATGTATAAGGGTTTTATGTTTAATAGTTACCCTGAAATGAGTTTGAAATGTTGAAAATAACTGGGCTGATACATGTTAAAAGGCATTATCGCGATCTGTTATGCTTCATCTATCAAGTTTTGGATGTACATGTCTATATCTTTTGAATTAAAGTGCGCAGTGAACTCTGTTGCCATGAAACTGCTGCTGGCGCCATTGATTTCATATTCACTCCAGCTGTCCTTGCCTGCCAGTATGGTGGCGTGAACAGAATGGGTCAAGTGACGTTCGGATCTCTATAGACAGCACATTAAAACGTGCACAGAAATTTTTGTATGCAAGAAACAATAAATGGAACATAGTTGCCTCTAGATCATCCTAAAAGCTTTTAATATAAAAAAGAAAAATAAAACCTTATGCTTGTCTGAAAGTGAAACATTGCACCAAAATACGCTGTACATTAATACAATTGCTGTGGTCGGTATGAAACAAAATGAGAAACAGTTTGGTAAGGTTTGGTAGTGCAACATCATCAAAAACCTGGATGTAAATGAATGCTTAAATGAATTTCTAGAACTTGGCCAACAGTTTCAATTCAAGTTAAAATAAAACAGGTGAGAGCACACAACGAAGTAAAAAATAGAATAAGGACACAACATTTTTCATAATCATAAGGGTACCGCTTCTGGGTGTTCTTCCCTTACCGACCTAACAATTACACAATTTAAAAGACTACGTTTTAGACATGGTTTCAAAAATGGAATTATTTGCAAAGAATCTTCTTTCCAAAAGCTCTTGCAACACAAAATATTATAAAACATGTGAAACAAACAGAATTACATAAAAGTTTACCTTCTACAAAAAATGGCTCAAAATTTGAGCTCTATAAGACTCTCATATCACAGGCTGGGCAAACCAACATAATGCTCACGTAACTTGATACTCCTTCATGCAAGTTCTTAGAAAAAAAGCTCTTTTTCTGGTCCGCACCACAAATAAAATGAGACGTTTAAAAAAAGAAACAAACCCATTTACATACATAAAATAGATTCAAATAGTGCAAAAAGTGTCTTAAAAGTTTTTTGCTACATGTTGCTTGCTGAGGTTGCATGTCACAATACTTTTGATGCTCAGCCAGACCACTGTTAAAAGGCACCTTGTGTTTGAGTTCAAGAATATCTTGCTGGAAATGGCCCCCCAAGTTATTTCAATGACCCTGTGAAGCACAAATAAAAGACAAAGAGATTTGATTCCTAATGATTAAATGTTTGTAGTTTTTTTTAAATATCAAACAATCTATCCGCACTTCCAGTGAAACGCTATGGCCACATTAACATCAGAATTTGGGACTCCCAACAAATCATGTTAAATGTGTGACTCAAATTATCTTAAACGATGCGTCTTCCTACAACTTCCCGCAATAGTCTCTGTATAAGTATACAGAGTAAGTACAGTAAGATAAGTATCATGGTTTTAGACTATACAAAATGGGTACAATTCTATAATTGTTTATATGAAGCCACATTGAGATCCTCATATCTATGGTATTGTGTATTTATTCGCAGCCAATGATGCCCGGTAAAGATCCGGCATGGTGCCGGATAACTTTAAGCCCTGTAAAAGTTACACAATGCACCTTGGCGTACAGTCACACATTGGCAGACGCATGAGGCAAGCAATTATTTCACTAGTTGAAACTGTTTTTACGCAATCATTGCTGTTGACACTGCAAATATGCAAATGAAAATGCTAAGCTAGGGTTAAGCAATGTACAGTGGAAAACGTCAGATTATGAATACCCAGGATTACCCTGGTAAAGTATGAGCAGTGTCAAACAAATTCTATTTACCCACGGTTTAGTATGGCCTGGGGTTAACATTTCAGTATTTAGTATCAATGAGTCTTTTACATTTATAGAATGTGGTTGTCGCCCTCGACTTTAAAACAGAACTACCATATTGTGCTCACGTGGAAACTTATCAACACGTAAATAATTTTTCACAAAGTAGAAAAATTTAGATAATGCTAAAAGACTTACCAAGCACAAAGTCACACCACCTTGCTCCCAGAACACCCCTGCTGCTCCTTGATTGTCTGAGCATTTTTGCTGGGGGAGATGGACTTGTGCCGGAGCTTTTCCATTTCTTTCTTTTTTTTCCTCCAGTGCTCTGGCATTTTGGGGAGGAGGGCAGCTGTACTGGAGAGTTAACTGCCCCTCCCACCGTAATGTCCGCATTTCTCTCATTTTCCTCTTCCTCTGAAGAGACATCACATAGCTTTACTGTGCAAATGTTACATTCCTCTGTCGTTGACTTCGTGTTTGGGGAGTTGATCTTTTTCAGAAATACACTGCACTCCTTCAGGGATTCTGGGCTCCATGCTTTGGAGCTGATTCTGTTCTTCGAAATTTTTGAAATCCCCTGCATTTTCTGAGAAGCTCTGATAATACCTGGATTTTTTACTGAATGCTTTAATGTGTTGTACATTTTCATAATTGGTGCAGGTGTCTTGTTAACAAAGCTATGCATTTCTTTTAAAAGTTCAACAGTATGAGCACCTGTAGTCATTGTTCTCGTCTGACCGCTATAGATTTTGTGACACCTACCAGAAAATGTTTTTCTGCATCTGGTTTGAAACTTCAGTCTCGCTCGAAGCAAAGCAGTTCTGTAGTCTACCCATGTGCATGTAGGCCTAGACAACTGCTGCCCAGTGTCATTCCTCAGTTTATATGGTTCTGTGTTAAAGAGCTTTTTCTGGACTTGTGACCTCCTTGCCTTGTACAACATTTCCTGTGCTTGCTTGTGCATTAATGGACTCTTTGGGACAACTTTAGCAAATTTTTTGACATGTTTCCTGAGCCGCTCTGCTTGTGGACTAGGGCAAACATTCACTTTACAATTAGGTCTGCTGGGGTTGTAGTGAAAAGCCTCCTCCTTGGGATTTCTTACACTTGCTTTCTTGACAATTGCAAGGGACTGAGTTTCAGTGGTCTGCATAAACCAAGAACAGAGTTTATCAATATCGTAGTTATTCTCAAAAAGCATTTTGATGGCAGAAGCCGATTTCTTAGCAGAACCATGAAGCCTCCTACAGGTTTTTGGGTTAGGATTTGTTTTCATCTCTGCCTTGTTGGCCTCGAAGACATCCGATACCCAGGTATTGGACATAAATCTGATCCTCCTGGTTAACTCTTCGTTTAGGGTCTCCGGTGATGCTGAGGTGGTCCACCACCTGAAACCCTCATTTGATGAGAAAATTGGGTCAACTGAAACTGCAGAGAAACGGACAATGTCTTGCATGCAACTAACATTCTTGGTCTTAATTGAAAGTGCATTGTTTAGGGGCTCTTCATTTTTAGTCTTCGCAGAATGGCCAGCATCACTGCTGGCCTTACTTAGCAGTAGTTTTCGGGACCTACGAACCAACGCGCAGGACCTGGCAGTAGCAACAGAGTGAAGCAAATGAATGGAGGGCTTTCGTTCTCTAACAGAATGTCTCACCGGTTTAAGTGGCCCTCTGGAATTCTGACTGCATTTTTCCGGTGCATTCAGTGCATCCTTTTGAACGTCAGTAGGAATATCGATTGTCTTCTGCTCTTTGGAGGGTTGAAATTCGACGAGAAGACTCCTTCGGAGCAGATGTGAATCTTTTGTATCTCTTTTCATGTGTATCTTTCTTTGCCTTGGTGATTCTGATGTGACCGTGACAGATATTCCAGAAATCTTGACCTTGGGAGGTCTTCCAGGTTTTCTAGACACGGCCATGTCACTCTGCCTTTGACATTTGATGTTGCTACTGGAAGAGACTGTGCATTTCTTATCTTCAAAAGGCATAACAAAATTGAGGTCTTTTAGCTGTTCTTTGGCCATTTGATCTTTACTAGTTATTTTTCCAGAACAGGTTTCACTGTACCTGTCACTATTAGACACTTCATAATCATTCTGGTATGCTGAGAAATTATCAAAATCCTCAGAAACAACTCTCCTTGCCTTTCTTGATCTCCCATAAACTATGGTAATTTTTAGATTTTTGTTTCCATCATCCTTACAAGACATTTCTGTTGTTCTATGATCCACCGTACTGGAACCAGTCTTACCCGTTGAATCATTTGAATCTGTCATTTTTGGTTTTGGAGGTCTGCCAATGGGACGTTTAACAGACTTAAAAATATGTGGTCCTAATTTTTTAGGGCGCCCAGGGCGTCTTTTTACTGGGGAGGTTTGATGTGCAATTTGTATTGTTTCTGGGTTATCGCTTTCATCTTTTGAACAACTGGGCAATAATGCTACCGGTAAAAGTACTTCTTTTGGTGAGGAACAACAGTCAACAGTTCTCCCTGAAGCAGCTTCCATGACTGAATCTTTTTCTTCAAAGACACTGCCTGCCCATGAGGATTCCACACATGGATCAAACATCTCTTCACGTGAATTTGAACTATTGGTGGCTGCTTTGAGTGTATATTTTACACCATCTTCACTAGTCACAGAAGAAACAAACATTAGCTTTATTGGACTACTATATTTTAGTCCTCTCTGGCTTTTTTTAGCATGTTGTACACCCTCAATGGTAGTAGAGTTAGGCATAGTTTCAGTAGGACTGTTTGAGACAGTGTCTAGACTCCTAGTTCTGTGGGGTTTAGATCTTTTTGACGGTGATGTGGAATTTTGGCACATTTTCCTTTTACTTGGACTTTCTTTAAGGGCATTCTTTCCACCATTCTCGTGCTCACAAAGTGACTCTTTTTTGAACAAAATGTTATCTTTCAGTAAAGCTACGTTTTGTGGCAAATCACAACCTTGGTTTTTATCTTCAGGTATGAATGGCTGTTTATTACATATAGTAATTGGCTGGACAGTATCTTCTGTGGAACAAAGTGTTGTTGAGGTGCCATCTATAGAGGAATGCTTGATGAATATACTTTCTGAAAAACAAGCAGCAAAATACATCTTTCGTGGCTCAGTGACATAGGAAGAAAAACGCTGGGGTGGGACAATATTTCGTCTGGACCTTCCAACCTGAAGAGTCAGATTTTTTTCTTTTCGTGTTTTTCTTTTCACCTTCCGGTGACAAGTAGATGGCTGTGATTGTGCCGTTTTACCAGGAGACAGGTGTTCTGAAAGACCAGTATCATGTGATTGAGCTTCTTGATTACTCTGCATGTTTTCAGTTTGTGCGTTTAAATTTACTATAAAATCTTTTAGGGGCTCTTTGTCCACTGTCTTGGGTCCTCTTTCCCCCTTTCTGCCATTAGATGGTTCAACAGCAGCATGTGTGGGGTAAGAAGGTTTAATGTTTTTTTGGCTTCTCTCTGAAACCATCTTCCGCCTGAAGTGTGGTGGACTAAGTCTGGCCAAATCTCTCTTGATTTGTAAGCTCTGACGCCTTGATGATGAAAGGTCAGGCGACTTGCTCATGGCATCTAAAATTTCCAGTCTCCTACGAGAACGCGTTTGAGGGGATCGCTGTCCTGTGGCTACATGCTGTTCTAAAAGATCATTGAGGTTGTAATCTTTATCACTACTGTTGTGTAGCACAGTCGTTATAATTTCTGTCAAATGTGTATCATCTTTTGTCTCGGAGATCCGACTTGAATGATTAAGAAGAGTCTGTTCTCGCTCTGATGGCTGGATACTCTTGAGCTTTTCAGTGACCCTTTCCATTAGATCTCCTATTAATGATCCACACTGGTCATTCTCTTTTTGTGTATAAGACATCAAAAACTTGTCACAATGCTTGTCCGGAGATCTTGGACAAATAGGAGGATTAGAGTGCAGAGGTGGGTGTTCATCCTCTGTTCTGCGAGGTAGAAGAGGAGGTGGTGCCTTGCAGTCCTGAAGAGGGAAGATGCTGGTCTTGACAGTCATTTTACACTCTGTGTCCACAGGCTTTGGTGAGAGTGGTGGTGGGGAGGGGCTACGGCTTTCTCTACATCCATTATGAGAGTTACAATCATTCTGAATTGGAATTGGGGCATCTCTTTTAAAAGAAATGCAAGCATGATTACCATTTTGCTGATGCTGGCACAAGGGTATTTTTGAATGACAAACAGTGGGGATAGAACCGATAAGATGGCCAACACATGGCATAGATATATTTTGGCAGGAATGATTATGCAGGTTTATCAGACTAACATTTACAGGAGGAATTGTGCATGATGAAGGTCTACAAGCTGTTCTGCAACAAGTGCCAGCAGTCACAGAGCAGTCATTTAATGCAAGTGTAGGGATTTCATCAAGTTTTTTGTTAGCATGGCTGCAGGGGGGTTCACTGGGGTTCACAGGGCACTGTCGTCTATGATCGTTACGCAAAGTAACAAAGATGCAGTCTTCCTGCATGTCCATTAAAATGCGATAAAGAAGCAGTCTATGACGAGAACAAAGCATTGACAAGACCTTTTCCAACACAGTCACTTTCTTGGTCTCTGGAGCCTTAGAATCACCCTCCTTCCCCAGTGTGGATTGGTCTTCCTCGTTCGGCCCTAAGGAACTATACAGATAAATGGGATAAATCATTTAATCATGTATGCAAACTAAACTACCACTATAAGCTCTTTAGATTACTCAATTATAAAAATATCTTAAATTCCTTAAAGTGAGACTTAATGTTTGCAATAACAAAAACTACATTTCATATTCACTAGTCTCCATTTTAAGTGGTTAAAAAACCTTTTATAAAAGTTGTCCTTAAAATTTTGAACAATACCTGTTCTTGTCTTAGGACAACTTGGATGAACTTTTTTGATCCACTCCAAATGTTGACTAGTGTACTATCAAATCAAGCATGTATTGAAAGATTCAGGAGAGAAAAAAAAAAACAGACAAACAATGCCATAAACAGAACAGTTTTATTGAGAACTTGAAGGCAAAGGATGGCGATTGTAGCAACGCTTCAACCCAATAAACTTTATGAATAAAATTCAATCAAATTCTTTTAAGAAACCTGATTTACTTTGTCACCTGATAAATTAGTGTTTTTTGACAAAACAAATAAGATTTCACAGACTTGTCTATTTTGAAACTGAAATAATTATGAACCCATTAAAGGTAATATAGACCGATTAAGGGTTGGAGGTTAGATGTTATGAGAAATTACAATAAAATAGTTTCCAAAAAACTTGCCTTCAGTATTTCATCTTATTACCTAAAATTAATTAAATTCTTGCTTTATGCCAATTTTAAATAGTCTTAAAAATCTAAAATGTTAAAAAAAAGACTACACAATATAAACACATGTTAAGGATCAATTAGCTTTCTTCAGTTTATCCCCATGTCAAGTAATATTAAAGAAGTAATAGATTAAATAGAAATTAACCTGACTGGAGTAAATCACATGTTGAGGAACATTACAAGACAATGAACTCACTTATGCATGCAAGTGCAGTAAAGCATTTTAACAAATAAATGTGCAAGAGCAAAAGTGCTTTAACACAAAACCAACACGTTTAAATGACATATTCGGATTACATTAAAAGAAACAACACACAACACAAATATAGTTTAAAATCAATAGTACAAAATCAATCTTAGTGCAACAAATAGATGCATAAATAACCGATTGCAAAGTGATTTATATCTTGCACTTTTTTTGAATTAAATTATAAATACACAGAAAGGCCTAAACTGGTGATTTATCAACTTAAATCATCAACCTATGATCAAGCCAAACTGTCTCAAATACAAAAAAGCGGATAATTAAATTTACATTTAACTTTTCTTGAATTGACCAACCATACTTGGATCTTCAACAGAATCCTAAGGGTGCCTATTTAGATAGAAAATAACAGCTTGATCACTTCAACTTTCATAGGATTGTTGTTACCCTGAGAATACTCAATGCGTTTTGGAATTTTATAGGACACTAACATTAGGAGAACATGTGAAATGTGGGAAATATGTTAACAGTGCCCCTAAGACTACCACACTTTTAGTATGAACCACTTTTTAAGATTTAAAAAAAGTGGCTGGCCTGCAACAGATTATCCCTTAGAAAAACCGAACTATTTAACTGCTGTACATTGGTAATCACTGTATAGAAATCCACAACGATATGTAAATCCTTTTCAAAGGTTTTCTTATGTCAAACTGCTACTTGACTGCAGAATAACCGAGAAGTAGCTATAAGGGCAGGCACTGTTTTGTTACGTTTAAAGAGCTGTCAAGAACATTCAGTGTAGTTGATAATTAAATTTAAGAATATATCATTATGTCTGTTTTTAGGGGGGTGGGGGTCATAACTCAAACACACAATAGGTAAATCACGTACAGAACATTCACAACACAAAGATAACACGTTAACATTGCATATGGAAAAACGACTTATTTCCAAAGCTTCAAATCACAAGATTCACGTAATGCTTCAGCTACACTCTGCAAAGCACTTATACTTGTGATTCAGATATTTTATCTAGACTATGAAGTAAAAAGGCCAATCAAAGTCAACATATGGCCATATTCTTCACCGCAATATCCTGCATCACAAATATATGTGCATCTTCTGTAAAGTGCAACTGAATGGAAAAAACTACAAGAGTTTCTAAAACCCCATAAAAATATGTCCATGCTATAAATAAGGACTTGGATGCATTACCGGTATCAAAGTGAAACTGTATAATAGGTCATTAAAAGCTATAGTAATCATTAATATGAGAAAACAACTGAGCAGCAAAACTACAGAAACCTGGCTATACGAACAAAGCAATTCAGAGTAGCACCATGTTTGCATGTATGTCCCATGTTGAGCATATCACGTAATTGGGACCTGGACGAGGAGAAATTCTGATTTAAGATCAGAAGCACCCTACTCTGATCCGCTTCGTTCATGGAGTGCGTATATGGAATGGGAAAATGACCCTGAAATGTTTTGGTTACAGCGGACAAATAATGCAATGATGCCTTTAGTGCGAAAAACAGCACAGAATTTAAAGCAGCAATAGGAATATTTTGATGACGATTTCAGTAGTTTTAAGTACTGATAAAGTAATAAATATTAATCTAATGTTATAAAACATTCACTGTGACTACCATCAAACTTTTTCACCAGTGCATTTTGACATGCATTACGTTGCATTTCCAGCTTACCCCAATATGATTTGCTGCACATATTTGCAGAAAAAAAGGAAAAGGGGCAAAACATAAAAGCTAAAGTAATGCATATATAGAATTAGAAAACTTTTAAGAACTTGAGAAATGTTGGTGCAGAATGTAGGAAGCCACATCCACAAAAAGCCTGAGATGGTCCAAGCCTTCACTCCAATGATCTAATCCAATTACTCAACGCAACTAAATTTAAACTTTAGTTTTCAACAACAACAAAAACCTCAAAGCAGCTGCTGGAGTGAAAACGTGTACCTATATCTACCAATTGCATATAGGGATGGACATTCCCAAGTGGTGAGATAAATAAAACATTACAATGTACCCAGGTTGTCACATATAAAATACTGTGTTAAAAGACTTGAAATAAAAAAAACGACCAGTCGCTACAAAGACTAATAGTGTGTAAGCTGCATACAACAATCATTTATAAGCTGAGATTAGCTTATGTGTGAACAAAACCTGAATATTTCTTAGTTTTAAAATTGTACTTAACTTAAAAATCAACAGTGCTTTACTACATTTTAAATATATATTCATATTAGATATCCACAGTGAAACCCCTGAATAAACTTTTTAAAGGCATGTTTTGTGATTTGATGAAATGTACCATTTAACCTGTGGTTGAAAATTCAAGTGTTTTTTCCAAGTCTAAATGAGGTCCTGACTGCACGTTTAAAACGAGAAAAACGTATGTTGGCTGTAATTCAGACGATGTGTGTTGGTTAAAACCATCTCTAGGAAACAGCTGAGGTTTTGGTTTTGAATTAAGACTGTTTGTAGGCAGTAGTTGAGGCATTGGTTGTTGTCCCTGACTTTCCAGAGCCTGAGCTTGCTGCTTCGACAAGGCGGGGCTTCTTTTTTGGTGGGGTCTTGAGCATGCCCGTTCTTTCTTTAACTTTGTACTCGAGGGTGCTGTGTGGCACCCCATAGATGCCTTGCGCTTTCGACACGCTCATCTTCCCGCCGATCACCATGGCTATGGCCTCCTCTAGGATATCGTGGTCGTATTGACGATAACGACCGCGTTTCTTTCGTGGCTGCTTGTCTCGATTTCCATCATCTTCACAGTCAACCAAGCTTCCGGTGACACTCCCGCCAACGCACCCGTTCTTAAGATTCAGACACAGTGGAGGCAGATCCCCCTGGAGCAGATATGATGAGTCCAGACCCGAATGGCTTTCGACCAAGCCCTGTTTGGGGAGAATGGTCTTCAGCTTGTGGAGAGCAGCAGAGCCATTAGAACCTTTGTTGGCCTGGTAAACAGCATCCACCAGGCCGGCCAGATCTAGCTGGGCTTTGGGCTGAGCACTTGAGCGTACCTGAGGGATTCGGATGTGCACAGCTGGCCCAGTGGTAGGACTCTGAGGAGGCGTGGCCGGCTCAGAGCTAGCAAGAGGCTGCTCTCGCAGCTGTGAGACCATTCTCTGCAAGGTTAAGTGGTGAAGGTATGACGAGGCAGCCACCGCTGCCGGGAACTTCAGCTCAGTGTGCTCTTTTGATGTAAATTTACATTTTCCTACTTCAGATTGCTCCGACTGAGAGCGAGCCCAGGCTGCTACCTTCTGCAGGATAAGCCGGGTGTCGCTGGATGGCCACGCCGTGTCCGTTCCCCTGCCGTTCTCTCCAAACATCTGTGGTCCTCCTGCCTTCCACTCTGATGATAAGGCCTCGGTCTGGAGCTGTAAAGTTTTCTGAGGTATGCCGTATAATATGGCTGCTTTGTGAATGTCCAGTGATCCCGACCGAATATCTTTCAAGGCTTTGGAGAGCAAACCTTCTGCAAACTCAGAGCTGCGATCCAAATAGTCCTCTCCAATTGGGCTCCTAAGGGGAGGTGGGTGGGAGGATGAGAAACGAATGGGTGAGCGGACCATTGACAGGACGCACTCAGGGTCCACTCCTTTACTGCCTTGTCTTTTGGTAACATCACTCGCTTCTCAATTGTCTGTATAACACAAAGCCTCTGAGTCGTTTGAGGGTAAACACTTTGTTTTTGGCCTTAGGTTGCAAACGATACTTCTTGGAAGGACAGTCTCTCGTCAATCGTGTGGTGAAAGACAAGCGTCTACGGAAGTACTTCCAGTATCTTTGCAATGCAGCTGCATTTTGTAAGGTATTTCTCCTATTTATTTCTCGTGTGAAAATAAGTTTGCATAAATAAACGAATAGATAAATAAACAAATAATACAGCCAGCACAGAGGAACAAGTGAAGTGCCTGACTGTTGGCAAATGTGACGTTACCTTCCAACAAGTTAGAAAAGAGTCAACCCTTTGGCAGTGCAACAAAATAAGCACTAAACTCTACAATAAAAACATTTAAAATGTTTGGGCAGGCAAATCTGATATGAAATAAAGAAATAATACATGTTCTCTGAAACTTGGTACTTCAGGTGCATAAATTTAAAACAACCAAAAAATTATATCCACATAATAAATAAAAATTCATATTAAACAGGCCCAGAAATTGTAATTATTTGTATATATATAATAAAATATTTATTCAAACTTTTGCATAGTGAAAAAAGTGCAGTGAATGTTCTGTTCTTATCTTTCTTTTCCTCTTGTTTCCTCATCCTGCACTTTAAATTTCACTATGTAAATGTGAAAAATATGTATTTTACTAACCACTTTAGTCTGAAACTTTATTCAGATCAAAACTATTTTCTTGTTCTCAGACACAAATTACCAAAACAGAATAAAAATGTAACAAAGGATTAGTTACAGTTAGAGCTAAGTTAGTTTTATAAAATACCCAAGTTAATTTCACTTTGCAGTATTAAAATATCAGCTACAAGACTTTTAGGATCAAGACAATGGGTGCTTCTCAATTTGCTTCCTTGTTACATGGCATCAACGTCCTACATCCTACGACCCGAAACCAGTCAAGCTCCACCATCTTTTAGGACATCTCGATTCTTTAGTTGCAGTGTAAGGAGGCCATGAACAAAAAAAGTGAACTACCTGAGGAGTCGTGAGCGAGTGTTTTATCGAATTAACTCCTCCACTTTCATATGGTCACATTACATTCAAACACGCATAAATATTAGTATTAATTATAAATTATTGTAAATTTAGACTCATTTCAGTAAGTATATATAATATTTATGGACACCTATCATTCATTTTAGGGCACTTTAAATAATTCGATTTTTCTGTAGTGAGGCTATAAGCTCTTAGCTCAAGTAGGTGTTTAACTTTGTTTTTCTTGTTCCATATTTTTTAGTTTTTTAATGCACCTGATTTTTTATAATAAATGATTAACTTTATATAGAGGGTGAGGATATGCCATTTACTTAATGCTTAGACTCCTCCGTCTCTCATCTTTCCTTCGCATTCTAGGGGGGTGGAGCTAAGACGCGAGGAAAGGAAGCAAGGAAACGAGTATGCACAAAAAAGAATTGAGAAGCACCCAAAGAGTCAAACACACAACACGAAAATCCAAAGTACTCACCCTGAAACTTCTTGTTGAATAGATGCCTTTTCTGAAGATGAGCTTTTCTTTGAAAGATCAAGTACTCCGTCTACTATGAAAAGCAATCCATGAAAAATAAGGAATTATTATCTGCACTGCCTTAAGCAAAAAAGTATTTATAAAAAACTGGGTAAACAAATATTTTAACTGAATATTTTTACTATTCAGAGCTAGGCAAAATTGATGAACAGACATAGTGAGATGCATCTTCTAAAATCAGAAAATACCAATAATACCATTCAAGTACTCAAGATTTGTTTATAGTGGATACCTTGTTGCAGAGCCTGGGAAGCTCGGCTGACGGTGAGGTCCAGGGGCCCATCAGGATCCGGTTGGTGAGGAAGAGGCTCAGAGTTGTCGCTTAGGCCGTTCAAGCCTTCATGAGCCTGACTTTTAGAAGCATATTCCAAGGCAAACCGCTGAATCATCTTACGCATCAACTCCTGCGCCACCAACGGTATACTGGAATCGCAGCTCTGAGGGAATTCTGGGAAATTAGTGAAAAACAAAGCAAGGAATAAAGATCTGATGCAGCAGCAAAAAGAGCGTACACAGAGAATTTTCCTCTTGTACAAGCACCTTTTGTTTCTAACTGAATTTTTTGAGTACGCTGTGTACGACAAATTAAAAGCAACAGAGAGACAACAACCATAAGAAAAAAACTAGATCCCTCCCTTTTAATCATGTTTAGGTTACTCAAATCAATCCATTATGCAAAAATAGCCAACTTTCCTACAAATTTTATGTGGCCATAGTTTTATGAAAAAGTGCATAAAGACTGTCTTGTATGATAGCTGTCAGAATAGAATTAATACGACAATCACCCTTCTTGCGAAATATAGCATGGAGGAATCGGTCTGCTTGGCACTGGAGTTTATCAGAGATGGACAGGCCCTGAGGTGAGGGGGTTTCAGCAGGTGTTGGCGACGTGGGCATGACCACAGCAGAAGAATGATCCTGTCATGAAGTGCAATGATTGGTCATTTAAAGTTACAGTTTTTGTCTTAAATGGTACAAACAGCCGATTATGGTCTCACAGGCTCCATTATATTGTTAAGATTATGCTTTTGTCCAAGAGCAACAGCTGCTAAACAAGCAAAACTACTCATACTATGCAATTGTCAAAACAGGCCCTTCTTAGTGGCATACTTACAGTTAGCACACCTTTTAAGTGGCTTTTGAGGGTTGACTTACATTTAGTTTTTCTAGCTGCAGGTTGCAGAAAGAGCAGTTTGCATCCATAGACCAATCATCCACAGTCTCTGGTTCACACTCTGGGGAAGAATCATAAAAATTGCCGTCAGTGCCAATCAGATATGAAGTACTGGAATAGATGTAATGCACAGATCTAATGCACACACATAATAAGAACTCACCATCAAATATATTGAGATCCTGCAGCAGTCTTGGTCCATATATTCCCTCCAGTATGCTTTCAAACCCTGCAATCAAAGACATTATCATCTTACAAACATGAAATCTTAACCTTAACAATGTTGGCTATTTGTCACCTCTGTCAAAAATGAAATAATGACATTGACTGAATGCTCTCGGCATGTATTATATGTTAATCAAATACTTTCACTTTAAATGTGCTTAACCCCAGCCTCGTGCATACAGAAATACCACTTTGTTATCAGAATCCGCTAAATGCCACACTGTAGGCTATGCATAGCTCAGCTTAGCCGGATGCGACCTTGCCCAAAATGTAACGATGTGTCCGTTCTACGTGATTGGTCCACTAGAACCCCTTCCATTTTACATAGTTATTATACCATATTACAAGGGTATTGTACATACCAGTTCCTGGACATCCATCTAGTGTCATTTTCCTTTATTAGTACATAAAATGTAAGCCTGTCCATTTTGCATGAGATCTGTTTTCTGATATACTGTAGTGTTGCATATGGTCACATCATGAAATCCAGATTAAACAAATAAAGTATTATTTTGTTAGTATTTTATTTAGATCTATTCTAAAATTATTTATTTACATATCACGATTTAAGCATAATTTATTATTTTCCATCAACTCACAAACCGGCTGCAATTCCTCAGCAAACCACTAGGGGTTTGCGAAACACTAAAGTACAGTAAATGAGAACCATGTATTAACCGTTTGTGGTCTCAGAGTTCTTTACAACATGGGACAAATTGCTTGCGATAATAAATGGGATATTGCCTAGCTTATCAGTGAACTACAGCTCTGTGTAAATGCCGCTCTATCTAAAAGAAGGTGTAGAAACAGACAAAGGATAACATGAATGTCTGCTGCTTTCAAAGAATCCTTCAAATTGAGATGTTCTTCAATGCTGCATGATGAAGTGGCAGCCAAAATATGCAATCTTAAACATGTTACCCGCATGCAACCCGTATGTGGCAGTCACATTGACCACAGCGCCACCTACTGTGTGGTTCAATTTCTTAATTTTTACACTTTGACTTTCACCATTTACAATGTTTCTAATTATAAGTTGGGTAAGAGCACCACCTGGTGGAAAATAGCGGAAATACGGATTGCCGGAAAAACTCGTAATTGGCAGAGGAAGCGTTTTCAACGGCAGGGAAAGAGTTAACATCGCATGTTGAACGTTTTTTCTCATGTGGTACAGATCGGATATGACCCACAAACATGTCAGCAGGAAAAAAGGGCATAGATCCTGATATTCTCAGATCGTTTTCAGGTCTCATTAAAATCTGGAAATAAATCAGATATGAATCTGATACATGCGGGTTTGCAATGTAAGCGGAGAGATCAGATATTCCCATCTCAAGACATGTTGCAAGTCATTTATACATTTATAAATCACATGACTCTTCTTAGCAGCGCAATGCAGGATGACGGATCTGCTTAGTGGAGTAATGCTGAAGTTTTATGTGTCGTTACAGAAATAAAGCGGTTGGATTTGAATTAAATCTTTTATGTAAACATATAGGGGCAGTTTCCCAGACAGGGATTAGCTTAAACCAGGACTAGGCCCTAGTTTAATTAGGAAATAGAACTTGTTTTTACAAACATGCCTTACTAAAAACATTACTTGTGTGCTTTTTGAGGCAAAACAAAGGGCACTAATGTATTTTAAAATATGTCAGTGCAAGTTGTTTTCAGTTTGGACATCTTACATTTATTTTAATCTAGGACTAGTCTAATCCCTGTCCGGGAAACCGCCCCATAATCATTTTGTCTTTGTCCACTGCATATTGCAATGTTTTACTTCCTCA
This sequence comes from Paramisgurnus dabryanus, assembly GCF_030506205.2. NCBI lineage: Eukaryota > Metazoa > Chordata > Actinopteri > Cypriniformes > Cobitidae > Paramisgurnus > Paramisgurnus dabryanus. The sequence goes on along the minus strand of NC_133340.1, from coordinate 43,854,086 downwards.
GCGGTTTAAGCTGTTCCGGGTCAGTGTGTCTACATTTAATTGTTTTACTAACTGTTAAGTGTAAATGTTGATATCAGATGCATGTAGCTTTAAAAACATGAGTGTGGGCAGGTCGTCATTAAAATCGGATACAGGAAAGAAATCGGAATAGGGCATCAATATTTACGGTGTAAATCGAGCTTAGAGAGTTTTGCCTCTGAACTCTTCATTTAAAACAGGAAATATGTAATTCAGGAAAATTTTTAAGTATACATAAGTTTCAAAGGGCAAGACTCAAACTACAGGCAAGCGAAATGCGAAACCGCCGTTGGTCCCAATGATATATAATGATGATACGGTAACATTAATATTCATGCAAAAGGAGGATGTTCAAATGTCACATCTTTACAAATTGCAAAACATAACTGTCTTTTCCAAAGTAAGTCATTGTCCGCGATTACTGACGCCCTTCACTAAGATTTAATTAACAATATGTCCTTAGAAAACACGTGCAAAAGCTCGTCCAAGTAACGTATTTGTCGTTTTACATTTAACACCAAAGAATCAAATGTTGTCAACGGTTTCATTTGGTTATTTTGTGTTCCGTTGTTCAGTAAACACAAGAATGTATGGTTAACAAACGCCGTCAAACAAAAGTATCAACACCACAGCTTTATCGCACTGCAAATGAATAACAGCTAACGTTACGTGATATCTCATCAACTTTTCGCTTTCAAAGCCTCATCGATTTCAAAGCAAATTGTTCACTTAATGTAAATATTGTCTAATGGCTTAACTTCACAAGTTACTAACACGCTTGTCAACAATGGCAACAGGAAGAAACTGCCATATAATTTATACACGTGATTATTAAGAAATCGTATTTTAATATCTAACGTTAGTTCGATATTAAATATAAAGAGAGTCGATGGGTGCACGGCCAACTCGGTTATCGAGGAATCAAAAAGTCAGGACAAAGAAAATGGAGCCACCGGCAGAGTCCGCTTTGCCGTTTTTTCTGTTAGCTACAAAAAACTAGCCAGGTCTCCAACAGACGCGACGGCTAATGTTATTCTTGAACTTGACACCCGTTCGCTTAGCAACTCCGTAAGCTAACAACGGCTGGGGGATGGGAGTTCAGCGAGACCCGGGCAAAAAAGAAACCGAGCGCGAGACTATACGAACGGTGCATCCAAGAACAGTACGTCCGCGCACACAACCACGCAACCAAACGAGTCTTTGACGCGGCCACTTTGCTCTTACCGACACAATGAATTAGTTTGTGCCTCCACGAGTCGAGTTCCCGCCGGAATCCTTTTCTTTCGACCGTGCATTTGGAGCTGCACTGGGTCGCCATTCTGTCCGTCCACCTTCCCCCGGATCTGAGTGTGACGTCACCACACGTCATCCAAATCCCTGGTTCTGATTGATTGACACGTGTCATAACAGTTTGGGCGGGGCATAGCGATGTAAACAACCACCCCTCTTTTGTGTGTGTGCGTGTGCGCGCGTGTATATATATATATATATATATATATATATATATATATATATATATATATATATATATATATATATATATATATATATATATATATATATATATATATATATATATATATATATATATATAAAATTTCTACCTGTGGTGGGCACAGGTAGAGCGTATTCATTTTGGCTCTTTATATATCAGTTTTTATTTAGCAATACACTAGAAATGTAACAAAAAGCTAATATAATAAAATAATAAATAACAATAATGATAAAAAAGAAGCTGATTGTAATTCTCATTCTTTGTCAAAATGTATTTTAGTATTTCAAAACTCAGTGTCTGAAATATGATATGCTACCCATTCAAAGAATCAGCCAATTCAGATGTCACTTTGGTAAAATCGAATTTCTCAGTACTTTATGCATCAAAGGAATCATTATTATGCATACTGTCCTACTGGGAATTTAAAGTGTGTAATCTACATGCTAACACAAAAACACAAAGGGTGCCCCTCCCCCTTTTGTTCATATGTAGCATGTTTTAATGAGTGTATGTGCAACTGTCCAGAAAGAGAACGGCACACAGAGAGAACAGATGGAGGTAATGCCCAGCTGGGCACCAATGTTAGGAACAGCCACCACACATGGACAACACATACATACACATGCATAGAGCATCACATTTGTTGCCTTTTTTATATTCTTCTGCTCCATATTTTTCCAGTTTTTCAAAAGAAAATTATTCAAGGTTACCTTTGATATTTTACAATAATATCATATAAATAATTTGAAACACATTTTCATGTGTGTAAAATGGGTGCTGATATTAGTCTGCATTGTGTGGATTCATTTTCAAATGATTTTATTCCCTTGGAAATCAGTTTTTACAATACACACAAAAAAATAATTTTACTTGACAATGGTATAGCATAGATCTCAGTTAGAACCAAACGCAAATGAATCTATTAGAAAATAACAGTATCTAAATTGTCCCAACTTTACTAATTTTTACTCTCTCTCTCTGTCTTTCTCTCTCTCCTTCACTCTCTCTTTTTTCTTTGTCTCTTCAGTGTTATCGTTTGCTTTAAGTAAATTTCACCATAATAACTTGGTTTGCTTTCAACAGGTGTAGCGAATCAGCGGGAGGAGGAGAACGGCGTTATTTAAAACACCATAAACCTCCAACCGAAACACTACGGGAATTTAAGGGAATTTGGGGAAATTCCCATATTTAGCTCACATGGAATAATAAGTACAATTAACTAATTAATTATACAAATTATTAAGATTTTAAACTGATTTAGCAGAATAATAATAACAATTAATTAATGTATTTGTCCAGCAAATACTCATAATTGTTCATTTAAGAAGTTAATTCTGTGGCCTTTAGAAAATAACATTCTTACTGCTATAAAGTATTTTTAAGCATGTAGCTTTAAGATCTTAACGGCAGATTAAGTGACATTTATTTCATGAGCATTGAACACAGAAACAATTCAATTGTGAAATGCAAAACCGGTTTATTAAACTACGTTACATTACAAGAACACACAAGACTAACTATACATACAAACAACAAAGAAACATATATGAAAGAGAAAGAATGGAAAATTAAAAGAGAGAGAGAGAGAGAGAGAGAGAGAGAGAGAGAGAGAGAGAGAGTGTAAAAGAAGGGCAATATCACTATAGACTTAACTTCTGCACAAATCATCAGAACTCTAAGAATCACCTTAATTAAAAGGGGCACTAACTTTTTACAGCGAATGAACAAGCGATACTTGCGTTTGGCTTTTGTGAGGCACGTGTGTACGTCCAGCTGTATGGGCGCGTATGCGAGGAAGAGAGTTCCTGAGTTTGTGGTCACGTGACGGAGTCCTTGGAGGTGTCCGTAGGAGTTGTTCCTTTTTGGGTTAATCCGTCGGTATGGTTAATCTGTGGCGATTAATTTGTCCAATTTGTTAAAGTTTGTCCAAGTGTCAGGGTGCCCGAAAATAGAAGGATAGGGGTCCCACAGCAGGAAGCTGAGCTGGGAGCTCAGCTGGGAGCTCAGCTCCACGCCGTGAACGGCGTGTCGTCGAGAACTGTAGGCCAACTGTGTGCTGAATGAGCGTTGATGAATTGGGGTGCAGGCCTCTTAACCTGAGTTTAGACCAACCCCTTGAAGTTCAGATGACCAATCCAAAAGGGTGTTGATAGAGTAGGAAAACTTTGTCTTTGTTTTACCAGACTCATTTGCATAGATGGACTATGCTAAAGTTTTTGTTAAATAATAATTTTGATTAATATTTAACAAGTTTGATATCAGTCATGGTCAGATGATGCACATCATTGATCAGGAAAGGAAAAGGGGATTATTAAGAGTGTAAACAAGGTATGGTTTGAAACACACATCAAATAGTAATCTCATGAATGTGAATTATGAGACATGCTAAAATGAACAAAGCATCCCTATAGTGTTACAAGAAAGTGGTTCATTACAGATACAAACATGCAATACAAGGATATATAATATATACAATTTAAACCAATTTATTTTGGTCTTAGCTGTGAGACAGACACATGTTTGTGTCATGGCTGCTTCGTCTCTGCTCACGGTTTGAAGTTTGCTTTGAGGTGTTAATTTGCTTAGATTGGCACAATAAAACAGCCAGAGAGAGAGTCAATAGGTCTGGAAATGTGTGTTATCAGGAGATTAGGATCTTTTGATGAAAGCGTCCGAGCAGACCTAGTGACAAAACTCATTCTAGGGTCACAGCATGAAACCGTTAACGACCCAGACTGAAGAGACCTCCAGTGGACGTCCACCCAGATGTTACACAGGGTCAGATGATAAAATAAATAAAACTCAAAATCAAATGTAAAAATTGTCATTAGAAATCGCAGAGGTGGAGTAGCACTTGTTATGACATAGCATGAAAAGGTCAGAAACCACATGCAGTAACACACTGATTTTGTTAGAAGTTTTTGTAAGAACATTGCCATGAAGAATATGTGCAAGAACATGTGCTCCTGCATTGCGTAACTCTATTTCTGTTTATGATCTCTTTCTAAAAAAGAACGTAAGAGAGGAAAAACAATAAAATGGATCAATTTAAAGTCGTCAACATGTCAATGTCATTTTTTCCTTTGTGAAGTAATTTATTGTTTTACATTGTATATTAATCTGATTCAGCTTGGTCTTATTGCTGTGTGCGCACACAAAAACACACACATGCGCGCACACACACACGTTGGCAGGGACGTGCACAGACATTTTGAGGGGCAGGGGCTCAAGTGAAATAAAGGGCACTTCTCATAATTATGTATAAAGTATATATATTAACGCAATTCTGACTTCCTTTTTAAAAAATATTAAAAAAGTTAATTAATTTTATCTTCCTCAAACTCACGCAATTGTTTAATTTTCAAAAGATGTCTACAAAATAATCAGTTGTTCACACAGACACCATGGTCTCCTTAGTAGTCTAGGTTTATAGAGCAGGAAAGGAAGCCATTACACAATGTGCATGTTTTGAAAACATTAAATTACACATTAATTACAAATTTGTTAAAATGCTAAAAACAAAGTTGTGACTGCTGAGTTAGCGCTACATGTCAATAAATGCTAAATCATATGCTAGCGTTTAGCTGATTAGTTGTTACTCAAAATGTATTTTTGTCTGATAAGGTCTCAAAATATAAGGTCTGTTTACTAATGTGAGCTTCTGGCATGAGCCTCAGAGCAGAGCCAATCAGAGCAGAGCTCAACATTATTATTCATGACCCTTTCAAATAGGGCAAAAATAGACCATTTCATTTAAATGACAAATTCTAGGCTTGTAAATGGACATGTAAAAACGTTTCTGGATAATTTTTGCACTTAATAAAGCAACATACCTTCTATGTAATTGTCAAAGAACAATTTAACATATTATGACAACACATCCTATGGCACCTTTAATCTTCATATTTAATATGGTAACACATGTCAGAATCAACAAATATAGATTAGGCCTATTTTATTTGTATTTTATATTTTACTTTTTTGTGATGTCAGTGAAAATTCAGACTGGGCAAGTAAAATACTGAACCATCAGATTTCTTCCCAATCTACTCCAGCACTCCAGTATAACACATTATACTTATTTAACAGCCATTAAAAAAAACGCAAACAGAAAAGCTTACTACTGCAGTTAGCAATTATATTATTGATTGTGCTTTATTATTTTATGAGCAGTCTATTTAAACTACATACACTACACTGTTACAAGTTTGCAACTCTTTAGGTTAATATGGGATTGCCATGGAAAACAATGTCCCTGAATCGTTATGTGTAACAACGTGTCCCATATTTTGTGCATAAAACTGTTAATATAAGAATGCTTTCTTCCTCACACACTTACCGGTAGCTGCCTCGCGTCTCGTTCTTCGGGCTGAGCTTTGGCGCTTGAAGCGCGAATGATGCAGCAGTGTAGACAGACCAATCATAAAGCGCAGTAAGTTAGAGAGGCGGGACTAAGGAAAGGTAAAGCCAATCATATTAGCGATTAGAATTTTGGAGGCGGGACTCATCTGTTAACCGTTTGTGTGCCACGAATAGCGCTATTTTTCTTTATATAAGAGTTTAAATCTCATTTAAATGATTTCTGAATAAATTCATGTTAAATTAAATAAGCAACAAATAAAAAACACAAGAAACAGACAGAAATCAGTTGTTATATGAATAAAGATCATATTTTTAATTTTTTTTAAAAAGCACCCCAGAAAAAAAGGGCACTTTCTCTCCAGGAATAAAAAGGGCAGGTGCTCAAGCCCCCTTTGATGTCTATGTGTGCACGTGCCTGCACGTTGGCATATGTGGTTAACAGGAACACTTCCATAGACACAATGCATTTTATACTGTACAAACTGTATATTCTATTCCCCTAACCTACCCCACTCCCTAACCCCAACCAAATCTGTTGGCTTTAAGTCTTTAATCTATGAAAAAGTACAATTTAGTACTCCCTGCATCCCTGTAAACTATGTTTATAGCATAAATGTACACTATTCATGTCCCTGTAAACCACATATAACTCCCTGTAACAGCATATTCTCTAATTACTCATACGACTCCCTAATGCAACCAAGCTCTTAGCTTGGTGGTAGCAGCGCCCCTCCTCCACAGCAACTGGCTAAAGGTCTATAAATGGGGGGGACTTCATTGTCCCACTGGCAGGCACATTCATTAATGTGAAGGCTTGTTTCTTTCCAAACCTCACTTGTTGCATTGTCCCACAGTGGGGTTGGAACATTTTCCATTAAATCTCAAAGAACAGTATCTTTGTGCATCTTTGTGTTGTGTCTTATATGACATGAACAGTGCACATTGATATTACACATTCAAACTGATTTTGCCAAGTGGTTAATGTCCTCAAGGCAACATATTGTGTTGACCCAAGGACATCATTTTTCTAAATAAAACCTAAACCCACCCCAAACCATAACCAAACCCTAAAATCATGATAAGTGAAAAACATTTGTCTAGAAATAGCTTATCCTGGTTGTAAGCTTAAACTTAAAACAAACTATAAACTTATTTCTGAAATCTGATTGGTTGATTGAAATGTTGTCCCAGGGTCAACATAATGTTGCCCTCATGACATCAACCACTTGGCTAAAGCAGGAGAGCCGATATGACACACATAATCATATATCATATCATATCATATCAATAGTTTGAACATTGAGAAAACAGTGAGTGGAGGAAAGCAGGAGATACTGTAAAGTAACCTTGATCAGATTTATGCGATTTGTTTGTTTTACCGCTTACTCTCTCTGACTTGTGTCATATCTACACAGAAAAAACACAGATTCCCCCTCTGGATGAGTTCTTTTGATCTCCAGCGCCTTATCTCCTTGGCAACTACATCTGCAGCAATTAAAAAGGTCTCCTTAGAGATGTCCTAGTGTGTTTGAATATAGGCGTGTGTGTGTTTATATATTGCTTCAAGGTTATTGGAATAAGCCATCAGTGTGTTAGATGTTCCAACCACACTTCTCTTGCTGCATTAAGAAAAAAAAAGATGGGGCTAGACGAAACACGAAAAAGAGAAAATAAGATATTACAACAGCTTAGAGCAATAACTTAAAATCTACATTGATTAAATACAGGGTACACTGTTTAAAAAAATTAAATTTTACAAGCAATTGTCTGTATTTTTTTACAGCATTTCTCTTTTTTATTATACACTGAAAGTCTGTTGTTTTACAGAAGTTTTCTGTAATTAAATGTTTACTATTAAAATTACAGATAAAACTCGTAATTTAAGATTACATAAATTTTATAGTATTTAAATGTAAATAAAATTTATTTTTACAATTGTTTGTGTAAAAAGACTGGGCTCAATTTTTACAGACAAAAATTGTAATTTAAGGCAGTGGTTCTCAAACTGGGGACCAGGGCCCTCAGGGGGGCCACGAGATGGTCCCAGGGGGGCCCCAGTTTTATTACATTTGATAAAATACATTAATTTATCATGAATTGTGTAATTTAACCTAAAAAAATAAGGCTTCTAACCAACAGCACTACTTTGTATCATTTAATGTTTTGTTTAATTAAAATGTTAAATTTTAATATTTATTTAATATTAATGTTTTAATATTTATAATTTTAATATTTTTTACAGATGTTTTGTGTCATAATTTTTCTTTGAGGGGGCCCCGAAGGAATGCACCATACACAAAGGGGGCCGCACAATTAAAAAGTTTGAGAACCACTGATTTAAGGAACCAGCTTTACTGACAAGACACTGCTTAATAAACTAAATAAGTACTGCATTAACAATAACTTACACTGAATAAGTACCGAATAACTTATTTGTTATTTTAGTTCTAAAAAGAGTTGGGTTGCATATTATGGTACACTTGTTGGTACATTTTTAATTTATATATATTTATTATATTTTGACACCATTTTTGAGCTCCTTTGTGTAAGACTTTCGGTGAGCCACTACTGACTTTTTAATGTTTATTATGAAATCCAGGAAGACCAGTTGCCCTAATAGCTGATACAAAAGCAGTAAATCTCTACAAAACATTAGTTTTTAACCATAATACACGGACAAAAGCTCATGTCTATATATCTACTGCATAATATTATTTTCATAAAATGAAAACAATACTGAATAGCAATAGTAGTTTAATATGTTTATTTGTTCAAATAACTTACAATGTGTTGAATGAGAAAGATGCTGCTGACTGTCAGATCGCGTGAAGCTTGATAGGTACTTCTGGGTTCATAACTTTCTTAGTAGACATACAAGAAGGTTAATCTTAGCAAATTCTAATTACCAAGTCTCTTGCCTACAACTTACATCATGCACAATCACTTAAAATATCCTATTGTTGTAATGTCCTACTTTGTTGCGAATGTCTGTCCAACTGCGTGCTGTGAAAAGCCTACACTGTAAAAAAATTCTGTAGAAATTGCAGCTGGGTTGCCGGTAACTTACCATAGATTTAAATTTATGTTTCTTACTGGCAACATTTTGTTCAAAGTTAAATGAACATTAAACATTTACAAGTCTTTGTCTTTACAGAGTAAAACTAAAAAAACAGCATCAAGCAAAACATTCTGGGAAACAAAATCTGAAGCAAAAAAAACACAAAAAGGTTGATGATGATTTCTGGTTCCCAGAATGCTTTGCATGAGGCTGTTATTGTATAGTTTTATTCTGTAAAGATAAAGACTTGTTTATATTTAAAATTTATTTAACTTTGAACAAACTCTTGCCAGTAAATAACATAAATGTAAATCTACGGTAAATTACCGGCAACCCAGCTGCAATAACATTGTAATTTCTACGGATTTTTTTTACAGTGTATAGGGACCGTTTACAACAGAGGTGGAGAATCCAGGTCCTGAGGGCTATTTCATAAAACTCGATTACAAAATAAGCCAGGCTTATTTTGTTAAGTCTGGCTTACTGCCGGTGGATTTCGTTTCATAAAACAAACTTGAACTAGTTCAACCCCGGTTACTATGGAAACTTATGCTTGGAAACTAGCCTGGTCTAGAGCAGGCTAACTGTCAGGCTTAGCCTCAGTTGTTGCTTAACCAGAGTAATTTTATTAATGACCAGCTGGAAATACAAAGAAAGCATTACCATCACCCACAAATCATGTTTAAAAGTATTGTTAATGAATCTGACTTAAAAAAAAAGAAAAAAGAAAACAAAGCATAAAACAATACATTTATAAAATGTATTATACATTTTATGGCATGCGACTTCTTCAATAGGCTTTATGCCCAGCTGGACTACTTCCTGAACTTCAGCCAGCTCCTTGTTTCCTGTCTTCCATTATTGGACAAACTGATTAATCCAGGTGTGTCTGATTATTGTTGCTGTGACTACTGAGGTCAGGCACACCTGGATTAATCAGTTTGGCCAATAATGGCAGACAGGAAACAAGGAGCTGGCTGAAGTTCAGGAAGTAGTGCAGCTGGGCATAAAGCCTATTGACTATAAATAAGGCATGTCGTATTTTATTGATCATGGCGTGTCCTTTCATTGACGAGGTGGTGGATGAGGAAGCTCTGATAGTACGTCGAGCATTCAGAAGGGAATGTACTTTCAGGGACAGGTCAGACTCTTTGGCGTTTACAGGACGCCCACCTGTATGAGCGGTACAGGTTCTCGAGAGAAGGGATATTATATATCTGCGAATTACTGGGACCGTACATTGCACACACAACACACCGCAAAAAAGCATTCACAGTTTTTTGCTAGCAGGACATTTCTGTACACTGTTGGAGATGCAGAAAACATAAGCAAGGCATCGGTTTGACGCTGTGTAAGAATGGTGTACCTGTCTTTAAAAAAGCTGCTCAATGTATTTATCGCCTTCCCTGGCCACAGAGCACTTTGGGCAATTAAACAGGGCTTTTACGGCATTGCAGGTAAGCTAAGAAATATATCTATAGTAGTTGGAAATACTTTTAAGATTTAATGTTCGGGATGACAATTGGAAGTTAAAGTCATTTACTTCTATAGCTTTCCCAGACGTTATCGGGGCTCTGGACTGCACTCATGTGCGTATCAAGCGTCTGTCTGGTCCACATGAGGCTGACTTTGTTAACAGGAAATCAATGCATAGTATAAATGTGCAGGTGCGGTCTTATTTAAAAGGGATATTTCTGCAGTAAAATTCTGTTCCATACAAATTTGAAAGATACAAACATACAGTCTGATTCAGCACTTTTCTCCACATTTTAAATGATGTTAACCCATTTCCCTTTATTTTTTTGTTATTCCTATATTAAGTGACGTCCTTTACTCCTCCCCAGATGATCTGTGATGCAGACTGAATCATTACAAATGTAGAGGCGAAATGGCCTGGCTCTACCCATGACTCCAGAATATTTCGAGCCTCTTCTATTTCCTTGCAACTTGCCCAAGGCAGGTTACTCATTAAAAAAAACACAAAACTTTATAAAATACATTTGAAACTTTCTGAACATACAATACATTATTTTTACTCCATCTAGGCGAATTCTCAGGATTTCTGCTGGGAGACAAGAGATATCCCTGCCTGCCTCATCTCCAGGAGCCTCAGCCACATGCACAAGTCAACTACAACCATGCCCATTCTCGCACGAGAGCTTGTATAGAGATGACATTTGGCCTCATCAAATCAAGGTTCCAGTGCCTGAACCACCTTCGAGTGACTCTGCAAAGGGCATGTGACATTATTGTTGCTTGTGTTGTGCTCCATAACATTGCCTGCCTGAGAAAAGTTTAAGATTGTTCAGGAGGACAAGGGCAATGACCCAGTTTTAAATGAGAATAAAACCGGAAGGGTTACAAGAGACAATTATGCTAATAATTATTTTGCCTAACATTTCAAAATGTGTGAAGGATTTAATTTAATTTGTTTGATTTAATTATGTATAGATCTCACACTTTTTCATTATGCATGTGAATCACACAGGACACAACATTCTCAAATGGAGTTTATTTAGAGGTTGAAGCTGCCTGTTATGGGAGAAAGACAATTAATTAAATGGTTGACAAAACCACAAGTCTAGGTGTCACTCTTTTATAATGACAGTTATACTTGCATCTTCCTCTAGTGTCTGGATTTCCAGCTCCAGCTTCCTTATCTTGAGTCTTTTGTACTCCATGTTCATGTCCAGAAGATCCATTTGCTTCAGAAGATAACGTTTGTACAAGCTCTTTACATTCTCATCAGTCTGTAAAAAAAGTGTATATATATATATATATATACACACATATTAGATATACACATATACATACATTTCTAATATAAAAAATTCAGACATTAACATTTTTTTAAATAACATTTTTTTAAATAACTTAATACTTACTTTATCTTCTATATTCCCAGTCCCAGGGGGTTCAGTGTCCTGCAGCAAATATTGTCAGAAGATATGTAATGAGCACATACCACACAAATAGTCTTGTATATAGTATATAATATGCATCAGTGCTTAGATCAGGCCTCCTTGAACATACAGACACAGTCTCCTCATCCTCATCAACAGCACATGGGTCTTCATCCTTAATACTCACAGGGTTCCACAACACTTCGGGGGGCTCAATTAAGCACACAGAATGTGGCATCACTGTGACACAAAACATGTTAGAGCAAAGATTTGGTCAAGACAATGCCAACAGATACTGCATATCTACCGTTTATATAGCTACTCCCATTAGGAAAAATGGTTTCTGAAGAGGTTCCTCCTTCTATTCCCGCAATGACTGGCCTGCCCCTTTTTAAGTCCAGCTCCTCTGCAGAAGTGAATGGTAGTGGTGGTAGCCCTCCCCCAGTTCCGGTCACATCACTCTTCATTTTGGCAGCTGCATGTAATAAATCTCATTATTTCTGATACTTAGCACCAAGCCAGTTAATTCTTAGTAGTTATGTAAAACTTGCATACCACTGTGAATAATATTTTTGTGTTTAATTTTCACCTGCTGCCATGTTCTCTTCACCACTCATGCTGCTGTTTTAAAGGAATGGAAATATTTTGTAACAAAAAGGTTTCATTTTTTGCTAAACTCTGAACTAAACTCTGCAGGTCAGTGGCCTTCCAGGACCCAGGGTTCCCCACCCCTGGTCTAAAGTTATTTGTTTCGTCATTAAGTGCGACCAGATTGAAGCAGTTTTTGTCAACTGCAATGGTACAGACCTATCAGCAACTATCAGCTTGATTTGCTATGTCTGCTAATGATGTTTGATCACATTTTTGTTCAGCAAGAAAATGTACATGTCGAATGCCTAGAGAATGGAAGATATGAGCATATAGAGAATAATAGTTATTTGTAAGCAATCCAGACGGAAAGTCAAGTGTAACCAGAAGAACAAAGATAATGAACAAAGTGTTTATATGTCCAGTTTGCCTCAAAATGAAGCAGCACTGCGTTTGTTTTATTTATCATATGTACAACTGCTGTAAAGTGGATATTCAGACATTCGGACTTCCGGGTTAAATACATTTCTTAGACATTCAAGAAGGTTAATCTTAGCAAATTCTTATTACAAAGTCTCTTGCCTAGATAATGTATTCATGATGTAAAATGCAGAGATTATGTTCACAATTAAAATAGCGGAAAATCAAAAGTGTGACGTAAAATTGAATGTTTATTTTAAATGAATACTTCCAAAACTAGTTGTCAACGCGTTTAAGTTGTTTAGTTAAGAAAAAAGTTAATGTTCTGTAGTGAAAGTTTGACTAGAAATATAGTAGGCATTTATTTAATGACACATAATACAGTTCAATTGCTTTTTAACTCTTTCCCCGCCATTGACGAGATCTCGTCAATTAAGAGAAAACGCTTCCCCGCCAATGACGAGATTTTCCGTCTTTCCGCAATACTGCTATTATCCACCGCAACTTTTTAAACCCGGAAGTATTGCCCTATGGCAAGCGGCTGCATGTCCGTGTCAGTTTTAAAGATCGCTCTGAATGGGATCTCTATGAAAAGGCAGTCACAAAAATGGAATTATCTCTGCTTTTTGCTGAAAATGTGGTGTTTTTGCAGAAACCTACCCATATTCAAAAGCTGATTGCAAAAGAACCACTGAAGGTAGGATGAAAGTTTTTTTTTTGTTTGAAAGCAGAGGGTCTGTTCTTTCATTTGGTATATTGTATGTTTATATATTTAAAGAAGACCATTTTCTGGAAGGCATTAAACTTTGGTGAAAATCATGAAAAACGCTGGCGCTGGCTGGCAACTTTTTTTAAAAACGCTGGCGGTGAAAGAGTTAAATGTGGGATGTACTGCTCCATCTTTATTGAACCCTAAAGAACATACTACAACTCTTATATGTACAATTAATTGAAGTAAAATTAATAAGAACACATATCTTTATGGTATTTCTCTATGCAACTACAATTTTCTTCAATAGCTTTGGATACAAGGGGCTTACTGCTCAGAAGCAAGTTCTAAAATCATCATTGTACTACATATTACAACTGTAAAAAGTTCACTTATTTGCTCAGAATTGATTATTTATCATACCACATGTCTCTATTGGAATTATCTATGCAACTTGATTATCTTCAATAGCTTTGGAAACAAGGGGCTCGCTGCTCAAAAGTAGGACAGGAAATTATCACGGTACACCACAGAACATATTACAACTCTCAAATGTACAAGTATTTTCTTAGATTTGATTATTTCTATTATTTATCAAGAACAGGAAGTGAAAGTAGAAGCAGAGTGAATGTCCAATGTCTGGTTGGGCACCACCTGGTGGTAGGATGAATGGTCTCCTCCTACCATTCATTACATATCAGTGTAATAATGTCTAATTATGTGAATGTTTTGTTCTTTAAATAAAAAAATCCTAATTGAACACGGATTGCAGTTTTTTTTACAGATATTTAATTATATAGACTGCTATGTAAACAAGCTTTTATCACAGTAGTGGCACATAGTGGAGTCAAAGCTAAGAGTGCTCCAGTCCAGACCAACCTTCCGAGCGTATGACTTACAGAGGGTATATTTAACTAAGAACGTTTTGGGAAATGGGGCCCAGACCTCTTTGACATCTGGTCAAAACTTTACTTCCGGTTTCAGGTTTTTTAATTGTCTGACGTATTGCTAAACTGAACTCATGAACAAATACCTTGTCGAAAATAACAAAAGTTTTGATTTCCAAGGTATTTCCTTGGAAAAAAATGTGTTGTTTATTTTGCTTGTTATATAAATAAACTATTTTAAAAGGACTTTGTTGTTTTTTATTCTTAGCGGAGTTTACCGGAAGTTACGTGTTGACCACGAAAGCCTCTTGTTTATGTTGTTACTGCTGAAACCGTGTATACATGAATCAGCAGTACCTACATTCCAACATTAAATACATCAATAATAAAGCATTTAACTGAAAATTGCCACAATTTTCTACTTTTAAAAAAAAATAGTTAACTACAAAATAGTTAAACTATAGTTTAGTTATCACAAAATAGTGAAAATAGTTCACTCAAATATCAGCTAACTATTTTGTTCTGCTTCTTCTGCTAGTTAAGTATTTTGTTCTGCTTCTTCCTCCTTTATTTCTTAACGCCATTCCAGCATCTACGGCTATATTCATGGCGAGAACCAGTTAATTCATACACACAAGTTTTATTCAGACAAGTTGATTTATACACAGGTTGGGGGAGGGACAATTTGGTATCTCCAATTTGCCTAACTTGCATGTTTTTGGCCTGTGGGAGGAAACCGGATTAAACCCACGCTGACACAGGGAGAACATGCAGAAACTCCACACAGAAAGGCCACCTGCCCTAGCCGGGGTTCGAACCGGGGACCTTCTTGCTGTGAGGCAACAATGCTACCCACTGAGCCACTGTGCCACCCCCAAAATCAATGGCTAACCGCAACTATGACAATTTGACAAAGCAGTAAGCCACATACTGCTGGATTAACCATTACAAAAACACCACATGATTGTTTGGAAACACGAATTTTGTTAGTTTAGGCCAGCTGTTACACACATACACTTTAAATAAATAAATAAACAAATAAACAAATAAATAAAATGTTTTAAGTCATTAGTAGGTAAAATAATGTCCCACCAAATGGGCAGGTTACATGTACAATTTAAGTTTGAGAGAGCCAACTCTCAATTAAAAAAAATCATCAATTACAAGGCATCTGAAAAAATTGTGAAGATTCAGATATTCGAGACAAACAATTTAGTACTCACTGTTGATGTGTACATTTTTAAACTTATATTTAAGTTAAACACATTTGTGTCAGTCTACACAGCACAAGCCCCACTGAAAACATGCCGTATCATAACACATTATCCTCACCGAACATATAACCAGTTCATTCCAGCCTACACAATACACAGGAAGCAGATTTACTGTGTAGCTGTGTTGCACATTTCTTGCATTTTATACACAGTTCTGTACATTTGGTTGATATTGGCCACAACATAGACTGATGATCCTATAAAGACATTTTTATTTCTCTTATGTCACTCTCAATTTGTCCTGATTTCATTTACAACATTTACACATTACAAATTCGGCAGACAAATATTATGGGGGTCTTTTGTGAAAAATCCCTTTCTAGGCTAAGTTTTCTATCTTCTTCTAAAGCCCAAAATCACAGAAAAACACATTCAGGCAAAAGTTCTTAAAACATATTTCTTTCATTAATTCTGTGTAACATTTTTATTCCTCAAAAAATATACTGTATTATAGAATGCCTCTTTAAATATGAATTGTTGTTCAAGGCTACAGACAGTTTTTTTTCTTAAATGGAATTGGGCAGCGTATCAATTTGTTATTTACCTTGCTTTTGTGGCTCCATGTCTTGTGTCACTGAATTGTGCAGAATTGGAGTAATCACGTTGCTTTCTCCTGTGGCCATACGTATTCTATCTCTCAGTCCTTGGCGGTTCTGTGTCCAAGCCACCCATAACCAGAGACGATTTTTGTTATTGTCTTCATGAAATAAGGTTGTGGACAACTGGGACCATATTTCTGAAGAATATTCAGTGTTTATGTTGCAAATATCAGCTTTCATGAACTCCTCTGCGACCGCATCTATCCCACCTGCTTTTTCCCACATATCGGCTCTGACAAGTTTTTTGCCCTTTTTATATCTTCCCATAGCAGTTACAGGGCAATCCAATTATGAATGTCAGTCCTACAAATCAGGCATGTGATTGAATAAATAATGTTGGAAAATCTGTCTGGAGATTTGTGTTGCAGATGCGTTCTCAGAGGTTGTGAGACCAGCACTAGTAATAATATACCAAGAAAAAAGGCGGGCAAGTTACTATTGCACAAGATAGCACCATCCTATTCTCACGCTTTGAAAAACATTGAGAATGAAAATATTTACTTTTGTCTTGTTACGATGATAATACAGTGCAACCAAACATTAAACAAAGATAATACAATATTAACATATAGGTTCATATCAAAGTTTCTATTTCTTTCATTCCTTGCAGATTCCCACACCTTAGTGAACTTCAAATTCAAGAACCTTTTAAGGAGTATGCAAAAAATAGCAGAGCGTGCTTATTTGTGACAATCACTGGTGCTCTTACGAACGTTTAGAGGTGATCAATTGTTTGAAAAAACAAATATCCAAGGCAATCAAGTGAAAATGTTAAAAAGCCTTATACACCGACATATATACTGAATTAAAAAGTAGATCTTCGCATTTCAACTTACGTCTTCCTTAGGATACACATTCACTGAAGCACAGCGCTCTACTTAAACCAGGGGTGTCCAAAGTCGGTCCTGGAAGGCAGTTGTCCAAAAAAATTTAGCTAAAACTCTGCAGATACACCGGCCCTCCAGGAGCAGGATTGGACACCACTGACTTAAACAATAATCAGCAGCTGATAATTAGGTGGGAGTGGCCACCATTCCACTCACTAAGTAAGAATGGATCAAGGAAATCTAATTGTAATATATCCACATTTCTGATTCACCAACAAGACACAAAAATGTAAATAAAATAAATACAAATGAAACAAAAATTACAGAAAAGGCAAAAAATCAATTTCTTCATTAACACCAGGAGACTCCATACCTTCAAGTGTATAAATCCAAAACGTTTTTCTTTGTAGAAGCCGGTTTAATCTATATCCCCCTCTTATTGTACAGGGGATGGATTCCATGCCAATAACTTTTAATGAAGACTCACAAGTATGACCCGGTTCAGTATAATGTCTAGCCATGGGGTACAGCACGTTTTTTGTCCGAATCGTATGCTCTGATACTCTTAGCCGTAATTTCCCTTTAGTTTGACTATAGAAAAATATGTTCACATTCTAATCTGTATATTACATGTAAAGTATTACAATTAATAAAAGACTCAATAGGATACACCTTTCCAGAGTTTACATCTGTAAACGTATTAGTTCTCATATTGTCACAAGTTTCCACATCTAAAATTCCCGGTTAAAGAGATAAGCCATGTTTTCTTCTCAGGTGCCTAAAGATAACTACGTACAACGGGGCGGTTCTAGACCCTTTTTAGGGGGGCTCCAGCCACCCTATCTGTCATCTTAGCCCCCCTAAAATTAGTCTTAATATTTCTACCAAACTATCAAATATATTTTTCTGAAGTTTTATTTATTTGTAAAAACTATTTATTCGAAGAAAATAATTAAAATAATTCAAAATGCAGAACATTTAGATGAAAAAGAATTACGAGTATGAGGCATTTGATTAGCTTTGCTGTTCTGCGCATGCGTCGTAACCACGAGTGGCGTCAGTGGGTGGAGGAGAGCGCGAGCGCCTGTGCTACAGGTTACACACAGAGGCAGCTGCCAAACTTAAAATCATTGTTTCACAAAATATCCAGCGTGGGAGCTCAGAAGGTATTTCGCTAATCTTTTAATTTGTTTGCTAGCGCCTGTATGAGTGCAGTCATGTCTGCAAAATATATAAGAATACTTGCATTCTTAAATGAGTTAGTTATCACCCGTTTATAATTCAAAATTGCTTTGTAAACTGAAGCCGTGACGTTTTAAGTTTACAGTCATGACACATTTTGCAATACAAGGTTTATATTTTTGCCTTTTTCTAGTTAACAGTAATTGTAGCTGTGAATAATGTGATGCTAAGTTTTCGAATGTGCAATTGAGAAATTTATCATTTTGAGTTTAACCCACGAAATTTCTGTAAACACCGCCATCACACATAAGCTATGCACGGACACACAAACAAAAACACACACCTGACATGTAACACACCAAGTGCACTTACACTTTTTGTATGAAACGCACAAA
Organism: Paramisgurnus dabryanus; assembly: GCF_030506205.2. NCBI lineage: Eukaryota > Metazoa > Chordata > Actinopteri > Cypriniformes > Cobitidae > Paramisgurnus > Paramisgurnus dabryanus. Next base: position 43,835,369 of record NC_133340.1, on the reverse strand, counting down.
TAAGATAGACTGTCTATAAACAACATGTTACAATTGTTTGCTTTTATAGATGGATATATAACGTTTTTTAAATGCTGGAAAGGAGAGCAAACAGGTGGAGAAAGAGTTAGAGAGACTGAAGAGGTCAGAGACAGATGATGAATAAAGTGATTGTAGCAGTTTCATAGTCATGATAAAGGTTATTAGCCCCTAAAATAAACATCATTCCATTATGTACTCACCCTTATGATGTTTTAAAACACCGCCCCTGGTACAACCTTATTTCGTATCGATGGCGGTTGTCTGTAACTCACCATATGCTTCTCTGAAAAAATTGCCCGGAGCGTGCTGTCACTTTCTAGGATGTTCCAATTTGAATTGATGATATGTTTGATTCACATAGCCTCAGTGCTATATGATGTTGAAAAAAGACTCGATTAGAGTTGGTAATCGTTCCCTATCTATAGATTTGACTGTTTCTGTCAAAACTTGAGATTCATAACCTCTCTGTCGAAATCTATTTGTCATATCTTGCAACTGAAATTCAAAATCACTTTGTACATCACAAATACGTTTAAGTCTTTGATACTGGCCGGAATGTTTCCTTTCAACCAAGACGGATGAAAACTTTCAGCCCTAAGTGTTCAGATCCATTGATTTTCTAAAAATTGAAGTGTGCAAATCATCATTAACATCTTTAGTAATTTTCAGATCAAGAAAATTGATTTCGGACCCCGAATACTCCAGGCTTCGTTTCAAATTGGGATTTATCCCATTGATGTACTTGTGAAACAATTGCAAACCAGACTCAGAATCTGACCAAATCAATAAAATATCATCAATGTACCTGCCCCACAAAACCACTTTATCCAGTAAAGGATTATGAGCTGAGAAAATATATTTCTCTTCCAAAAAACCCAAAAATAAATTTGCATTATTGGGTGCAAAACAAGCGCCCATCGCTGTACCGTTAACCTGCTTCTTAAAACATAAAAAACAAAAAGAAATACATTATTCTCAATTTTAAAATAAAAGAGGTAGGTGGCATATTTTCTGGTAATCGATCACTTAAAAAAATGTTCAATCACCTCCAATCCCTCAGAATGATCAATTTTACAGTGATTCAACATCCCTTGTTACCAATAATGTTTCACCTACATTCTTTAAGTCATAAATCATATTTAGCACATAAGTACTGTCTTGGATGAAAAAAGGCAGTTTACATACATATGGTTTTATAAAAAAGTCTACATAGTGTGAAGCAGGCTCAGTCAATAATGTATTTCCACTTATTATGGGCCTACTTGGTGGAGTCTTTAAATTCTTATGTATCTTGGGTAACATATAAAATGATGAAATCCGAGGGTCTTTACAAAATAAAAAGTCAAATTCCATTTGCAATATCCAATTATTGTCCTTGGCTGTAGATAAAAGATCTTTTAGTTGACCAATCATTTTGTTCAAGGGATTTACCGTGAGAGCTAAATAGTATGCAGGGTTGGTAAGTTGTCGAAGTCCTTCTTGGATGTATTGTTCTATCCCCCAAGGCACCACTACACCACCTTTGTCGGCAGGTTTCACGATGATTTCTTTATTATCCGATAGCCACTTCAATGCTGTGGATTTCTGTCTTGTAAGATTATAATGTCTGGGTTTTCGTTGGTTTGTAAAAAGACAATCCACATCATATGAGACTTTATTGATAAAAGTGTTGAGGGTCGCATTGGAACTCTTCGGGAAAAAAGTAAACTTTGGTTGAAATGGAGTAACTCCAGTCTCGGTAGATTTGTCTATAGAATGGCATATATGCATGTGTATTTTCAAAAACTTCCCAGGGCCTTGAATTATTTAAAAGATACCCAGATTTACAAACTTTCAAGGATTTCAAGGACCCGTGGGAACCCTGTGACATGCATTTCAAATAAGTACAATAAGTGTTTGTGAATATAAGTTCCTATAAGAGTTTAATAGCAATTGTTATCAGAAAGCATTTACTATACATGACCGCAGTGTAAAAAATACTTGCATTATTTTTGAGCAACTTTGATATCATTCTTTCAATTTGAAAATCTATTCTTATTCTCATCTGGGAAAAATGCTGAATATACTGTATAATAAGGTTTCATACATAATAGTCAAAAGGTAAACGATTGTGACACTAGATGGCAATGTTGCCATCAAATCATTGTTCTGAGACAAGACCTGTCTTCCTACAGGGGGCGCTTTATGTATCAGAAACTGATTGAGCAGTATTGTAATCGCAGGACTCTTTAGCTTTGCTGGAGATATGTACACCTAAAGCAGGGCTTTGCTTGTTTTTCAAAGTCCATATTATCCAAATGTATTGAGCTTCCATGTAACAGATCCATTGTTTACTAATAATCATTTGTTAGAAAGCTCAAATGCTCAACAGCATAAAGGATGTGCATACTAAAAAACAAAGGTTCTATCACTTTAAAAAACATGGATGGAGACGTAGAATAGACCTATTGACAGCAAAATCTCGACTAAATCACATTAAAACAATCAAACCAAACTGATGTCTAAGTTGTTGTTTTTTTGTTTTGGGGATAATAAATAATATTTGGATAAGAAATAAATCTAGTAAATAAGCTATAAATTCATTTATAGCCTACCAAATAGGCAGTTGGTTGGGCTGTTACCAGATTGATTCATAATACCAGTTGCATTGACAGCCCCCTTTCTTGACTTTAAGCCATCAATAGAGGGCAGCAATGTTGGCTCAGAACGATAGAAAAGTTTAAAGGGGACATATTATGAAAATTTGACTTTTTCTATGTTAAAGTGCTATAATTGGGTGCCCAGTACTTCTATCAACCTAGAAAATGTGAAAAAGAACAACCCAGTAACTTAGTTTTGGGAAAGCAGTCTCTACAAGCATGTGAAGCACGGCACTGGCATTTAGTGCAGAAATCAGCTCATTTGCATTTAACAGGACAAAAAAATTGCAATTTTTTCTCACACCTAAAAAGGAGCATTTTTAACATGCTATAATAAATTATTTATATGGTATGAGCTAGAACTTCACATACGTATAGATTTATTTAACATCTTAAAAAAGTCATGTTAAATGTCCCCTTTAAAGATTATTGGTTTAGTTCCCCCTTAATTAGGAGTCTAGACTGAGGTGTGTTGTGTTATATTATATGTTAATTTACAGATATTTCTTATCTGTGATGTTAATCTCTGATTAATGCAGATTAAACTCTATACGTGGTTCTTAACATTACCATGGTATGCCCTGAAGAGATTCAGATTATAAAAGGGACAGTTCACCTTAAAATGAAAATACTGTCATCATTTACTCATCCTCATGTTGTTCTAAACCTGTATGAATTTCTGTTTTCTGATGAACACAAAAGAAGATATTTTGAGAAATGATGTTAAACACACAGCAGATAGTGACCATAGACTTCCATAGTAGGAATAAAAAATATGATGGAATTTAATGGGTACCGTCAACTGTGTGCTCATTTATCAAAATATTTTTTTCATCATTTATCACAATACTTCCAAAAAATGTTTTCCTACTATTGAAGTTAATATTCTCTATCTGCTTTGTGTTAACCATCATTTCTCAAAATATCATCAATAACTTTGTGCCCGTTGTAGCTTAACATTAAAGTACAGAGTCATTTAGCACTGCTGCTCCCTGTGCTCCTTGGATATATGGACAATGCATTATTAAGAGTTTAGGAGTGAAACAGCCAGAACATCCTCTTTCTCACACATTTTGTAACCACTGAATGTACCTTTTAGAAGATACTTAATCCAAAGCAATTTACAAGACGTCAGTATGATTCATGAAAAGTCAGTTGGGTGTAAACCAGTAAAAATGATGACTGGTGTAAAATGTTATTGTTTTTTTCTCCTGGGAAACATGCATGTATTTTTATATCTTCTGAAGGACATTACTAAATGAAAAAATAAGATTTTTAAGTGAGATATGCAGTTTGGTCACCCTGTCCAAAAGTATACATACACCTGACTTGTATGTAAATGTATGGTATTGACTTCCTGACCATCACTAAATATTTGAATCAATTGTAATAGTGTATATGAGTCTCTTGATTGTCCTCAATGTAAAAAGATAAATATCAACATCAATCACTGGTGAACATGGTTCAAATATGCAAAAGATGCTGAAGAGCAAAGATTCTGCAGGACCTGGGACATTTTTCAGTGGATTAGTTTAGCTAATGGCTCTGGACAAGCAAGAAACCTTTAAACAACTAAATTGATTGATTGTCCAGTAACATTGTATAAATTATTTTAAATCAGGTGTATGTTAACTTTTGAACATTTTATTATTATTTAATATCACCCCAGTTAATAATCAACAGGCCTACAGACTAAGCTAGATTGGCAATTGTTTAGAGGAGCAGTCTTAACGTCTTAATATGGACTATGCTTTTACTATCATAAAAAAAATCCCTATCACGTGCATCATCTTCTGCCTATTTTTCTAGAGATAAATAAACAGCTCTGAAGGCAGAATCTTTGCATTGCACCATGGGATGTCATTTAAAGTTATGCCCGTCAACATTGCATTTTATTATTATTGTTATGTGTTTTTTTTTATGAACATAAAAAAATGTGTTGTTCTTGAGGACCCGGTCTGAAATTACGAGTCCTTCTCTTCCCAATGTTGTTCGACACCGAGTCGAGACCAAGTCTTTGAAGGAACGAGTCCGAAACAAGGCCGAGACAGAGAAAGCAGAAATCAGACTCGAGTACTACATCACCGGGCAGGAATAAAAAAAACTAAATAATTCCTCGTCATTTTCCAACATTTTCCAGAATTTGCAAGGTGTATGCAAACATTTGATCGCAACTGTATTATTTATTATAGGCCTATTATTAAAACTTATATTAAGAGCAAGCAAATACTCGTAATATCACAATGTAAATCAGAGTAAAAGATTAGAAAAAATGCAGTAAATAGAGAAATAATTGGTATGTCATGATCAGTTGCTAAACAAGCAAAACCAGTTCAAGTGGCTTGTGGACCACAGAAGTTTTACTGGTTGAGCTAGTTGAGATTCCTGCATTTAAGCATCCTAAACTCAACATTAGTCTCATGCAGGATCTGATCTCATGACAAACCTGTTTCATAATTCTAATAAAAATAATGTTGCTGATTTACGTCTAAATAATAATGGCACTGTTGTAATTGGACGCTTGCTAAAAAGATTTTAACAGATTAAGGCACTATACTTGGAAGTGAATATGTTAACACGTTCATTTTTCTTATGCTAAGTGGTTTTCAGAAATGCCTGGCAAACACATGAGGACTCAACAGTTTCTATCGTTCAGTCATCATTTTTGCAGGTTCAAGCAAATAAATAGGTCTCAAAATTGTGGATTGTATCGTATTATGTCTGTTATTAGATTTTATAATAGTAATAATTTGCTGTGAGGTTGTATTTGGCAAGGTGATGGGGTTTTTCAGTGCGTTGGTATAAATCAGTCAACGGTTCTCTTGTTGAAAGATAAAAAGTTTGGCAGTGAAAAAGGACTTGCGGTGTGTGAAGGAACGTACAAACACCGCTGGTGGAATAAACCATTTAATCGTCCTCGGTTCCCTTTCCTGTAGAAAATCAATGTTTTCTCATTATAGGAACCCCACATCCTGGCATGTGGGTTCTCGGATATTTCATGTAAAAAAGGTGGAAATTGGCTCCCACGCCCAGGCTGAGATTGTAACTGATCGAAATAATCTGGATAGTTTGAAGGTTTAGGTCTGTTTTATCGCTTGATTTTATGCTTGGGGTTCTTTGTCTGTTTCAGTTTATATCTGCCTGCAGTTAAAGCCCCACACAATGAGACAGTAGAAACAGATGTTATAGGTTAAAGGTGCCATTAAGAGAAAGGGAGAGCAACACAGGCACAGGCACCTGGTTTGTGTTAGGTTGTTTGGTGAGACAACTTAAACCAGTAGCATGGTGTGTGTTTGTATTAATTCTCTCCAGTTTCAATCAAAACAAACTCACAAAATGCATAGTAATAACTTACAATATTTATAACACAAGGTCCAAAGGTAACTTTTCCAGCTCTGCCAATAATGAGTAAATTGAGATCTGCCAGCAATAAATATGCCTTGCAGCCTAATGCCTTACTAGTATTTATTTTACAGTATTTCACTTATTTTCTTTATAAATGTACCAGCCACAGGCCAGATACATTTTACATTTTTACTCAATTGGGCATTTACCAAGTGTTATGTTTTCTGTACACACACAGAGACACATTACATATCATTCTCTTTTCTGCATCTCTTTCAATCTCTCTCTTACTCTGAGTCAGTCACTGACTCATGAATGGATCTCTCATGATTAATCAATGACCTTCTTGTATCCTGTCATGACCTTGTGAAAGTAACTCTTGTCATGCATGAGAAAAAGCTTTCAGACTAAGTCCCTTTCATTCTTCCCCATTTGACAGTTCATCATCCTCTCTCATATCAGCCCACCTCTGTAAACTGGGCTTTTGTTTACACACTCATTTACAAATTCCTCAAAGCCGCAAATACTGGTACCGGCAACCTGATCCAAGTTAACTCACACACAGACAGAAAGCATAACTATAATCTAGATCTGATAAATCCAATCTGATACAGAATGAAATTGAGCATGTTTATGTTATTAAACAACTTGACTGTATTAATTTATGTCGTGGAACCAAATATGAAAATATCGTTGACTGAAACATGCTGACTGAACACCATTCTAGAAACCCACAGGAAATTCCAGATGGAAACCCATAACTTATATTTATATAACTTATATAACATGGCACTTCAGATGTTCCTGTAGCTCACTTAGTAGTGCATTGCATTTGCAGTGCAAGGGTTGCAGGTTTAAGGAACACGTATAGTATAAATATAAATTTGAATACACTGTTAGTCTCTCTTCTGTCAAATCCATAAATGTTAAATATTAAGAAATGCTGATTTAAGAAATTGTATAGATAGCACAGTGTATTGCATTCTGTGCAAAATATATAAATAGATTTATCTAAAATATTTAGAAATGTATCTGATGGACTCCAATAAGCTCTGATAATCCACTAGATGGCAACAATGATCTAAACTCTTCCTTGGTCTGGCTGCTGTTCAGCTTTTGTTAGGGATGGTCACTAAATAAGGTCAAGATCACTTTTTGTTCCTGTGTGGGTACTGATTTGGCTAAAGTTGAGCCGAACTGTCCGACATGTAAAAGGCACATAAAACAGCCGAATCATGTTTTACTTTAACGTAAATGTAATAATATCAACAGGTTTGTGTAAAGGTAGATGATTGAAAGTATCAGTAGTCTAGTATGAAAACAATAGAATTGTCTAGATGTCCTATTTCAAGTGTGTGTGTTTGTGTTTGTGTTTGCGTGTGTGTGTGTGTGTGTGTGTGTGTGTGTGTGTGTGTGTGTGTGTGTGTGTGTGTGTGTGTGTGTGTGTGTTGATCTTTTTGATACTCACCCTTTAATCAAGTTAATAATAAACAAATAAAGCAGACATATGGACAGTGTGCCTTTCGAGGACCCAATGACATTTTACAGGGTAGAAAGATATCACAGATAATACAGAAATGCAACCAAATAACAATATTATTCAGTATCTGTTGATAGGAATCTGAACATCTCATTAATCAAATATTTGACATTTATTGGATTCAAGTACCGCAGGTGTGTATTAGAAACTCTATTAGAATATAATTTGCATGCTAATCTTGGCCAGTCAGAGCACAGATATGACTTCATGCCCTGAACTTCCCCAAATCCACTTTTCCCTTCCATACACTCCACTAAAAATAAAGGTGCTTAAAGGGTTCTTTTTACAGCGATCCCATAGCAGAACCATTTATGGTTCCTCAAAGAACTATTCAGTCAATGGTTCTTTTAAGAGCCATTTCTTTCTTAACTTTTTAAAATATAAAGAACCTTTTAACACCACAAAGAGCGTATTGTGAAACAGAAAGGTTTTTCAAATGTTGAAGGTTTTTTATTGAACCATTAAGGCAAAAATGGTTCTTCTGAATCACTGTTATTTTTAAGAGTGTATAACCCACTGATCTATATAAATGACTGGATTGCGCATAGAACGCTTGACGTAACTGCGTGAGGTGACGCCAGCACAGAGTTCGAGCCGCCATCTTGGTATACCCAACCGGCAGAGAGCGTCATTGACTTCCATTCAAAATCATGATCAAAATTTACCCGCTTTACAGCGTATCAGTTACACAAGGTTAATTTTTAGGATATGTGTACGTTAATTATTTGATAATTCTGGTGTTATTTGCAATGTTTATCTTTTAATCGGGCAGGATAATGGATTTATAAAAAAAACCGTTAAGGTGAGTGTGTGTTGCATTTGTTAATGACACGGGTATAAATAAAGTTTTGTTTGACATTCAGCTACACTGTGACGGTCAGCGTTATTTCTCTAAATAAGTTTAGGTAACTTGTAAGTTTAGATAACATTATTACAAAACTAGCAAATTATTGCATACACATACGGTACAAAGTATGATTATTTATTTAGATTTCAGAATGAGCACGTTTATTGTCATTAATACTAAATATGCTGCGGTCTGTCTGCTGATCTGATACTGTAATAAAGATGAATGTATAATAACTGTTTAAAACGCAAAATGTACAACTTTCAGTAAGTAACTATTTACATGCTTTGGACGTTTGTGTTGTAATAATGTACAGGGTAACTTCACATATAAAAACGAAGACGAGTAAAGTGATGTTTTATCATTAAAATCTGATAACGTCCATTGATTTAATAGAACGTTTGGGTATACCAACATGGCGGCGCGGTGGCTTCACAAGTGTGACGTCATGCGCAATCCAGTCATTTATATAGATCAGTGGTATAACCACACTTTTGGACATTCATAGGCTTGCTCTCTCTCTCTCTTTCTCTCTCTCTCTCTCTCTCTCTCTCTCTCTCTCAATAACTCTTAAAATTAAGCAAACTGTCTTTTGATTGTGTAGTTTTAATGTATATATCTTTTGAAACCAATAATTAAATAAAAATAGTAGTTAGAATATAAATAAAATATGTATGTAAATTAGGCCTGCAATACTGAAGAGGAATGCGATGTGCGAAAACTTGTTAAATATAATACTTTAAGTTTGCAAAATCTATTTACATGATATTGAAATATATTTTAACTGAAAATTATATAATATGTATATTAATTATATAACATGTTTTTCATTCACTCTCTGTCTTACCAGTCCCTCATTGATTGTATATAACTTTTTAAAGTCATTCAGTTATTGGATGCTTTTGCAAACATCAGCAAATATTTTCACTAGATTCTATATATTGCGCTGCCCTTACATACAAACAAACAAGGCACATACTCTCCCCTGTAGGCTACTTTTCCGGCATATAACTTTCTATTCTTTCATACAGTTATCTGTTTTACACCATATGTACACTCAGTGCAAATAACGCTGAATTCTTCCTTACTGATGCATGCATATATTTTTGTGTGAGTTTTCAATGAGATTTGTACTCTTTGCGTCTGTGATATTCGCAGTAGTGTGGATATAACACTGTGTGCGCGCGCATGTGTGTCTGCCATTCCATCTTAAGAGGCAGCAGGTCATTGATTCCTTGATTGGCTTGTGGCTAACCACAGACCCAGTAGGCATGAAAAGAAACCATTAAATCCAATGTCTGAGTTTGAGCGTGTGAGGTGGTTTAAGAAGGAAAATGTCTGAGACTAATATGACATGGTTTAAAGAATTCAAGCCCTAAATGTTGTTAGGAGAAATATTTAGGGCCCTTGTTCTCCTAACCAGAACTGTGTGAGAGAAGATTGTTCTGTCTATCATTCTTTTTTAATTGAATCTTTGGAATTTGAACAGAGCATGAGATGGCTTGAGAATAAGAGAGATAGAGAGAGTAGGGAGAGATACCCTGACATGGAAGAGAGATATACCAGACACTTCTCGATCGGATGAAATAAGTCATATTCGTGTATTGTTTCTCTCTGTTTCACTGTTATACGTCAGTATTTGACAGATACTTTGTGTGTTAAATATCTTAGATATGATTAATTAAAACACAGTAAGCCAGGGGCTATAAATTAACTTTACAGCGCCCTTATGTTTGGTTCTAATCCAGTGGATGATTCAAATAGTACACCCAAAAAATGTGTCATCATTTGGTTTTAAAGGTGCAGTGTGTAAAATGTAGAAGGATCTAATGACAGAAATGCAATATTATATACAGGGCTGTACACTAACGTTTTGCACTGGTTGCACTTGTGCGCCTTTTTTTCTTAGGTGCACCAGCACAAAAGTTAGGTGCACCCAAATTTTTGACTGCATTGCATTTAACACCACAGTTTTACAAACGCCGATGGTGGTTAAATGTACAGAATATAAATGAAGAATGTTTATCTTCAATGGGGACTGTTATAAGGGACAGTTTTTTTGGGGTGCACAGGCAAGGCGTGTGGACCAAATCCGCTTCATCTCTGTATCCAAATTGGTCACACTTTCGAGCCCTGATATACATAACTATATTATGAGTGGTGTATACAAGTTTACATAATGTACTGTTTATTACCTAAGAATGAGCCGTTTTTATCTACCTACACCGAAGGTCCCCTTACATGGAAGGCGCCATTTTGTGCAGCCATGTTTCTACAGTAGCCCTAAATGGACAAACTGCTCTACAGGGCGCATTTGGATCTTTAAGCTAACATATGGTTTTGAATGACTCAAAATATAGTACAGTGTATGAGTTGTATTGTCTACTGGTCACCATCCACTTTCATTGTAACTCATGTAGGTAATGACAATGAGTTTTCTTTGAATTCTTTAAAATTCTAGAGCAATTGGTTAATGCAGGGAAATAATAAAGGTTAAGCATTCATTTTGGGCTGTGGAGACAGGGTGAGAGAGATGGAAAAGAGATTTATTGTGTTTCCCCTGAAAATAAAAGTGATGGAGAGGAAGATAGGGAGATAATAGCACTCCTAATATTGAATGCTTATCTGTTCCATTAAGGTAGATTAGCCTTTAAATGACTTTTTTAGTTCTATCTCTCCATTCTAACTTGACGGTAAACTGTATAGGCTCTGCTCAGATTGGAAGGAAGATAAAGCTTTTTCTCAAACCCACCGGCGTTATGGGGTGTGCTCAAACATACAGTTCCTGTGTGTGTGTGTGTTTATGCAGGCTGATCTTGGCTGGCCTATCAAGTGTGTATGCTGCACCCAGATAAGAAGAGAGAGAATGTGAAAAATGTGAGTAGGATAAACTAATAACTTTGCATGGCAGATTTACTTCGGTGTAGCGCATGTGTCTTCAAACCTTCCAAGACATTCAACGCTGACTCCAGATATCAGATGCTTCCAATAAAACCGCCGACATCAATTATTTCAGTTCATTTCAACCAGTCTAGTGAGATCAAATCAGCGTCAATCAAATTTAACTTCATTATACAATCTGATATCACAACGTTAGATTTGTTTGTTTTTGTGTTTTTATAGTCTTTCAGTTTGAGAGTTACAGTTTGCGCTCCAAATACGCTCACACACAGACAGATGCACGTATTTAAATATCCCCTGAGGGAAATATTTAGCTAATAGGCTGTATACACTGGGCATGGTCTTGAATGTTAAATCATGAATAATTAATGAGAGCTGATGAATAATGAAAAGCGTTTAAAACTAATTAGGATAATGTGATGGAAACACGGCTCAGCGTTCTGGGATCATATAAGGAATAAAGCTGTGAACATGTCGCTGTGAAAGTGGATATGGGGATTTATTGATGAGAGAAGCAAACGGAAAAAGTGTGAAAATAGAGAAAAAGAAGGTGAGATTTCTCGTGGTACGATTAATGTGCTTATTCTAAGACTAAACACAGTCATTAGAGGCATTTTAATTTAGTGTGTAATGATGTGCGCTCTTGTAAACAGGCACTCAACTCACAACAGCTCACAGCATGACCTCCTATTATGTTTGTTCCCACTGTATAAGAGATACTAAACCAAGAACTGCCTAACAAAAACTAAACCAAAAGCAGACTGTGTATGTATGTGTTCACATCTGAGTGCATACTCCATTGCTTACCATCTGTAACTCGAACTGAACAGGTAAAATTATACAATCACATTTATCATAATATTGATATTACAAAAGTCTCTTGTGATAATAACATGATTTAGCGGGCACTGAAATAAACATCTATGGGCCCTATTTTAACGATCTAAGCGCATTGTCTAAAGCGCACAGCGCAACGTCTAAATGGGCGTGTCCGAATGCACATTTGCTAATTTAACGACGGGAAAAATGGTTTGTGCGCCGAGCGCATGGTCGAAAAGGGTAGGTCCTATTATAGTGGGAGTATTTTGGGCGTAATGTGCAGTAAACCAATGAGAGACTCAGCTCTCATCCCCTTTAAAAGCAAGTTGCGCTGGCGCTATGTCTAATCCCTATTTAGATGACGGACTTTGTAAACTGAAAAACTAAGCGGAGGAAGAAGATCCCCAGTTTAAGATTAATGTTAAATAATTGTGTTGTTTTTCACTTGTATTGAAATTGTTTTTATTAAAACCTTTAAAACCCGTTTTCTTTTAGTCATGGAAGTAAAAAGCAGGCAATTGCTTTAAATGTATGACTATCCAATATCATCAAAAAATAATTTACAAGTAGGCTATGTAAGATAAGGTTTGTACTCTAAAAATACTTTATTTGTAACAAACAGGAGATAAAGAATTTACAAACGGCTCTCCCTCCCCTCACGTTTCAGCACTCTGGACAGCATTTTTTTAGCAAAGAGTTTTTTTAAGCATTACTTAAAAATGTTTCTCATCTTACCATATCCGCAGGTACAGAGTCATCCATAAATCCGTGAGGAGCATTAAAAAAAAACATTTAAAAACAGATGCATTTGTTTAAAGCAAAACATTTATTTACTTACCAGACTGCAGGTGAAGCAGCTCTTTGTCCCTTCTAACGTCTCATAATTAGTCCTCATTTATGTCCAAGAGACTCAATAATAATCTTTTACATTCAATCCTTTAATCTTTCACAATTAAAAGCGTTTTTGTGCTGCTGCGCATTCATGTAATTTGTGATAAGCAAACCCGCGTTGTCCCCCGTTTATAGGCGCATTTTACTAATGCGCTCTTTAAATAACATAAAACACATTGCGCCATTGACTTTAGACTTTAGACCAGGTTTTTGTTGGTCAATGGCGTAGTCTATTTTAGTTTCCTCAAAATAGCAACGCGCCAACAATGCGCCTGAACACACCTCGTTTTCAGACCAGAACGCCCATGGGCGCAAAAGGGGGCGCAAATGCATTTGCTATTTAAACAACGCGGCGCTAAACGTGAAAATTACAATTGCGCAGGGTGGAAACTAGCAAATGACACTTGCGTCGCGCATTGCGCTGCATTGCGCCGGGTGTAAGATAGAGCCCTATAGCTTCAACTTGGGGGTCACAAATGTACATCTGGCCCTAAGCTGTGTTTTAGTGCTCTGAATGTCAGTATAGATTTATTCAACACATCTGAAAGTGCTTCTACATTTCAGATGTAAAAGCACAGCTGTCATACTTGCTCATGATATTTTAAACTTGCATTTATTGTTGTTGAGAAATTGTATTACCTACTTTTTAGCTTTAAATGAATGTTTCTTTTCTCCTATTTTACATCCAACTAGAATTTTATAACCTTATTTTAAGCCTGTTAGCTTGGTTTGTTAGACAAACAAAAACAATGCATTGAGAAAAATGCATTTAAAAAGAAAATATAGGACAATCAAGCTTTAACCAATTTTAAGAAACCAAATGCATAGATTTTATTATTTGTATCACTTCACCTTCAATTTTTCAAGACATGGATATAGTCAGAGAGTTATAAAGATTGCTGTGTCTCAGTTTGCCAAGTCTTTTTAAAAGTAATAGTGTTTATATAACACATGACGTTTATGAATAAAGAAATAAAAATGTAATTTTAGATACACTCAAACACACAAATGTCCAATTTACGAATTCTCATATTTCAAGCAACAGTTTTTCTTGTAGCTACACTTATGCGACTTAGGTCACTGTTCGAAGTTGTGTTTTGTGAAAACACGAGCTTACAATAGCATGTTGGATCCAACCCAAACCCAGAGGATGTGTGTTTGAGTTTGTGTTTATTTAGACTATTCTACCCCGATAAATGTCTCAACGGGCTCATACCTTTGCAAATAAAACCGTTTCCATCTCTCTCTCCAAGACCTCATTCTTCCTTCCTCTTTTTCTCTATTTCACGCGTTCTCTTTCTTTCCCTCCTGTTCTCACATTATTGGGAAGAGCACATCCCAAGCAAATGTAATGCTATTCATTTATTAGGGGAAAGAGACGTACAATACTGTAACATGATGACTCACACAAACTTTTTTTTTTACAGTAAATACATATTGATAATGAAATTCAATTTTATTTATATAGCGCTTCTAACAGTTGTTCATGAAAAGCTTCACATCAAATACAAACAAAGGAAGTAAAGAAGGGAAAAGAACAACAAAGCATGGCAGTTTGTAAATATAGATATAAAGAATAATTTACGACGGGCCGCTGAATTATTTGAAAATTATGCACACCTAAAGTAGTAATGTGGCACGACACAAAGTGCGGGACCGGAGTCAATTATTGATACTTAAAAATAATCAACACCCACAGAACATTTCTCAGCCAATCAGAATAAAGCATTCAACAGCCCTGTGATATAATATAAGTTATACCACAGGCCTGTTGAATGCTTTCTTCTTATTGGCTGAGAAATGTTTTGTAGGTGTTGATTATTTTTCTGTAAACCGCACACCTAACCTGTCAAACGTCTTAAAAATAGTCACCAGAGAAATGTCTGTGGTAACGGGGGTATAAGTGGAATAATTGACTCCGGTCCCTTTGAATTATTTGAAAATAACGCACACCCGGGAAGTTAACGACTTGGTTGTGCATTATTTTCAAACATTTCAATGGCCCGTCATCAATTATTCCTTAGTACAGTGTAGAACATTGGGTCTCAAACTTTTTCGGTGTGCGGCCCCCCCTTGTGTACGGTACATCCCTTTATGGCCCCCCAAAAGTAAATGTATGATATAAAACATTCCAAAAATTAAAATTTTCATTAAACAAAACATATTCAATTATACAATGTGGTGCTGTTGGTTATTAGCCTTATTTTTCTGAGGTTTAATTACACAGAATTTATGATAAATTAATGTATAAATGTATTTATAAAATGTCATAAAACTGGGCCCCCCCTGGCCCCATCAGCCCTCCCCATATAACACTCCAATTACATATTATATACAGTAGTAATGGTGTGTTTACTAAATAGGTTCTTCGGTTAAGATATTATCAAAGGAAAATCAAAGAACAACAGAAGTAACAGAATTGCTTAGATTAAACCATGTAAATGAGAGCAGTATAATTGTGATATAAACGAAAGTTCAAAGTTAAACTATTATCTCTATTATGTCTCCCAGTAAGCGAGCATACAGGCAGGCTGTGGTCAATGTCTAATTTCAGGACTGTCAGCGTCAGACGTGAAAAAATAACAATTGTCCAAAATGCTCCCATCATCTACCACTGGTTAGACAAACAGATAGCCCCACCACAAACTCTCCACAAACATTGGTTGAGTCAGTGTTGCTATGTCAGGCTGGCTAGGATACTTGCAGCAGTGTTTATGGTTTTTTGGGGAAAATTAACCTAAAAATATATTTTTTATTTGTCTCTTTAAAGCTTGGATCCAAGAGAATGGTTTAACTTTCGGAAACTAAACACACTTCAGCATTAAATCTTGTTGCTGTTGTCATAGCTGTATGCATTCTGGTGAACAAGAAGTCACTGTATCTCTCTGGTTAGAATAAACGGTTATGTTATGAATTGTATATGTCTGTATGTGCCTGAATTAGAGATGAGGATGACAGGGACATGAACTTGCAGGTGTATGTTATGTGTGCTGAACATGCACACTGTTAGATATTTAAATAGAGACATTCCATAGAGTTTAACTCAGTGTAGTGCCCTAGGCTGACCCCCCAAAAATTATTATATTAAAAGTCTAGTCATTCAGAGCTCCAGACTAACTTTTTGTTATAAGGAGCACTGTAGCCCCTAGTCTCAGCCTCAGACATCACGCTGTAACAGGGGTGCTTTAATGAAAGCGAAGGAAATGTGAATCCATGTGTGAAAAGGTTTATTGAAGTAAAATCCCAATAAGGGCCAGCAAACAAATCCAAAGGGTAAATCCACAATCAAAATCCAAAAACAGGCAATAGGTCAGGGCAGGCAGAGTAGAATCACAAAATCCAAAACAGGAACAGATACAGAACACAAGATACAGGTAACAGAATGGTGTGTAATATTGTTTATTTAGATGCTATTCGGTTGCGGCTGGTTATTTCAATAACTGACTTGTTGCCAGCCTGTTCGTTATTGTGGGGAGTCCGAAACTTGACGCTAGATGAAACAAACTGTGATTGGTGGTTTGACATGTCGGTCAAACAGCCTCATGGGCGGGCTTTGTCTAGAAAAAGCAGCGAAAATACCAGACCTTCAGTATTGAAGGTCTGGCTACGTGAGCCTATGTAGCCCCTGACTGAAAATAGTAGGAGCGCAAGCAGAAAATTTAGTGCACACCTTAAATCAGCCTGTGATGCGATTATTCACATTTTCCCCAAAATAACAGCATTACTGAAAAATACTAAATAGACTAACTCTATGCAGTTGCTACACATGTCATTTATGCACAATTGATGAAACTTTCAGAATAGGAAGTTATGAACCAAAGAATCATACACAACCCCCTTGACTTATTTTAGGCATAAGATACATACATATACAATAAGTTATATCCAGATAGCATATTGTAATGAGATAAGTGTCATGGCTACATACTTGTATCCTTTACATGTTTTTCGTCTTCTATCCAATTTTTCTTAACTGGGCACTGATGTCTTGGACCTTTATTCTAATATGTAATGTTTTTGGTGTTAATGTAGGCTAGAAACTCTCTTTCTCTCATTTCTGCAATGTCTACTTTTAAATACAGCTTAACTGTAATGGCAAACTTTCAGCATTTTTTTATTTGTTTAAAACATTATTTACAAATAAGGACATTTCAAATATCCCCAAAGGAAAACATTATCAGGTTTTGTTAACTTCTAGTGACAAATTGGTCCCCAAAGGAATACTACACAAACACACACACAAAAACACAAACACACGCACGCACGCACACACGTTGGCTTATGTGGTTTATGGTTTATTTTATCCTACAGTATATAAACTGTATATTCTATTCCCATAACCTACCCTAGTCCCTAACTCTGTCCAAAACCTGTTGGCAGTTTTTAATCTACGGAAAAGATTCGTTCAGTTTACGGGGACAGTCCCTGTGTCCCCATAAACCATGTTTATCATTATAAAGACGTCATTATACACTACTCCCTGTGTCCCCGTAAACCACATACACCAACCCCCCCCCACACAATGTGATTGATTGACAGGATGTCTATATGACTCACTAATGTCAGCCATGTCACGCCCTAACTCTGCCTGGAAAGTGAGTTTGTGTGTGGAGGTGAGTGGGAAAGGAAGGCAAGAGAGACGTTTATTTCACACTGTGCAACAGGAAACCTAGAACATTCAAAAATTCCCAATACTTCCTGATACACCCACCCAACCCTACCGGCCAATCATTTTTATCCTTTCAACACACTTCAAATAAGTTTATGGATATGTGTGTGTGAAAGATCCGTCATCAAGGATAAGAATACATGTTATATGATAATGGAAAGGTTATTGCATGTCTGTACAACACATATTTATGTGACACTACCTTTGATTGATTGACCTGAAATTAGATCACACGCAAACAGATGCACAGCCATGCACGCACATAAATACGCTCTGTGCTTCATGTTTATTTGGCTTGTGTGTCCTGATTGTCGTGCTCTAACAATTTGTTGAGTCATTTTTTACAGTCTCATAAGCAAACACAAAAGAATTTATGCTGGACCTGAAGGTTTGGAAGACGGATTGTGGAAAACATGTGTTAGACTCTGTTGTACATAAGATTGTGTAGATGTGTTGTCATGGTAGAGGGAGTGCAGAACCAAGAGTGTTGAGAAGATGTCTGGTCACACAAAGTCTAGGAAATTGCTTTGCTAGAAAAAAAATTACAATCATTACTTACATTTATGTGTTTGCTAGATGTTTTTAATCCAGCATTTAATCAGGCAGACAGACAGACGGAGAGACTTAGAGATGGAGAGATAAAAGAGACAGACAGACATACATTCAGACAGACAATCAGATAAAAGAGACAGACAGACTAACAGACAGAGAGAGAGAGGGATAGAGAGATGGACAGATAAAAGAGACAGACAGACAGACAGACAGACAGACAGACAGACAGACAGACAGACAGACAGACAGACACATGAAAAAAGACAGACAGACAGACAGACAGACAGACAGAAAGACAGACATATAGACAAATGAAAGACAGATATACAGATAGATAGATAGATAAGAGAAACAGACAGATAAAAGAGACAGACAGACAGACAGACAGACAGACAAACAGATAAAAGAAACCGACAAACAAATAAGAGAGACAGACACATAGATGAAAGAGACAGACAGACAGACAGACAGACAGACAGACAGACAAACAAACAGATAAAAGAGAAAGCCAGACAGATAAAAAAGACAGACAGACAGAGAGATGGACAGACAAACAGACAGACAACAGACAGACAGACAGACAAACAGACAAATAAGAGGGACAGACAGACAGATGAACAGATAAAAGAGACAGGCAGACAGATGGAAGAAAAAGACAGATAGGCAGACTAAAGAGACAGATGAAAATGACAGACAGAAAGATTAAACAGACAGACAGACAGACAGACAGACAGACAGACAGAAAGACAGACATATAGACAAATGAAAGACATACATACAGATAGATAGATAAGAGAAACAGACAGATAAAAGAGACAGACAGACAGACAGACGGATGAAAGAGACAGCTGAAAATGACAGACAGACAGACAGACAGACAGACAGACAGACAGACATATGGAGAGATAAAAGAGACAGACAGACCGAAAGAGAGACAGACAGACAGACATACAGACATACAGATGAAATCGACAGACAGACAGACAGACAGACAGACAGATGAAAGAGACAGACTGACAGACAGACAGACAGACAGACAGACAGACAGATGAAAGAGACAGACATACAGACAGACAGACCAAAAGAGAGACAGACAGACAGACAGACAGACAGACAGACAGACAGACAGACAGACAGATGAAATCGACAGACAGACAGATAAGACAGACAGATAAGACAGACAGACAGACAGACAGACCTGCAGATGAAAGAGACAGACAGACAGACAGACAGACAGACAGACAGACAGACAGACAGACAGACAGACAGACATATGAAAGAGACAGACAGACAGACAGACAGACAGACAGACAGACAAACAGACTGACAAAGAGACAGACAGACAGACAGGTAAAAGAGACAGATGAAAGAGAAAGAAAGAAAGACAGACAGACAGACAGACAGACAGACAGACATATAAAAATGACAGACAGACTAAACAGTCAGACAGACAGACAGACAGACAGATCAAAGAGAGACAGACAGACAAACAGACAGATAAAAGAGACAGACAAACAGGTAAAAGAGACTGACAGACAGATTAAAGAGACAGACTGACAGACAGACAGACAGACAGACAGACAGACATATGAAAGAGACAGACAGACAGACAGACAGACAAATAGACTGACAAAGAGACATACAGACAGGTAAAAGAGACAGAAAGACAGACAGATGAAAGAGAAAGAAAGACAGACATATAAAAATGAAAGACAGACTACATACACAGACAGACAGACAGACAGACAGAGAGAGATGGAGAGATGGACAGATAAAACAGACAGACAGACATACAGACAGATGGACAGACATACAGACAGACAAACAAACAAACAGATAAAAGAGACAGACACACAGATTAAAGAGAAAGACAGACAGTCAGACAAACAGATAAAAGAGACAGACAGACAGACAGACAGTCAGATAAAAGAGACAGACAGACAGGCAGATGAAAGAGAAAGACAGACAGACAGACAGATGAAAATGACAGACAGACAGATTAAACAGACAGATGAAAAAGAGACAGACAGACAGACAGACAGACAGACAGACAGACTGATGAAAGACAGACAGACAGACAGACAGACAGACAGATAAACAGACAGACGGACAGACAGGCAGACAAACAGATAAAAGAGACAGACAGACAGATCAAAGAGAGACAGACAGACAGACAAACAGACAGACGAAAGAGACAAATGAAAATGACAGACAGAGAGATGAAACAGAGGTTAGAATAGACAAGTGCTGTGGTGGAGAGACATATAAAATCAAGAATAGTATGACAAGAGGCCAAAAATGTGATGACGCAGACAGAGAAAGAAAAGGAGAGCAAATAAGAGAGCAACAGGGGCGGAAAGTGTGAGCACTGTTGCGTGATTTCCCCTCTTTGCTGCTGTGTGTGGATTGTTTGCAGTCCCGAAACAGTGTTGAAATCTCCTCTATTCATCTCCAGTCCCTATGCACAACACATACACACTCCTACATCTATCCTCTCTCTAGACGGCTCTCCATCTTTACCTTCTCTGGCATTAAAGAAGACATTTCCTGGAAAAAATGAAATGGCTCTGATGACTCCCTTGTCTCATCCTCTCTGTCTTTTCCTCCTTTATCATCGCACTCTTTCACTCATCATCTATTTTCCTGCATAATCTATTGTGTCTTCCTGTCACGTGCAGCTTTGTGCTGTTTATTTATTGACTGCAAATGTATGTGAATGAATTGTGAGGATTGGCCACGTCGTCTATGATTTCATTTCAGCACATGGGTTTTTGTGTTTTGTATATCAGTCCTAAATCTCCACCCTGCTCGCACACACACACACACACACACACACACACACACACACACACACACACACACACACACACACACACACACACACACACACACACACACACACACACACACACACACACACACACACACACACACACACAAGCATTACTCATTTGAACTTTCTCCTAACACCTCAGACTCTTGCTTCAGATAATCACATTTAGATCAATCAACGAAAATCTAATAATCATTTAAAACATTTTAACTGTTCATTGACAAACAGACCTTCCAGCACAGTCTATTGTTTGTCATATATAGATTGTTATATAGTAGGTGCTTTATCCTGATCAAATGTTTTGAATGTCAGCTCCTTTGTGGCTCATTTTTACTACCTATTTCAGTTTGAATCTCAGTTTGAGCTTTTCAAACAAAGCCCTCATTAAGAAACACAGAGTGTTTATTGAATAATCTGTGCCTGATTACACAGCTGGACAGCAGGAGCCCTGCCAAAAAAGTCTGGACAAAAAAGTCTGAACAAAGTCAAAGCTTTAGTCACTGATCAGAGTGGACTATAAGGCCCTCTTCACCTCTGATTTTAAGAGAAAACACTAAATGTCATTTTTTTGATCATTCAAATCAGATGGTACTAATAACTTACTACATTGCATTTTTGCATTTATATTGTAAATGTTAATCCATCCTGATCTCTGACAACATCAAAGGACTGCTTACCTGTCAATCCACCATTTCACTAATTTGTGGTTTATATAAATAATAACCAAAAATTCAAAAAATAGCATGAACAAAAGCTTCATCAGTTTGCCTGATCTTAGCATGCCGTGACTTAGGTCATCTAAACCAAGCAGAAGTTTACCTAAAGTTTCTCTGTGGTAAAAATCTATTTGCTTTAAGACAAACCAAGTGCAAATTGATCATTCAACACCATTTCTGAATATTTGCTCCCTACAATACGTGTTTTCCAAAGACTCAAAACCGCACTTTAAAAATCCCCTCGGTTTCCTGCGTCACAAACATGTAACCAAGCACATCATCACAGTTGAATGAGTGGATCAGTAGTTTAAGCCACAGATATGTATGGATGCCGCATAAACCAAGCGATGAAACAAATGCAGCACCGCTGCTTTAGCTCTATACTTCTGTGATGCACACACGTGCTGCTTACACATGCAGTGTAAGTAAAATTGTAAACACACAGTTCACATATGCATTGTGGGTGACGTCAGTTATGTGAAACTGCCAAATGTAGCATGTATTTACATGTATATCTATATCGGTCAAGGTGGTGCGAAAAACTGGAGGCAGAGACTAATTCATATATTCACATCTTTGAGTTGAGGTGGGGACAAATTTCCAAATTCATAGAACCGCGTATACTAATTAAGGCAAAGGTGTAGATTTACATTCAAGCTGTTTTAAAGCATGAAGAAAGTATTGTTACAAGAAAAACTGGTAACACTTTACAATAAGGTTAATTAGTTAACATTAGTTAATGTATTAACTAACATGAACAAACCATGAGCAATACATTTGTTACAGTCTTTATTAATCTTTGTTAATGTTAGTTACAGTTTTTTACAGACGCTAGGACACATTTCTCAATACTTGGGTCACTTTTGCCAAACTCTTCACACAGGGAGCACAACAGCAGTCTATGTTGGCTAAACTGAGGATCAATTATCATTGCTTTGGCACAAAATGCATTCAATGACTACATCTCTCAAATTTCATGAATTCTTTTCTCACTCAGACACAACAACTGCCAAAACTCTTTATACATACAGGCCAATGTGCACATGCTTACATACTGTTTTCAAAACTGTTAAACTTGTAAATTATAACATAATACAAAACTGAATAAGACAGCAATTTGCTACATTTCTACAGTAAAATGTAAATGAAATATATTTTAAATCTTAAAATGAAATGCTATAAAAACAATTGGCCAAATGGAGAAGAACGAGTAGATTAGCATTACTATTGTATATCTGTATCAATGGATGGTGTGTATACAAATTTTTGTATTTTGGAATTACTTGGAATAAACTACCTAAAATATTGAAGAATTCTGCATCATGTCTGATTTATTCCAGTAACATATATTGCAGTGAATTATAAACAGAGAAAACATTGTATAAGGCTACATGTTGTTAGTGTTTTTTAGGTCGTTGTTTTGTGAGTGACAAAATGTGTTTGTCGGCTTTCAACCTTTGCTAGTGTTCTGGAAGAATGTGTTGATTTGAGACTTGAATAAAGTGTTTTGGTAGTTGTAGTGCATTTTGAATGTGAAATGAACTGCTTTGCCAAGCTGAAAGTTTGTAAGGAGAACTGTGTGAAGAGTTTTGCAAAAGTGACCTAGGTATTGAGAAATGTGTCCTAGCATCTGTAAAAAACTGTAATAGAACTAAAGCTGTTCATTGTTTGTTCATCTTAGTTCACAGCGCATTAACTAACGTTAACAAGATTTGAATAAAGTATTAGTAATTGTTGAAATTAACATTAACAAAGATTAATAAATGCTGTATAAGTGCCGTTCATTATTAGTTCATGTTAACTAATGTAGTTAACTAATCTTAACTAATAGGGGTGTAACGGTACCTGTATTCGAACCGGACCGTTTCGGTTCAGGGCTTTCGGCACGGTGCACGCGTGCACCGAAAGGCCGAATGCATTTTGTGTGCGCCTGTGCGGAACATAATACGTGCGTTTCCGCACGAACATATTAAGTGGCGGAAGTCTCCGCGTTCAGCGCAAGTCTTCTGTCAAACATATAACATAATTCGGCCCGCAGAAAGATTTTTATTTACTTAGTTGTATATCCGTTTGATTATTGGTGTAAACGTTTACGTGTCATATCTAAAAGCGCATGTTAAACGCGTGTCAACGCGCGCGTTCTTTCAAAAGTGCGTGAGAGGATGCACGTCTTTCGTTGCTACGCATTCATGAGACGCGCTTTCTGTGACAGCGAGAATAAGGAATGCGTGATCAGATTTTTCATCTGCACATCACGTCAATCATATCATTGTCACAATGCGCTCAGCTGGTCGGGACAGAGAAGAGCTGTAACCCGGGCTTACTCAGCTGTTACTCAGCTACGGAGGGGTTCGTTAGTAAAGTCACAGGCAGCTTACATTGACGACACAAGCAAAGATTAGGATAAACGTGCAAAAGATCAAAGATGGCTATGTATGCAGCTCACTAATCTCAAAATGAGTGTATAATAAGTATATCATCATGTTGCTTGCTATGCAGTTACACATAGAGCAGTAATATTATTTTTTATACAGAGATGGTACATAGCCAAATCAATACTGTGAGTTAAACAATCCAAAATAAATCAAAACAGAACATTTTTGGTGGCAAAAATGTAGGCTAATAGTTCATTAATGTATTCAGGAATTGAATTTGTTAGTTCAAGGTTTTAGTAGAAAAAGTTTAAGAGAAGGTTAAGAAAAGAGTTACCTTCTGTTATAAAATAATGTAAAAAAGAACTTTGCAGTAGTATTTTATTTATTATTTTTTCATTTTATATATATTTTATATGTTATATTTTAATAAAAACTGTTTAAAAAAAAGTGTAAACAAATTGTAAAAAAAAGTTTATAGTAATAAACAACCTGCAGTTTAATGTTTGCATTTTTCCCTTACTGTACCGAAAATGAACCGAACCGTGGCTTCAAAACCGGGGTTCGCACCGAACCGTGATTTTTGCGTACCGTTACACCCCTATTAACTAATGAACCTTATTGTAAAGTGTTAGTGAAAAAATTATATTATGGTGCTCAAAAATAAATTTTAAGAGATAAAATGATCAAGTACAAGGGGACTTTAATACACTGATTTCACTTAAATAAATGAGTGTGTTTACATGCACAGAATAAGTGGATAAATATCAAAAATCTGCTTATTATAGAAAACTGTTTTCATGCATTTAAATGCAAATCAATAAAACGGCTATGCAGAAAACTGCGTTTACATGGGATTTTCAGAAAAGGGGCATTTTTCCTCAATTTTATGCCTTTTTCAACTTTTTTTGTTGACATGCAACTGTATTGATATCACCTGACCATATATGACTGGATTAGCCATGATTAATCCTAACACCATGTGTAAACAAAGAATGCTGCCATAGGAAACTTACCTCCAAGTCATTCGTTATTGCATTCGTTATTATGTCATGTAATAAGTTGGAAAATAACATGGAAGTAGCATATTTCTAAAACAAAACTATGAAGAATGTAACACAACAGTTTTTCCTGTGGATTTTATAAATAAATCATTTGTCACATTAATTTATACAACTATAAATTGCCCAGACATGATGGCCATTACAAAATGATTCATTGGAATCACGATTAATTGATTATGCTTAACACACTTACATGTATGGAATTAAAACATTTATTTTTCGAAAGGTGTTTCATGAACCACATATTTGAAATGATTGAAATGCATCATGTAAAAATGTATTACAATTAACAAGGCTTGTCCATCATGTTGAAAATCAACATGCCTCGACAACTCATGTATTATCAAGAATCCTAAATTCTTTTTTGCATTTGTAAATATGACTTCATTTATGTGCTCAGGGGCCGTATTCACAAAGCATTTTATCTTACCACTAAGAGTACTCCTAAATCGCACTAAAAGATTTTAGCTAGGAGTTTTCTCTTAAAAGTTATTCACAACGCCTTTCAGACCTACTTTTAGTAAGGAAAAATTATAACTCCTAAACTAAGAGTGAGGCTGCGTCCGAAACCGCATACTGTATAGTAGGTACTGAATAAGATGAAGTACCTACTTACTTGGCGTTAAAACAGTAGGCACTGTACAGTATGAATCCTGGTAGTATGAATGAGATTCGGACGTACTACATCCGCCATGTTGCTACATCACGTGACATACGTCGTCATCACGTCATGTCATTTCAGCGCGAAAACAGCCGCGTGCCTCTTCTTCTTCGTTGGATAACTCCTCGTCCGGGGCATCATGGGATAGTGAAGCGTCCATCGAATGCACACTGCAAAATCTAACCGGAAGTAGTAGGTCATCCGGGTACTTTTCGCATACTGTTTTTCGAATACTATGTATTCGGACATACTACTCGCCTCGCCTACTGCTTTTCGCGTACTATATAGTATGTAGTAGGCGGTTTCGGACGCAGCATGAGTCTTCGTTGCTACGGATGACGTCAATTCTCATGCACGAGCTGCCTCGCAATGACCACGGTGATTGGTTGTTAGATGACAGGGCTGTCATGCGGAACATAACACAGACGCACCAAATCATGGAATTACAACATCGAAATATGTCTGTGTCCTATACAAAATAATAATAATAGTAATGCCATCGAAATGCATATATAAAAGAAAAGTCGTGAATTAAATTAAATTAAATCAAGGTAGCCTAATACAAATGAAAACCGCCAATTGCCTAATAATAAAAAACGACATTGCATTAACACTCGCTTGATTAATGTACATCCTATTAGCCTAAATAGACTACTTAAAAATGTTGCCCATTTTAAAGAAGCCTGCCTAATGTAATAAATAAATGATGGTGGATTATGAACTCGCCAAAACGAAAAAGAAAGCCCAAATGGATGCAGGATCAGTTACTGCTGCTGTCCCAGTTGGTGCTGGAAAAAAGACACGTAATAAAAGGGAAATTCGGCACTGAGATATCAAGCAAAACTAAGCGTGAGACATGCGAGAAAGTGATGCGCGGGTCAATGTACAAAACAACTGGCACCCGACCAACGTTTTCAACTAACCCGCCCGCAACTCGGACCGCAAAAAATAAAAAGTAAATAGTGTACCCGACCCGCTCCCTGGCCCGCATTTTTTTAAGTAGTAATTGTTTAATAGTTAATTGCCATCTTTATTTCAAACGACCCGACCGAACGCGACCCGAATATCATAAAAAATATTTTTGGATGACTCGTAACCGCGGGTGACCGCATGCATCCGCTCATTTCGGATCAACCCGCGCATCACTGGGGAGAGGATTTGTTGCAGATCAATGCAACATTCCCGCTTATGTCGCGGACCCCGGACGAATGCGAGAGGCGGTGGTATATGCATTACAATCGCAGTAGAGGGTTGATTGCAGCCTTTAAACAGACTAGCATGGCAACAGGTATGCCTATAATATTAAATATTTAATATCATTATTGTTTCATGTAATTCTAAAAAACTTCCTGCTTGTCATGAATGTAATGAATTATGAAACAAATGTCATAAACAATATGCTTACATTAAAGTGTGCTTTTAAGTATGTGCAATGCTTTTGAGTTGGTGAAACTGTCCATGTTAAGGAGGATCAGCACCTAAGACATTTTAAGATCCTTTGTGAATAGGTCTTAGTGAGTTAGGAGTCCTCTCGACTTCTTTTAAGCTGTCCCAGACTTAGGTGCTACTTTTAGGGCTAAAATGCTTTGTGAATTACTCTTAGTGAAAAAAATTAGGAGTCCTAAATTTAGGAGTGACCCGCCCATTATTTTTAGGAGTTGCTCCTAAATTCGCCAGTTAGGAGCTACTTTTAGCCTTAAAATTCTTTGTGAATACGGCCCCAGAACTCATAATTATATTTCTAACTCGATTTGAGGAAAGCACAAGAGTCCTAATACACTTTTAAGTTTTTGCATTCATATTCTTTGAATATTACCAGAACATACATTTTTCTCCTTTAATCCCTTTTCTTGCTTAAGGTAAAATAAAAAATTCCCCATCAGGCAGAGTGGCAGGTGACCTTTCGAGCATGTAAGCGGGAGGGTCGGACCTTGTGTCACTTTCGGTTGCAGGGGGATGTGACTGACAGCTTGTCTGAATGGTGACTTTCAAAAATACCATCCCATGTACATAAAGTCACCCTGAAAAGGCTATTTTTCCTGCGTGCACTGTATGTTATCAACTATCACAGATTCAGGAACAGCTTTATCTGAGCCCTTTGAGTTAGAGCATAAGAAAAACTTTCTCAAATTCAGTTTAAAAGAGTAATCATAAGCAAACTTTACTCACCCAGTTAAGAAAATATTTCAGTAACTTTGTGATTTAAAGGTCAGTTTTACCTTAAAGCATTGTTGTGTGTATCTAAACTTAACCCCCGCCCCACACACAATTTTCCACTTTTAGATTTTCAGTATTTTATACTCATCTAATGATTATTCTATTCTATTCTATTCTATTCTATTCTATTCTAATCTTAATTTATGAACTGTATTTCTATTACCTTAGAATGAGCCATTTTTTTAGCTGCATCTTTTTATAATTATATTTTTTAGACCATTTGCTGTGTGTACAATCAGGCACATACAGCAAATGTGAATCCGCTGTCCCACTTCATGGATTTCAAATAAAAACTTTGCATTATGAAATTTCAGTGTGTGATAGTCATAAGTACCAAGATACTGGATAATAATTAATTGTTACCACTCTATTGCTCCAGTTACCTCAGTGGGCTATGAATCTCATCTTATTAAAGCCATTGCTTTTTAGACTTCTGGGTTATTTGAGCTTGATATTTGATTCTGCCAACAGTATATGACCCTGGCTTGTTTTGTTGTCTTGTGTTTGAATTGAAAATGCACAAGTGCCATTATTGCTATCAATTGCTATCATGCAGAGAATAAAGAAAGTAATTGCATATTATTCAGTAGTCACGCACACGCACACGCACACACACACACACACACACACACACACACACACACACACACACACACACACACACACACATGCTTACACATAAATTAACATCAGTGAATGTTTTTAATTTTATTGTAACACACTGTATAAATGTTACCTTAAAAAAACTTTGATTTAGTTTCAGTTTTTGTACTGTAGTAAGCTTAGCTGTGTATATAATGTGTTTCTATGAGAGGTACTGTATGTATGTGTGTATTGATGGGTTGTTGATGGATTGAGATTGCCAAGGCAAGTGGAGCAACACTCTCAATACCACGGCAGCATTCCTGCCATTGCCACAGTAACAGTAACTTTAACAGTTTTCTTTTTGTGCCATGTGAAGGCAACCTTTAACCCAGCAGCAAAAAGCACCACATTACTTAAAACAGGAATAACTACATGTGAGTTATTTAGGTTATTGTCTTACTTAACTTATTTTGCTGAAAAAAAATTTAATGATCTTTGAGTGTCAAAAAATAAATTGAGCTTGTGACACAGTATTTCTGGGCCAAACTCAGGCCTACTCCTTCCTACAAGTTTCGGAACTTTTTTTTGAACATGGGTACCCCAACATACCATAACTTTATCATATTCCTTTTATGGGCACTTCCCCCGGAAAAGCACGCCCACATGTCAATCAGAGTGAGAGGGAGAACGACGAAGACGCTCATTAGCATTGTTCCTATGAGTAGACAGGGAACTACACTAACCTTTTCCACTGGTGGCACTTGCGCTACCAACTTTTTCAGTTACTGGCGCAAAATATGATTTGGTCGCACATATAATAGGCGCTCTGGATAATAATGAACAATAATGAAACTGTATTGCATACAGATATGCTTTTTATTTTACTTGCCATCTTTTAAACCACATGCCGCCTTGTTTTCTTAAACGTTGCAGTGTTTCCCACAGATCTGAAATGTACTTGGTGGTGGTAGCCGGTGAAAAGGGCAATTATTACCCCCTGACAAATAATGGTCTACTATACATGTGACGTAGAACTAATAATGTGTGACACAACACAATACTTTGATTCATTGAAAATTAATATTAATTTCACATTATATTTCATCAATCTTACCACCCCAAACTTTCTTTGCCATTAACAAAGCTGACACTGTTTGTCAAAGCACCACGAAAACACTTACTGTTTTTGCACTGATATATGAAGCAATTAGACCCCTTTTATCAAACTCAATATAATACAATACTATGTATAGTATATTAATAGACAGTGCAGGTCTATAGATTATAAATGTGACTGATGTTATGACTGATGTTATGATGGTAATAATTTCTATTAGATAGGCACTTTTACTGCTTTTGCTCTATCTTTCTATTTCTCTCTTGCCGATTTAAAAAGCTTAATCCACTCATTATTTCAGATTTAAAAGTCTACTTGCTGTCCCGGTGACAAACTTTACATTGCTTTGCTCGTTCAGTGCAATTGGCTTGACATTAGCATTGCTTTTTGCTACAATCTCTGTCCAAACTTAATATGGATATGGTTTTAGAAAAGATATGGTTTATTAATAATAAGATCATTAAAAAAATGTGAGAAAGCAAATGCAGCGCGTGGTCGTAACAAGAACCATCGCCATAGAAACCGAAGGCACGCTGAATCTGCACTCAAGCTTTAGCGCGGTAGCGCTCATGGCCGTTTTAACTCGGGTTATAAACACAACATTAATCAGACTTGGGACCCAAAGTAATTAAACTAGGACCTAACCGCACCCGACAGACCATTTAAAATATAAACCCGGAACCATACGGGTCCCGCGTCCTCAGTGAAGAAAGACCTCTGCACAATCACCCCATGGCGTCAATATTTGACGACACTTGACCATGCGTCAATATGTTGACGCGGAGGGTATACCTTTCGCGTCATTTTTTGACGAACTGGGGACTTCAATACTATTAAGTCCGTTGTATTCTCTGTCCTATTTTCTTACCATTTTCGCGTCGGTTTAGGGTTAGATTTACATAATGACATCCCTACCCAAACCTAACTCTAACCCCAACGCCAGGTGACAACTGTTTAATTTCGTGTACCTAACTCTAACCCCAACGCCAGGTGACAACTGTTTAATTTCGTGTACACTGTCAAATTTTGCGTAATCTAACCCTAAACCGACGCGAAAATGGTAAGAAAATAGGAAAGAGAATGCAACGGACGTAATAGTATTGAAGTCCCCAGTTCGTCAATTGCATGGTCAAGTGTCGTCAAATATTGACGCCATGGGGTGTTAGGAAGACACTGCGCTTGCGTCGCGTCGCACCTAATTCATCGAGAAACAGCTGAGCACGCAAACGCACACTGATAGGGAGTTTTTCTGTTTTAATAAATGCTCATAGTAAATCATAGCATATTGTCTAAAACATTAGGTAGCACATTTGCGACCCATTAAAAATTAGGGTCACAACGGCAGTTCAAAAGGTCGCATATGCGGCCATTTTGGTCGCAGTGTAGCTCCCTGGTAGAAGTCCTTCACGAGACAGCTTTGTTTTATAACAAGACTCAACAATGGCACGAAAGAAGAAGTGTGCTTTTGGGTGTAAGAGAAGAAAGCCTTGTTCAGCTTTTCAAGTAAGCCAGCCTTATGAAAACAATGGATATAGTTTGTTTATCAGGGGTAGCAGCGGAGTTTGCGTCTGTTTGTTAAACGCTGGATTTCGTTAAAAAGTAAAACTACTGCTGTGTTATGTTGGAAATCAGCGCGTAAGTGCATATAATGTAAATGACACGAACATGTAGTGAATCATAAGTTATACAGAGATAGTGGGTTTGTGTGTGTTGCTTGCTCGTGACTCACTCCTACCGCCAGAGCTGATCTGTCTTTTATAAATCTGATAAAAATAAAGGGCCCTATTTTAACGATCTAAGCGCATTTTCTAAAGCGCACAGCGCAACATCTAAATGGGCGTGTCCGAATCCACTTTTGCTAATTTAACGACGGGAAAAATGGATTTTGCGCCGAGCGCATGGTCGAAAAGGGTAGGTCCTATTGTAATGGGAGTATTTTGGGCGTAACGTGCAATAAACCAATGAGAGTCTCTGCTCTCATCCCCTTTAAAAGCTAGTTGCGCTGGCGTTATGTCTAATCCCTATTTAGATGACGGACTTTGTAAACTGAAAAAATAAGCGGAGGAAGAAGATCCCCAGTTTAAGATTAATGTTAAATAATTGTGTTGTTTTTCACTTGTATTGAAATTGTTTTTTTTTTATCAAAACCTTTAAAACCCGTTTTCTTTTAGTCATGGAAGTAAAAAGCAGGCTTGTAATTGCTTTTAATGTATGGCTATCCAATATCATCAAAAAATTATTTACAAGCATGTAAGATAAGGTTTGTACTCTAAAAATACTTTATTTGTAATAAACAGGAGATAAAGAATTTACAAACGGCTCTCCTCACGTTTCAGCACTTTGGACAGCGTTTTTTTTTAGCAAAGAGTTTTTTAAGCATTACTTAAAAATGTTTCTCATCTCACCATATCCACAGGTACAGAGTCATCATAGACAATAAATCCGTGAGGTAGCATTAAAAAAAAAACATTTAAAAACAGACGCATTTGTTTAAAGCAAAGCATTTATTTACTTAGCAGGCTGCAGGTGAAGCAGCTCTTTGCGCCTTCTAACGTCTCATAATCTGTCCTCATTTATGTCCAAGAGATTCAATAATAATCTTTTACATTCAATCCTTTAATCTTTCATATTTAAAAGCGTTTTTGTGCTGCTGCGCATTATGTACCTTGTGATAAGCAAACCCGCGTTGTCCTCCCGTGTTTAGGCGCATTTTACTAATGCGCTCTTTAAATAACATAAAACACATTGCGCCATTGACTTTAGACTTTAGACCAGGTTTTTGTTGGTCAATGGCGTAGTCTATTTTAGTTGCCTCAAAATAGCAACGCGCCAACAATGCGCCTGAACACACCTCGTTTTCAGACCAGAACGCCCATGGGCGCAAAAGGGGGCGCAAATGCAATTGCTATTTAAACAACGCGGCGCTAAACGTGAAAATTAGGGTGGAAACTAGCGAAAGACACTTGCGTCGCGCATTGCGCTGCATTGCGCCGGGTGTAAGATAGAGCCCAAAGACTCTTTGGAGATATGAAGGATGTAATACTACTAGGTACTCAAAATTAGAAACAGTGTGTGTGATGGGAGCTTTAAGTTAGTTTTGTGCAAAACAAAACGGATTGAGTTGCTTCAGAAATGAATATGAAAACTCAAACATGTATATAAGACTTTAACACTGTTAAAGCAAACATAGTAGCTTAATAACACGGCTCATTAACTTATGTTAAACACTTCTTGACAATT
Source organism: Paramisgurnus dabryanus (assembly GCF_030506205.2). Classification (NCBI taxonomy): domain Eukaryota; kingdom Metazoa; phylum Chordata; class Actinopteri; order Cypriniformes; family Cobitidae; genus Paramisgurnus; species Paramisgurnus dabryanus. The sequence continues at coordinate 43,802,340 of NC_133340.1, read as the reverse complement.
ATTACACATACAGTAACAGGTAATTACAGTCCAAATTGCCGCAGCATTGCTGTAGGCCTTCAGCTGGATACTATTGCTACAGTAGCACCTGGTGTGTCTGTGTTTATGGGTAATAGATGAGGTCAAGTAACTGTTTTTACTAGATCTTGTGGATCAGATCTAATATTACTGTTCATGCTGATCATATCTAAAGAAGTGAAATATAAACTCCAACACTGTTGTACTTGTATGCTTCACTGGGCTGCAGTTATTCACTGTGTGTATGTGAACACTGTTGATAAAATAAGTTTATGGCATATATTAAAGGTTAATTCTGTCATTAACATTTACACATTTTACATAACTACAGAGGACAAACATTTTATTTTATACTAATACTATAGGCCTACTTCAAGGCACACACACACACATAAATTCAAAATCCGAACTTATTTGGTTGTTAAGTGATGACGTAAGAAATATACTATTTCCGGGTCCAAACCTCCACTCATTTCAATAGAGAATATTATTTAAACCGCCGATTATGTGCACTATTTATGCATAGCACACATTTAAGCGAAAATTTTATAAACTCAAAGGTAAACTGCAGTCTCCATGCTCACGTTATCCACTTGCATGACGTAAGGAATAGCTCAAAGCAACCACATTTAAACAGCCATTTATGAGCACTATTTTTTCATAGCACACATTTAAGTAAAACTTTTTATAAACTCACGTCTGCAGTCTCCGGCTCCCAGAATCAAAGACAGCAATATATTAATAATTCATAAAAAACCCACCTCCATAAATCCAGGTCTGGTCATATTGGATTTTGTTATGGAGATAAAAATTTGGATCGGGTGTTTTTTCATTATGATACGAGTGTATTATAGCCTTGATTTTTGGTTATTTCACTATGACATTTGTGAGCGGACTGGTTGAAACGGCACATGACGTCAGACTTAACAACCGGATAATGCATTTTTGGTTGTCTAAATATATGACTCTGTCTGTGAAATTCAGGCTCTAGTTTCTTATCTTACAATGAGATTTGAAGTATTACAGTTTGATTTCACATTGATTTGAATCTTTTACATGATCTCTTTTATTAAAGATAACAAGATATATTTTTACAGAATTTCCTTTACATAATGTATAATGAATTTTTGTAGACACAGTAAATCACAAAAAAGTGTTTTTTAGCTGTTTTTTCACAGGCAGGGTCACATATCTCTTTTTCACTCTGTGGTAATGATGTGAGGTTGGTTAATAAAATGATAATGCACAAAATCCAATAACTGCAGAATTAACTTGCAGTCCTCTAGAGAAAGGGAAGATTTAAAAATATTAATGTAGTAAATGACCTTTAAAGAATTGTGTCTGAAGATAGCAGTCAAACACTAACTCCCAAGTGTTTTTGTGTGAGTTTGCTGTGTTCAGAACAACTTGATAATTGGTTGTGTATGATCTTCAGTCTGTACCTCTTTTTTTTACAGAAATCCAGCCATTATTCTCACTTTTTTGTTGGCTATGTATTTCTCATTTCACACTACCGTTCATTTATTAATATGTACACTCATGTAGTCAGTCTTTCACTCATTTATTCATTAAACTTAGTTATTCATTTACTCACACAATTACTATTAAAAGCACAATATCTACGTGTTTTTTGCTTTAAAATATCCAAATACCAGTAGCATGTTAAAGCTGCAGTCCGGCACTTATTAGGGTTTAAAAAAGGCAAAAAATTTTTTTTGAGAAAATACATAACCAGACAGTGTTCAAAACTATTTGCTTGCCTAAGCTCGATTCAAAACGGTAAGCTTGGAATAATGATTTTAATTCCAGTGGTACTGGTGGATTTTCGCGGGAAATTCAAGCACGTCTTTGCGTCATAACGTCACTTCAGCACACATAAAGAAGGAGACCTGTTAAGTAGGTTATTGCATGAGAGGATGATGGAGGTGGATATTTTTAGCCTTTCTCACAGCACTTGGTGAACATCTGCGGTGCTTAGTTATATAGAAAGCTGTTTTCAGATGCCCATCGACTGATTGGTTCGCTGCTGTTTTTAGTAATGTTTTAATGCGTGTGTTTCTGTAAACGCGTATGAACTGACTGGCATCGCGTCACGTGCAAACAACAGCACAATGTATGGAATCATATTAGAGCACACACTTAAAATTTCCTGTAGTGCATCCTCACTATCAAGATAACATAATAGCGAATGTAATACAGGGGCCCGTTTCAGAAAGGTGGTTAAGTGAAAACTCTGAGTTTGTTAACCCTGAAATAAGGGAAACTCTGAGTTTTCCATTTCAAAATGAGAGGTAGGTTAAACCTGAGACAGCGGGGTAAGTCAAGCCTGTTTCAGAAGGAGAGGTAACTTATACTCAGAGTCTGTTTCCGGAGTAACATACTCTCTGAACCTAACCTGGTCGGGAGCAGGTTTTATCCTGTAAACTCTGAGTTTCTTGTGGTCTCCTCCCCATTTTTAAAGGAATAGTGGTGTTTAATCTTGTTAGTTGCTTTAGTACATTCATTCATTGTGCACATTTTTATCATGTACACTGTAAAATATTTTTTAGCTGTCTTTAAGTTACAATTAAATTGCCAGTGCAAACCATTTTAACTTACGACTTTATATTTTTATATATTACACTAAACTTTCAACTAAAAAAATTAAAACAGTAAATTGAAATGACTTGTAAAGCTAATATGATATACTTAGGTGCATATCGTCTTAGTGACTAAAATGTCATGTACTTTTATAGAGAATCCTGTAGATGATGATGTTGCATTCATTTGTAGGAAGTTAAATTTATGTCGCGAGTGGATTTTGAGACCCCGAGTGTTTTTTATCATATCCACTTACATTTATGTGAGCAAAATTAAAATTTTTTGCAGTCATTTAAAGATATCTAAATATCCCTATATGACTAATATCCGTCTTTGTGGTGCTCTTACATCTAAACAGTTGTCTTGGCATTTCTTATGAATCCACTCGTCATTATCGCTGGTCTAGTGGGTAGTGCTGTGTGCAGTGAGCAGGACAGACGTACTGTCGGCGATCAGAGTTCGAATCCCAACTCGGTGAATTTCTGTTTTATTCATGACAAACATTTGTAAAGTTCGTAGCCTTTAATGCCAAAGTATTATGCTTAATTTCATTTTTAGCTGAGCTGCTGTCATATTTTTGTCCATGGGATTGCATCCGCATGAAAATGAATATAATAACGTACAGTCCTCAGTTTATTTACTTCGGATATTTTAACTGTGATGAAAAATTAAATGTACGCATTTACTAGAGTAGCAATTTCCAAAAACAACTCTTTTCTTTAAAATATATGCTCCTAGTTGCTGTACACTTGCAGCAACACTTTCAGTTTTAGTAGTAAAAAGGATTAAGACCTCTTTGTCACGTGCTGTTGCCATGGTAAATCGTAATATCTGAGCTCCATTGATGATGGCTTTTCATTGTGGCTGTGCACGCGCTTAACTCAGAGTCAACCTACTCAGAGTCGATTGAACTAACTCAGATCAGCTGTTCTGTAACCGAAAACTCAGAGTTTCCAATCTCAGAGTAAGTCAACTCAGAGTTCAAGTTTAAACTCCGAGTTGGTTGAACCTCCTTATTGAAACGGGCCCCAGGACATGTAGAGAAATAACGCATCCTCGTTTGTAAACAATACATACGTGGACCCGTGTAACTTATGTGTAATAAGAATATTACATGACAGCAAATCTAAATAAAAATAAATCACTTACTTCAGGAATATTATCTTCCTCCAGTCGATATTCCGTTAATCTGTAAAGTTTTCCACTGGGATAAAGTATCTAACTAAGATGAACGCTTCTTTACTTTTCCTCATTGTCCAGACATAACTGAAGATCTTACTCACGTGTGTATACAAAGTTTATCATTCCAATACGCACTATTTAGTCTTTAAATCGGATAAAAAATCAGATAATGAAATTTGTCAGGATGACAGTATCCACAGAGACCGATTCTCCTCAATATATTGTGTTTACCTGCGCTGTTTCGTGCCGATGTACAACCCATTTAAAGTTGATAATTCCGCGAAAAGCTGCAATTGCAGATTTCAAACAGAGATGGAGACAAAGAGGAAAAACGCCGGACAGCAGCTTTAAGTTGATGAAATTTATTACATATGTAAAAGAAAACCTACCATGAGCATACAATGTAACATATGTGACCCTGGACCACAAAACCAATTGTAAGTCGCACAGGTATCGCTTAATTTTTCAGAACATTTTAACCAAATGCTTTCCAGAAGTGGTGGGACAAAATCAGCCATTTCAAAAAGTGGTGGGGACATGTACCCAGTGTCCCCAGTGTAAATGACACCTATGCGTGTATGCTTTATCCTCGATTGCCATGCTTTTACTTCTGTTAAAATTAGGGATGTCCCGATCTCCACTAATAATACGTGGCCGATCACATTTCTGAATCGGACAGCCGATCTTATTACAGCTATTTCATGTACTACGGCTTTTGATCAGTAAGTCCTTATCGATCTAAAATCACTGTTAGTTTGAGTCGTTTATAACATGCATTTGAAAAAGCAACACTTGTCAAACATAATTATTAAACATATTCTTTATTATCATGAAAATACCTGAAAAGATTTGAAGAACAGCAATATAAATATATCCTTCAGCCATTTCATGGAGCTGCGTGTCATCACAGCTGCGTGTGTATTGTTCTTCGTCTACAGCGCATTTTGAGTTTCTGCACGAGAGCGCCCCCTGGCTTTTGGATGTAGTGGCATTTCACCGTAATTCATTGAGAAACATAGCAAGCATTATCGGCCGATCGATCGGAGCATCCCTAGTTAAAATCATAGGGTTATTTGACTTTGTGTGGTGCTGTGAAATATGCAGATGGGACTCAATCCAACAGGATCATGGGTAAAGGGGTAAAATTTCCCAAGGACAATTTTTGAAGGGGACACAAAGAATACAACCAGAATTGTACTTGGATATTTGTACACAGAGGAAATCCTACATTCTTCTTTAAAACCATTAATTTATTGCAATGTTTTTAAAGCTGTTTACAATCAATCCACCTTGAAAGAAACAACAGACAACAGAGTGGCGTGCTATACTACACAACTACCGCTTTTGCATATGGTGCTGCACAGAACGATCTGTGATAATGACATCGCAAAAGTGATTACGAGAGGCGTTATGTTGCGTCATACTCAAGATACTTGTGTCATATGCCGATCAATTGCCGCTGGTTTGATTTAGATTTAGCTGTGAAAATGACATATTGTGCCTTTTTAATATGTTCAGCAGTGAATTAGAGTCACCTTAACTACTTTCACCTGGCTGGGATTCTCTCTGTTTTGCTCTTTTGTCTCTTACCCGGTGATTGTTAACAGCTTTAACAATAGGAGCGAAGGTTAAGACACTCGGATAAATATTTGAAGCGCCTCAGATTTCGCCCTCACCAGTAGAAATCAGCACATACATCCAGGGGGTTGATGTCTGATTGAAGGGGACCTTTCCAGCGGCGAAGAAAGAGCAATTTTGCTTTGGAACGATTAACAGAAACAGATGTCGAAGACTAAAAATACTCACGCACGTATGTCAGGTCAATTAGTTATAGAGCAGACTCTCTCTTTCTTTTTGTTTCATTAAAAATAATGCTCACACTGCTGAATACACAAGAGCCACACACACATACTGACATATGGATAAGAAAGGTCTTGTAAAGAAACGATGAGTCCTAGATTCATTATAGTAAAACTCTTCCACAGGTTTGTGTGGAAAATCCTTTGTAATGTGTTTCTCTAGAGAAACATGATCATTTCTATATTATTTTACAACTGTGAACTCCAATGATGGACTGCGAATGTGAATTTCATCTCATTGTGTACCAGATGTTCTCCATGGGTACAACCAATACCTTGGAAATGATGTGGAATAATGGATAAAAAAGGTCAGTATTACATGTAAATCTTGAATACTCTGAGAAATCAAATCATTTTCATTAGGATGACTAAGATGTTTTTACAGAAGAAGTAAATAAATAAAATTTCACACAGGTAATGATCCCTAAAAAGAGAAATAAAATGCAGCAGTGTTTTTTTATTAAATAACTTTTACACAAACAAAATTATTGTACATCTAACAATCAATACAATAATCTACAGTCATATATCAGTATTTGTATGGCTGGAAATGAGGCTAACGCAGGGGGATTGAGTCTGGGAAGTGAATTTTGAGATCAAACCGTTTGAAATGGTGGAATTGACTACTCATTATGAGTTTTTTTTATTGCAACTGTTATTTTATAATGCATCATTAAGCTTGTGCCCCCCTCCAAACTACATTCCTCTACATTCCCAGCCCTGAGTATTTTAGAGAAAGCAGTTTTTATAACTGTCAGCCCCTCACAGGCATCATCATATTGATATCACATAAATGTGTAAAGGGTATTTCACATGGTACGCAGCAAGTGTTTAGGTCTTTTTCAATAGGAGACGTGCGGAAAGCGGCAAAACGGTGGCGGTTACAGAGGTGAAGCGCCTTGCTCGTGCGCCCAAAATACTCTGACTTCTCCGGACATGGCACTTCATGGCAGGTGCCGTTGAAGATAAACACATTTGCACTAAATTCTGCACAAAACGCTTCTAATACAAGAGAAAAGCAGAAGCCGTGCGGCAATTTTGCCACTTGCCGCCTCATACCGTGTGAAACAGCTTTAATGTAGTTGACTAACTGACAATTATAACATGAATACTATCATACTAATCATATGATCACTTTATACAACAGTAGGTACTATATATTATGGGATATGGATAGTATGAATGAATTTGAACATACTACATCCACATGTTGATTCATCACATGACATACGCTGTCAAAACAACAAGTTAGTGGTTAACTGAAATGACGTTAAACAAGCAAAATTTAAATACAAGGGACAGCTGAGATGTGTTATCGCCTTTCAGCATTTTTAAATAAAACAACGCCCCTCTGTCACTTCTGAGGGATTACAGGATAGCAGAGTGTCCATCGAATCCAATCGTCTGGGTACTTTTCGCCTACTGTTTTGTGAATACTATGAATTCAGACATAGGGGAGAGTGGGGCACAACCTAACGCTTTTTGGTTTTGGCTCAATTATTCAAAAATATTTGAGTTTGATTAATTATATTTTTGCACAAGCAACACACACATCTCTGCTACAAATTAACATTTGAAGTTTGTTTCTAGTACTTACCATTCTTGGACAATTACACCAAACGTGACAGAAGTGCAAACGTTACAACTTACCCCATAGGTGGGGTTAATTGTAACAGGCAGGGGGTTAGTTGTAACACTTGCTAAAAATAAGTTTGCTGGTAAATATTTCAATACTATTTTGTCTATACACTTGAAGTGGATATTGTTTATATATCTGTCTATAATATACAGGTATCCACACTTTATTCATTATCCAGCCCTTTTCTAACAAAAGTACAATTATAAATGAATACAAATGTCTAAATATGTGAGAAAAAGGAACACAATTATGACAAATCATTTTTGTGACCCAAACATTATGTTACCCATGTCTGTAATAACCATACTATGGTTTCAAAATCAAATTCTGAGACAATGAGCATCAAAGTCAGATTTTAGCCATTCATTTCATTATGATTTGAATCTTTGACGTGACCTTATTCAATCAATATTAAAGATATGAACAAAAATTTCATATCACACGATGTCTCAAAACACACGATTTTTTATAAGACAGGCACATTTATTTTGTTGGCAGCCAGCAATCATTCGTGTGTAGCCTATTTAAAACAACGGCAAAAATTACGCTAACGTTAGCGGTTTTCATATCGTAAGTGCTGAGGGGTTAGTTGTAACACAGCGTTACAACTAACCCCGCTGGGTCAAAATATTTTCAAGCCCACCAAAAAAGTTGCTAAGAGCTGCAGACATATTTCAAAATGATGCTATGTTTTAGTCAACAAGAGACTGATTAATATGACATAGCATTGGATTTGGTATCTTACACACCCAACTTAGAAACCGAAAAAAACATATGATGAAAAGATTTACTTACATGCCACCAAAACACTCGTTTATCAATAACTCTCTGGAAAAACATTATACATTTCCAGTAAGTTGCGTGAGATCGTCTTTTTAGTGAAAAAATACCGGAAAAACAAAATGGTCAACCTTGAGCAACAATGTAAATAGTCGTGTTAGTCGCCTCGCATACTGCTTTTTGCTTCCAATATAGTATGGAAGTAGGCAGTTTCGGATGCAGCCAGATTATTTATTATGGAGCTGATGGGGGTAATGGCTGGCAAGTGAGGATTATTTAAGACAAAACACAGGTGAGAGAGAGAAGAGGATTATGGGAAATAAAGTCCAGATAGGAATGAACAGAAAATATAAGCATGATGAAAGACAGGGACCTTGACACGTACAGAGTATAGAGCAGAACGAGAGCAGTAGAGTAAATAACGAAAATAAAGAGGGGCCTGCTGAAGAAGTGCAACAACCCCTTCCTCTCATGTCATAAAGCTTAGCCATGAGCAATCGAAAACACAACTGTTAATAAACATTTAACAATTGCGCATCTGCACTGACAGACGTCATGAAATCTAAATGCTAAATTTCTTTATCAGCAAAGTTCATCTGCCGGCAGATTTTTCTAACCACGTGTATTCTGTCCTTATACCATGTGTCCGATTACGCTCACTTTCCCTACTACATTCTCCTAAATATTATTTTATTACTTAAATCAAGGGCCTACAGATTTAAGAAGCTCAATATAACCAGCTTAGCTGTGATGACAATCTTCTCAGTCTCTTCAATATCAGATACTTGACTTCAGAGCATGCGGCTCATTAAGGCCAAATCTAAAACTCAGAGTCACTCTATCCAGTTTAAAAACAATAAAACTGCTGAGATAGGTTTAACTGCTTAGCTCTTAAATATGATGGATGGTGTGTCCATGCATAGCGAGTGCTTCATTTGCCCAATGATATTTTTTTATTCATGCAGCATGTCCTGTACACTCCACGTTGCTAAGATTTTTGTGCGGCCTTTTACAACTAATTGCCTGGTGGCGCAGCAGGCACCGTGAGGACTTTACAAGTAAATTAAACTTGTGTGCTTTAACAGAATCTCAATGTTGAAGCGCACGGTGAAGGTCACGAAGCTATAAAGTCAGCAAGACAGCATTTGGTGTGATTGTATTAGTAGCTAACAGGTTTAAAGGTTGAAGAGAAGCACAAAAGCTGAAAGTGTCAGGATATATTATAGTGTTGCTTCATTTGCATTTAGTATTATCGTAATGTCACAGACTGAGCTGAACTTGCTGAATGGTTTGATACGGTTAAATTTTTATGAGAACAGAATGGAGTTGAAATAGTGGAAAATGTAAAGTAGGATGATATTTAGTGACTTGTATTCAAACAGATCCTGTCGTGGAAGCAAAACAGGAGCATTAATGGTATAGTTATAGTATGTGATGGTGTTAATGCGTGTAATGAGATCATAGCCTATAATGACTGCTTGAATTAGCAGGCATGTCTGTGAATGATCTGTGCATGCGCTGGTCTTTTACCTCCTGATGGGTTAAATGTTGACTCAGTGGATACTGGCTACACATATGTGCTGCAGTGTGTGTGTGTGTGTGTGTGTGTGTGTGTGTGTGTGTGTGTGTGTGTGTGTGTGTGTGTGTGTGTGCGTGCGTGCGTGCGTTTATAGTAGCAACAATTTTTGGGAGGTCTTGACAATGTTTGTGTATAGGACACTGACTGTGACACAATCGATGTTAAGCAAACCATTAGCCAAGCTAATAAATGTTCAAGGTGTGATACCCAAACTTACATAGCCTAACTTTAAATGTCCCAAGTCCAAAAAAGGGTGTTTATTTTACACTAAGCTGCAAGAATGACTATGAACTCATTCCTTTGCAACTTTCTAATGTCAGACAGATTAACAGGGATAGTCCCGCGTATAATGAAAATTATCCCATGATTTACTCACCCTCAAGCCATCCAAAATACATACAGTATGACCATCTTCTTTCAGATGAACACAAAGTTATAATAAAAACCGTATTCATAATATCCATATTAAAGTAAGGAAAATAATGCACACCCAAGGTTATAATGTAGCACAATGTGAAGCAGAGTGTGCATTCTTTTCATATAATTCAAAGGACCAGAGTCAATTATTCCTCTTATGCCACAGTTACCACAAACATTGCTCTGGTGTTTATTTTTAAGACATTTGACTATTTGTAAAAATAGGTGTGCGTTTCACAGAAACATTTTTCAACCAATCAGAATAAAGCATTAAATAGGCCAATGGTTTAAAACATTATGAACTATAATAACAAGCTTCTGAGTTAAGTCAAAAGTTGTTCCATGATCCCTGTTTACACTGGATCTATTGCAGGATCAAAAATGTGAAGGTAATATTACCTTTACATTTTTGATCCTGAAGCTATTATTATATAAATGTAATAATAATTAGGCTGTGCTTTAAAATATGTAGTATTGAATGTTTTGTGCCCCAGGGGGAGATTGCTCTGGAAATCTCTTACATGCAAACATTCCTGTTTTTGACTTGTTCTGAATTTGAGTTTGTTTTAGTAACCCTGACACATCTGTCACAATCATTGTGTTGCTTTAGGCTTTTGTACTGTATGCATTTGTTGTTTTATTAGAAGCACAGCGTCTTTCATGATAAAATAAGGGCAGTAATAGACGCATTAAAATCCTAATTACAAGCACATGACTAGCAAGTAACACCTTGTATTTTGCAATCTGGGATTCATTTAGCCAATAACAATAATGGGGGGGGGGAATGGGTTGTGTACACTGTAAAAAAAGGCAGCGTGAATTTTAAACAACTTGGTTTTGCAAGTCAATTCAAACTACAATTTAAAGTTTTGGTTTAAAAATGCATTTATAAATTCAAGTTGAAATTATTCAACTTAATTTTTGAAGTTAAGATAACATAAAATATATGTTGATTTTACAAAAATGCTTCACATTTTTTATAGTGTAGTCATATCCAGATAAAAATGAGTTAAACTATTAAAAAAGTACTTCACAATAAATGAACATATATTACAATTGTAATATGAAGTACACTGACAGAAAAAAATGGTCAAAAAATGTCACAGGCGGTACCCTTTAAAGAGTAACTAACAGTGTTGGGAACGTTACTTTAAAAAAGTAATTAGTTATAGTTACTAATTACTTCTCACAAATAGTAACTGAGTTAGTAACTCCGTTACATTATTATAAAAGTAATTAATTACCAGGAAAAGTCATTACTGCGTTACTTAAAAAAATTAATATTTCAAATAACTTGAATGCCCCTTACAAAATTAAATATGTTAAATTAATAAAATGGATACTAAAGAGAAATCACTATTTTTGTGGGAGCATGTGACGATGTGAGGTGCTTTATTAGATCAGAATTACTTGCCACAGAGGTGGAGAGATTTTTTCTTCATGGGCATAAGTTGCACATTACACAAACATTCTTGCCTTCCACCTCAACAATGGAAAAGTAGTGCTTTATACTTCGTGTTTGCGACCGCTACCTTTGAGCTTGTTGTACTTGCCATCGCCCTGTCGCCGGTGTTTTCGGAGTGATTGATGCGCGATGACCGAGCTGCATGTCAGTGCTTTGAGATGGGGCACAGTCAGCAGCAGCACCGCTGCTCGTTGAGAAGACAAAATGACGCGTATTTTCATGTCAGTCTACAAAAGTCTCCAACCACGCCAGAAAAGATAGCTAGATTTGTCCTATAAAGTCGCTAAAGTGATAGAAAGTTGCTAAATCTAGCGACAAAGTGACCAAGCTGCTCAGACTTTTTAACACTGCTGCTCGCTCCTCTGACTTGGACTGCGCGTGTGGGCGGGCCTTTTTGTGAACTCTGCCTCTGGTTGGCTACCGATGGAAATTAAGCCAATGATCATTCGTTATGTTTCTCACAACACACACAAGAGAAAAACAGTGTTTGGCTGAGAGAGTGAGCATACGCGGCTGAAAATCACTACAGTAAGATCAAATTTAGTAACGCGCAGCATTTTAATGTCAGTAACGATAACGGCGTTATAACGGGGGAAACAGTAATTTATTTGATCACTCGTTACTGAAAAAAATAACGCAGTTACTAACGCCAATTACTTATAACGCCATTATTCCAATCACTGGTAACTAAACCCTAAACCAACTTTTTTTAGTTAATGATCTGTAAGAATGATGCTTTATTAGTGCTGTTCATTGATTTTAGAAAGTTTTTTGACATTTGGATATTCTAGCTGTGTCCCAATTCAAGGGCTGCAACCTTATGAGCATTTGACCTTAAAAGATGAGCACTCGGTCTTTCGAGGTGGAAGCCTCAGAAGTTCGCGAAGAGAACTGAAATGAGACGGTCTAACCTTAGGAGGACCCATAATTAGCGTCACCTGCTGCACGCGCCCACCTGCACGTTTCTGACTTATTAAAATAAATATGACATCAGGAAAATCATTAATTTATTTTAGAAATATGACACGTTGATGTATATTAAACTATTTAACAGTATACCAAATTAATCAACCTCATAAATATACGCAACATAAAAAGAATATTATTAACACAAAACATAACTTATAATACTAAAACAGTGACAAGAAAAAATGTTTTCTGATGAATACATTTTTATTTAATAAAGGTTTTAATTGTTTATTTTAAAATATCCACCCATTATATGCAGCCGTTGCAGAGGCGCAATGACTCTTGGGATATCCTCGGCTGTTAAGGATCCATTCGTTCTATCCTTAACAGCGCGGAGAAATGAGGACGCATTTTGAGGCTTCATTCTAAGCATCCTTTGAATTGGGACGGCCTTACTGGCCTTAAGTCACGCTGCTGTGACGCAATCGGTCTTAAAATACGTCCTTAGAAGGTCGCAGCCCTTGAATTGGGACACAGCTAAAGTGTTTCGATACTACAATATATGGTGTAAAAACGTCTGAGTGCTGCCCTCTTCAGGTTGAACGGTGGCTACTGCAGTTGAATTTTCCTATTGGATGTTGGGTCCAAGAAATAACTCGTGACGTAAGCAGGTTCAAGCTCACCACGCTCTTGTTATGAACTCACTACACACTTAGTTCGTCCCCTCTATCTCTGGTGGGATCTGCCCACTTTCCTTGCATTTTTCAAATATTGCAGTGGGTGGAGTCAGGCTCTGACCAGGGGTTAAGTTACTCTTTAAAAAGGTAAGCCTTTATACTTAATATATAAGTATATATACCTCAGAAGTATATATTGGAACCAAAGAGTGCATATTAGTACCTCAAAGGTATACTGGTACAAATGTATACATAACTTCATAAATAGTACATATTAGGACCTTTTTACTGCTCAGTGACAGCTTGTGACCATATTTTCTGACAGTGTTAATGTGAATAAGTAATCCCTATAGGCAAACAAAATCAGCTTTTATAACATGGTAAAGAGCATCTATTTCATTGCTAAAAACTATTTTTTTATGTATTTGGTATAATGCAATGTGTGTGGTTTATGGTTAAAAAAACATTATTTTCCACATACCGTACATTTTTGTAGCTCCAGATTTCACTCTCTTCCTGAAACGCACGGATTAGCAAAGCTCTGTATTCCTGATTGGCCAGCTAATCTGTACGTTGTGATTGACCTGAATAGCTCTGACATCAGACGGAAATGTCGCGCTCCTTACCATGTTTGAAAGATTCACTCACAATGCAATGCTGACAGAACTTAACTTACAGGCTGTGAGTCCAAGCAGGAGGAATTATGATAATGTCAGTCTTTAGTACATCACCAATCCCAGGAAGTAAACCATTGCCTACAATGTGTGTGTTTGTTGTAGTTCAAGAAAAGAGATTTACGTGGGAGATGATAACTCGCGTCATCGTTTACTTTGGGGTACGAATCTTTGCATATCGTTATCATGTACTAATACACACTTACACACCAAAGGAAATGTAAAAATGTGAATCAGAAAATAGGTGCTCTTTAAAATGTAAAAATCCTCATATACAAAATATAAGGGAAGGATTTGTAAAAATACATCTAAATAGAATAAATATAGCCGAAAGAATCTTCTGTAGCATAAAAAATGTCAGTGGCAATATAAAGATCCCTGTTCACCCAGTATGTATAAATTAACCTTTTGAGTACAAATTTTCATGTACTAACTGGGCAAACAGAATCCTTTAATCCAACAAAAATTTTGATGAAATTTACTGACCTTTTAGTTTTGCTAAAGGTAATCATGTAGAGATTTTTCTCTTATTTTTGCACTTTTGATATACATGACTAGGAAGAATACGACTAATCAAGCTTGCATTGATTATTGGTAAAGATAATTACAGAAGTTTTATTTACAATTGCACCTAGCCTATGCTAGCTAAGAGAGACACATAGGCTTTGTTTGCCCAAGGTAATGTAGTTTGTTCATCAAAATAAACGTTTAGACTTAAAAAGATGGAGAAAGCCAAAGAAATAAACTGAGAATATGATTATAGTTAAGACAGACAAGTGAAATCTACGACTTTCCTCCCAATCTGTGAATTTCTTCTTGTGAGCGCAAACTGCACACTTGAGGAAGAGCTGAGGTTTTTTTGGCCTGCGATTACCATGTCCTATTCCAGCAGTGTTCGTAAAAGATTGATATTACAGGACATGATCTTCCATAAGGGGGCTTTGCAGCCCTCGATTAGATAAATCAAACAATTGTCCTCTCAAGACCAACGCGTCTTTGAACTGCGTGTAGGTGAAACTCTAGTCAGCTCGAAAATGAGACCAACCAAAACCCAAATGAATAAAGTCATTTTATAACACTTCACATAACATGCTGTTTAAATTAAGACTTGGTGCAAGTGGTAAAATACACACTCGCTTTCTTTCACTGGCTCGGTAACTTTGTGGTCTGCCGCATTGTATGGAGTCATTTGTGTTTGAGGTTTGGAAGCTGTGATGTGGTGTGTGTGACTCTCTGTGTGTGTGATGTGGCTTTAAATATAGTCTTTAAAGCAAACTGTATCAAAACAAATGATAAACAGAATTTGTGCCACCAGTCTGCTTCACATCACCCAAGATGCCAGAAACAGCCAGCTTCTGCCCTTGTTAGTCTACATGTATATGAATGTGTTTTCATCTATCTGCGTAAATATTTGAAGCCAAAAGCGTTTAATAGTAGTAG
Source organism: Paramisgurnus dabryanus (assembly GCF_030506205.2). Taxonomy (NCBI): domain Eukaryota; kingdom Metazoa; phylum Chordata; class Actinopteri; order Cypriniformes; family Cobitidae; genus Paramisgurnus; species Paramisgurnus dabryanus. Next base: position 43,787,121 of record NC_133340.1, on the reverse strand, counting down.
ACTGCTGGATGTTCAAAGTTGGAATAGCAAATATGACGTTTGTATGGGTTTGTGTATATAGTTTTGTCATAATTGGAGTTGTTCTTATATTCATACATCATAGAACATGGCTTGTGATGACAATGGGTGTTCTGCTGACGGTATGTGTAATGGTATTTGTGCAGATTGATTCAGTGCTTCTGATGACTAAGGGAGTTTTGTGTACTGTATGAAAAATGACGAACTATATAAACAATATAAACAAAAGACGAACAACGTTATCGGATTTCATGAAAAAAGCACCTGATTTCTATTCTCCACACATTCCTGTCTTTGGTTGGATCTGGCAAATCTCTCTTTTTTTACCTGTCTCTCTTTCTCTTTTCTCTCTGTCTCTCTCATTTTCTCTCTTTATGTCGGTCTCACTCACTTACTTTCTGAAGTGGCAGTAATTGATTCAGCTTTGAGATGTAGGGTTGAGAAAAAAGGGCCGCTCTCCTTCTTTGATTTTTTAAATCCTCTTTTCTCTGCTTCTCTTTGATTATTGTTTTAATTCTTTGCGCATCGCTGTCAATGAAGCACAGTCTAAATTGACATTCAAAGCAGATTATGGGTTTCTTTGGACATGTGTATGTACATGTCTGCGTATGGTTTTGCATTTGGCTTACATATGACTAAACATGCATGCAGATTAGATTTTCCCACTTTTACACTATATTCAAAGCCTTTGATGCCTAAATATAAAGAACAAAACTGTACATGGAGGCAGTGTGACGGTCAATGACTCAAACACAAAATGAATGAGTAGCTCGGCCCCAAAATGAAAAATGCTTTCATTTTTGGTATCTCTGTTTACACTGTCAGAAAAAATGGTCACTTGGGTGGTACCTTTTCAAAAAGTACACCTAAATATTGCTAATTAGTTACTACTAATTAGGTACATACAGACAGTATTGGTATCTCCAAGGTACATACGTGTACCAAATGTATACATAACCCAGTGACAACTAGGTACCATTTTTTGACAATTTCTCTTCTGAAAGTGTACTGTGGGAGTGGATTGTGAACACCTCTTCATCTGAAGGGATGCTAAAGTATAAAATAACTCAGTGTGACTTTTACTGTGTATAGGGTGCATCCAAAAGCTCCAAAAAATCTGTCTTCAGGGTATGAAGGCATCAAGGCATGTGCGAATCAAAAGTTTACTTCACTTAACCTTCATCTGATCAGCATAAATGTATCCTTCAATGCCTTTGATATCCACAATCCTGCACGTTTGCATTAACAGGTAATGTGATTGGTTAACCTGGGTTGTGCTTGACCAATTGAAATGGCATCCAAACAACACGGTTTTTATATAAAGATTTATTTTCACTTTCAACAACTTTTCAATGCATTGCATTAAGTTTTATAATGCTTTTGCATCCGTTTGACAAACTTGAGAAAAGGCTGTCACAATTCACCCTCATGATGTAAACAGAAAAAGCTAAACACACAAAACAACACACAACAAAAAATAAGTGTTCTGGTTCTAAAGGACAAATAAAAGTGTCAATTTAAGTAAATAATGAATTTTTTTGGGGTGAATTAACGTTTACATTAGAAATTAATATTGGGCACTTTAATGAAATACATGCATAGATCTTAAATATATAAGATAGATTCTATTAGAATAGATTTTGTTTTATATTCCAATTTTGTAAAAACTTGTTTTTGTGGTGAATTTTGTTTCATTGCACATTTTAGTTTAGTGTGTGTTAGACTACATGCTAATGTGTGCATTGGAAAGACACTGATGGTTTGTGATATTTCTGTCAAGCAAATTCACATGGTGACACGTCAGTCTGTAAATGTGTGAAAACCAGCAAGACACGCACATTCACAAGCCAAACACACACATACACACACATTAACACACACACATGCTGTGCTGTGATTATTGTTGTCATTAACAGCTGGTTTGAATCCTTTAACTGAAAATAAACAACCAAGGGTTGGAAGCAGTTGCCAACGGTTACCATGAAGAACAAACACAATTCTTGCGACCTTACATTTCCTTTAGTTTCCTCCGGCATTTTCTCCCTATTTCTCTCTTTCTTTTTCTCTTTCAGTGCAAATCTGTCACAAAAAAAGATTAGAATTGACAGATGGTTCGGAGAGGTATTCATGTGTACTATAGTGAGACAGAAGTGATGCTAAGTGACGGGATGTGTCCTGAGGTGAATCAATGGGAACGTGTGAAGAATGTCTTTAGCCCCTGTCATGACCAGCAGTAGACACACATGCTCTGCACTGAGCTTTATGTCTTTTGAGGTTATGTGTTTGAGGCTAGTTTGCTTTATAAATCAGGTTAGATCCAGTTTTACTGTCATACTTTTTTATTATTGGATTTATATTTGCGTCTATTTGCAGACGTGTTTGTCCCAAATAATTTACTCTTACACGTTCGATCTTTACACTTTATTTCCCTTAAAATCAAACACCTGACCATTGTGTTGTTGATGTTTCACCAGTTGAGCTACAGAAACAACATTATAGACCAGTGGTTCATTTCCCTATTGTCCACAAAAAACAATATTTTAAGGCCCCCCAGATTTCTACCGAATATTAAACTAGCTAGAGCTTGGCATGACTAGGCTAGATGTACACATTTATTACAAAATAAGCAAATAAAAAGAAATATCTGGTTATTTTAGCTTGGACATCACATTTTTTGTTGTTTGCACCATAATACTTAATTCTGTTTAACTGGAACCTCTTTTACACAAACGTGGACAATAACACTGCTTCATGTTCAACTTCAAAGAAAAATATTTGGTTGTTATATTCATTGGTTCTTCCTAACCCAAATAGCTGGAACAAATCTAAAATGCAAGCCAAACCAAAGCTCAGCTCACGTTATTTTTTGTAATACAATCTGTTTGCGTAGTTTATGGTTCAAAAAATTATTGTTGCTCCTCTATGCAAACACGTTGATTTTGAACAAAGCTCATTGTTCTTAGCTTATCATACTGAGCTTATCAGTACGTTGTGATTGCCCTGAATACCTCCGTCGTCAGCTGGAAATGTAACACTTATGACCATATTAGGAAGATGCTCCCAATGCAATACTGACAGGAGATAATATCGTCTTTACTGTACTTCCTTATCAATACGAGTCGAATCTGATCTAGAAAATGTAGATGACCAAGCGGATCGATCAACTTTGCCAGCAAGGCTTGAGCAGAATGTAACAGATTGATAAGGATACTAAAACATAAAATCATGTCTGCATTTGTAATTGTAGAAACGAGAAACAACAAGAGCTACTCTGCACAAAACTTTGCATGATTCATGGTTTAGTCAGTAGTAAATTCATTAAATATAAAAACATAGACTACTCACAGGCTGTGAGTCAGATGCGGGTGGAAATATGATAATGACTGTGGTGTCCACGTCAGCCGGCCAAGGAAGTAATCTGTGTGCTTGTAGTCTAAGAAAAAAGATTTCAGTTGGAGATCAAACTGTGTCATCATTTTCTTTGGTATATGTACATTTGCATATTGTTAACATGTACTAACACACAGTCAGGGCGCACTCACATTATCCAAGCCAAACCGGGCTCGATTGCGTTTTACCCCCAAAGCCTGGTTTGTTTGACTAGTGTAATCGCTCTGTTCCGCGCCCGGTTTGGTTAATCAAGCCCCGGCTGGCTTGCAGAGGTGGGCAGGAGCATGATTCACTTGGGCTCTTGAGCGTGATTCAAAGGGAGAGACATAACTTTCTTCTACCTCCGTAAAAACTTTCTGATGCGCGCAGCGGGGTTACGTGACTGTCCGAGCAGCACACGTGACTGATCAACTAAGCAATATGATGGCATGTCAGAGGGCTGTGTTTCATTGCGCAACAAACGACTCGAATAAAAAACACAGACTTAACATTACGATGGGTTTGAGTGTTAAGAGAGCGCTTTACTTCCTGTTTTTTTCAAAACAATTGCATTCTAATGACGAAAGCGAGCCTGGGATCGGATCAATAAAAGTACAGTGTGAGGGCGTGCATCTGGGGGAGTAGGGAGGGGGCGCAATCACACTGGGGCATGGTTTGGTTTGGATAATATGCGCCCTTACACAGCAAAGGAAATGTAAAATTGTGAATAGGATAGTAGGTGCTCTTTAAGTAATCTTGGATTCTCCTTGGAAATCTGTTAAACCCCCTACCTCCTAGTTGAGAAACACTGTTATAGACTACATTTACATTAAACTTATACATTTGGAAGACACTTTTATCCAAAATGACTTGCATTAAAGATACAGGTTTTTTTGATTTAATGCTCTAACACCATTCCAACATCTTGGCTATATTCACGGTGAGAACATATACACAAATTTATCTATACACAAGGACAATTTAGCATCTCCAATTAACCTAACATTCATGTTTTTAAAATGTGGGAGGAAACAGGAGTACCTGGAGTAAACCCACACTGACACAACTCCAACCCCCAACTCTTTGTGGTCAGACAAAGTGTAATTTAAATATCAGTTTAAACAGTACCTACATTATGTACAGTAAGTTAAACCCACTATTGTTTATAGTATTTAGAGTGTTCCAGCTGGCCGTTACAAGCCTCCGGAACCTCTAGAAAAAAGCACCGATGTTTGTTGATTTTCATTTAATTGTCATAAACTTAATGTCCTTTTCTATTAAAATCATATTTAATGTCAGCCCTGTGAACAGTCGAAATCTATGTTAGAGAGATGTCGACTGCTGTAAGCAAGAATCATCATTATACAAACATGAAATTAATCAGGGTGCAAATAATGTTGTTCACGCTCCAAAGCCTGAACGTGTGTTATTGTAAAATGGGAATTTATCACCCAACTGTGTGTAAACTGTGATTAGCCTACAGGGTAGGGGTCAAAGATCATCATATGGTGTAAATTACATTATGTCCATTGCTTGAATGTGAGTATGCATCTTCCCATGATGAGCTAATAATCTAATAATAATTTTCACTTAGACAAGTGATTTGCCAGACGGTGTTTCTCCAGATCTGCTTTCCTTCAATGAAACAATTGTTTACATTTCATTTAATTTCTGGACTTGAAGCAAATGATAATTGATGTGAATTTGGCACGGACACAGTTGTGGTACTCAAATCTATAGCCTTATTTAAGCAATTAGGACCACTTTTACAGTACAACGGGACCTTGCTATTGTAGATATATCTTTGTGTTTATTTCTCTAATTCTCACAGACAGGCAAAAATGCTCACACATCTGGTCCAGAGGAAACCGGCCAGCGTGTATGACATTGGTTACTCTTCCATCTGCACTGTTTTGTCTTAAAGCTGATTGTCTTTCTCTCTTTTCACATGTGAATGTTATTTCTCTGGCTTTTTAGGTGTCACCTTGCTCCAGGGCTGAGGTAGTCAGTGATGGAATTGTAGCCTAGATCAAAGCCTCCTGGCTGGGTCAGTGCTCTCCTCGCTCTCCCTGTCCCCTCTCAGAAATCTGGAGGTGCTGGTACTCACAGCTGGTGCTGACTCCAGGCTACCGATGTCTGACACAATCGGTACTGTCATCTACAATCAGGGACACAGTTTATGGAAAGAGTGTACACACACACAGACACGCAGATATATATTCATGTTCCAAGCGATAATTTTATTGTTGAGGTTTCTGTCCATCTCAATTATTTGTTTTCCACTTTTCTTTAGTGATCTGATCCTTGTGTGTATTTAGGATCTGTAGTAGATTATTTTGAGCTACTCTCCATTTCTTTTCCATTGAAATTCTGATCTTTCTGCCCGTCCTTTCGAGAGGTCATATGGTAAGCTGTGTATCTATTTAACATTCCTGTGGGAAGGGAGCCTGCATAACAAAGAGTTTTTAGTCTCAAATATCTGAGGAGATGGACAGCACGTTCAAATAAAAACAGACTGATTTCCTGCCCCTTTTATTCTCTCTGAAAGATGCAAACGTACTGCGTTGACACTTTGCTCTCATTTGCCAGGAGCTAAATACCTTGAGTGTGACAGTCCAGAAATGTAGTTCTTTGTTAGTTAACGTCAAATACCTTAAGACATTTATTTTTTCCTTTGAATTTGTAAGAGTGTATTGATTAAAGGGTTATTTGGGGTTTGAGAAAAGTGACTGTAGTACATATTACTAAGATCCATGTTACTTCCTTGTCTGTTCTCCTGCCCATCTTTCCCAGTCATCCCCATCTGGACTACATCTCCCATCATCCTCTTTACTCCCTCACCTGAACTGTGTTTGTTATTATCCTCACCTATCCTCAATTATCATCATTGGGCGTCAGTGGCTCAGTGGTTCATGTAGGTTGTCTACAAACTGGAAGGTTGGTGGTTCAATCCCCAGCTCCACCTGACCAAGTGTCGTGGTATGTCCTTGAGCAAGATACCTAACCTGAGACGTCGTGGGTGAACTTTTTTGACAGTGATCAGCTGTAAAATGTTTTGGTCGATTTTCATTGACTTCGAGTTAAATAATGAAAAGTTTTTCATAAGATCCCCTGAGATCAATGTTGATGCTGTTGTGTGAGAACAAGCAACAGCCAGCATTTTTCCTTCTTTTTCCTTTTTATGGTTTTTTATGTTTCTTCCCCGCTACAGAAAACCACCACAGATTTATCAATGCCATGAAAAATTACTATTTTGTTTTAGTTTGTTTCGTTGGGGGAGACCCTTAAGCTCTGTCAGTATGTCCTACATGTCTAGGATTTGCCCCAGGGAGGGAGAAGGCCTTTCTTTACCCAAAACCAGGATATGTGCCTAGGTATTGAACAATGTGCATGCAAATTGTTGTTCTGCATGTCCTCCCCCATATAGGAGTTCTCAGGGAATCAGGGTTAGTCTAGCTGAGACAGTCTAGATGTAGTTAAAAAAAAACTGGGGCAGTTAAAAAATTATGGCCAGCAGGGGCGTCCCTAGACCCCTTTTACCGCGGCATGTGCCCCAGTGTAAATCTTTTGTGCCCCGGTTTAAATGTCAAGTTTAAATTTTATAATTTAACTAGTGTATTCCTGTACAAAGATAATAGCGGCAAAAACTGATCTATATGCATTGTAGTTACACATTAGGCTTTATGCCCCGCTGCACTACTTCCTGAACTTCAGCCAGCTCCTTGTTTCTTGTCTGCCATCATTGGACAAACTGATTAATCCAGGTGTGCCTGACCTCAGTAGTCACAACAACAATAATCAGACACACCTGGATTAATCAGTTTGTCCAATAATGGCACACAGGAAAGCTGGGGTAAATTCAGGCAGTAGTGCAGTTGGGCATAAAGCCTATTTACGCTTGTAAAAGCAACGCAGCAGTTGCACTGACGCCTACACGCACAAATCCATGTCCGCGCGTTTTTGCGTTCATCCCGCACACAACCGCATTCAAATTTCCAGGTGACGCTAACCGACTGAGTTAGCTTATGAAGACATAACGAAACGTATTAATTCAAAGTAAGTTTCGAAATAATAATGATTATCTTATTTTGACTCGACTTCTGTAGATGGACATCATGTTCACAAATGTTTTGTGCAAAGCAGGGAAAGGGAAGCAGAAAGGACAGATGATGAGTTTAAGTGAGGTAAGACAAATTAACTTACATCCTTACCCAGTCAGGTCTCAAACATTAGAGGAAAAATCTCTTTTCAAGTCTATAAAATTGCATTGTTGCTGAGAAAATCAACACATGTATGTGTTATACTGTTCTGTATTTTCAGATATGAAATTAATATTTAGTTTACTAATATTTAACTCTAGGACACTAACTTACATAAACAGTTAGCAGTAACTATGACTAAGATAATGTTAGTATAGCAGTCATAAAATGACTGGTTTCTTAAAATATTGTAAAATATCAGTATAAAAATAAGTTATGAATCATTGTTATCATTGTATAATGAAGAAAATATTTCTCTGCTGTCATTATTTCCAAACATTTTATGCCATTTATGCCTCCAAACATGTTAATATAATGTTAGGTATGATGAAGATTATGCTTAAATATTTTTAAATACATATTTATCTTTCGCATTACCTGTTGCACTGTAAAATAGTGGGTTAGGCAAGAAGTGTTGCAGACTTCTTGCACACAGCAGGCTTTCAAAAAAGTCAGTAAAAAAATAGGGGAGCCTGTGCCCCAGTAGAGCTTTATGTCTAGCAACGACCCTGATGGACAGTACATTTTTTTCAAGTCATCAGCCATTGGCAAATGTGGCAAAAAAAGTAACTTTTTATTGTTATTTTTGCTTCTTTGGTTAATAATTGCGAAGACATCCCTATTGTAATTCATTTACATGAAATGTACATGGTCACAGCGCAGCTTGATCACTTTGACTTACTTAAATATCATCTATGCTAGGTCTATGCTATATTTCATACTAATTACATTTAGGCATTTAGCAAATGCTTTAAACTAAAGAGATTTACAAATGTAAAAAAAAAAACAAGAAAGCAATTTATCCCAAGGAGGCAATGTGAAAAATGATTTTCACTCCACTATTTAATTTAGTAAAAATTGTTTTACCTCTGTACCAGTAAATGTTAGATACATAAAGGTTATGTCTTTGATTTGTGTGAACAAGTTGGGTTCGGATCTGCAGTACATGAAATAAAATGATGGCAGAAAAGCTATTAAATTATATGAGATTGAGGAGTTCATAAAGTCACAGTGAGCACTGACTATAATATTAACAGTGGTGGTGACTTCTTTTTCAAGGGCGCACGATGCGAAGCTCGTCATAACATGTATTTAGCCCCTCATGTTTCTGGCTCATCATTTGGCACGCCGTGTAAACTTATGTGCATCACGAGTCATTTAAAAGTATGTGTCTGCTGCAGGATCTTTGAAGGGGTTTATGATAAAAGAGAAGCTCACATTTCCAGATACTCAGATACTTGCCCGATACACGTTAATCTCATATGTAATCAGAGTTTATTGTTAAGTTAGTGTCTTGCGAGTATTTTGTGAATTTGATGTTTTAACATAAACTCTTTTAACACATGTGCAGCAGGCACGTATTTTGACACATGATGCACATGGATCACATGATACAACAAACATATTTTGACATGACGAGCAACACACATGACACTCCAAACACATATTTTGAAGTCACTGGCCGCCAATGAATATTAATGATAAAATATTATATTATTTTATTTAACCATTATATTGAAGAGAGCTTTTTAAGAATGTTGTGCCCTTTTGGAGTGCTTGAGTTTAACTAAGAAATGAGTCTGATTCTGTTTGCATTCAGGGATGTTTAAAGAGGCTGTTTGCCAATCTTGATCAACTGCAACACTAAGATGTTCAGTTTTATTTTTATTTAAGGAAAATGAGATTGCTCTTGCCACAAGTGAGGTGTTTCTTGACTTGTTTCTTGGATATTATGGACCAGTGCATCTTTGAACCTTTAGCTTCTATATAGGTCATTTATGTTAAAATAATTTTACTGAGGTGGTACTGGATTTTTTTATTTGTAACTCGCAATATAATAATTGTCACAGTAAGGTATCTCTACTTAAACTCAGTTGTCTCCCATTCTTAGTGACCCTGGTGTCTCCCTGGTGTCTCCCTGTCAGTCTTACCGATAATGTATGTTTTTCTCGCAGACTAACAGGTTGTTAAGTTAGGGCTACAACCTGTCATAAAATACCCTATTCAGAGAAAGTGAGCTAAACAATTAAAGCACAAAGTAACATTTAAAAGAAAAACATCTGTCCCACTCCCTGACTTCTAAGTTCTCACTCTTCACATTTTCTCTGCAGTGTGAGTCACTGCACTCGAATCAATACGTGTCAGTAGTTTTGGCTCTCTCTGTGTTTCTGTGCAGTTTCAGAAATGTCACTGTACAATCTGCTCACTGACCCTGTCAACAACAGTTTCTTACATTTCACTTTGAATTTAACATGTTTCTATCTACCGACTTTTTTTAGTGATTGTAGAGTGCTGTTCTTGGCCATACATGTGTAAAAGTTGAGAAAAATGCAGTTAAAGGCATAATGCGTAACTTTTACATTGTTAAAGCAACATTTTTTTCTTTTCGAGCCTGTATGAAAGATCAAGGCTCTGTCACCCATTTGTTATTTACTCATTATTTTAACACGATTTTACCATAAATTATCAGGTTAAGAAAAACCTTTTATACCGTATGTACTGGTAAAACATCTGTAGTGTTTTGCAGCAGGATCATTGGTGTGGGTTTGTGGAATGGGTGGACATCATTAGTAATACTTAATGAAGCCTCCAGTCTTATTTCACACTGTGAAGCTCATTAAAACTCTGAAACTAAATCCAGCTGCTCTGTTACATGCACGTCGTACACACACATACGCCATTGAACGTAGCTTGGATCTTTATGCTTGATGCAGTGCTGTTAAACTCTTCAACTGTTTTCAGTTAAAATCATTAGCACCTAGTAGTAAGATTATATTTGTGGATGCAGACTTTACAGACACACACACACACAGACATGAACTAATTTACAATCATATGTGGTTCATATGATCTTTTTGCCAGCTTCAATGTAAATTACTTATAATGCAGTGGCGGCCGGTGACTTCTTTTTTTGAGGGCACTTAATGTGAAGTTTGTCACAACATGTATGTAGCCGGTCATGTGTTTGATTTGTAATTTCCAAATATGTGTTCTGCGCATCGAGTGATCCTATTTGTATCACGTGTCTTGCCTCAGACGCGTCTAAAGGGTTTATGATAAAAGAGACGCTCGCATTTGCCAGATACTTGTATAATCTCATGCGTAATCAGAGGTTACTGTTAAGCGAGTGTCTTGCATGTATTTTGTGAACGCACACATGACACATATTTTGAATTTGTGCCTCTCGGATGAGCAGTCACGACTGCCGCCACTGTGTAATGTCTTGCAGGGGTGGTTTCCCGGACAGGGATTCGCTTATGCCAGACCTTAGTTTAATCAGGAAATATAACTAGTTTTAACAAACATGCCTTACTAAAAACATTTTGCATTTTGAGGCAAAACAAAGAGCACTGATGTATTTTAAAAGAAGGGTTTAGAATGAAGAAAACCCAGGGTTAAATGCAGTTTAAAAAGCCCTAAAGACAAGCAGGTTTTAATTTGTGTACTGTGTGTCTGCTTCAAAACTTTTAAAAGACAACACTTGTATCATCCCTCCCTCTCTGTCAAACACCCTCACTCTGATAGCGACTGAAACCACTTTTGAAATGTCACTCCAATCAAGGTTTGGATCGGTGAGTCAGTCTCCAATTGAGTTATTAATTCATCTTTCCCTGCAGTTATAAACTGCAGATCACGACAACATAAACTCTCTCAAATGTCAGCAAATAAACCATTAAAACGTCTGTCAGGTTACGCACCTCTGTGATATTTCCTGTTTCTGTTTTGTGTGGAATTATCGCCCTCATCATGGTTTCCTGTGATACATGGAAAATCACACGGTCGTGGTCGATGGTGACTTTCACGTTGGAATTTCATCAAAGATTGAATGCACAAAGGTTTATATAATTATCCTCTCCAGAATAATACAATTCTGATTTGATTCATTTTAAGCTTATAGTTTTTCTTGCTTATTATTTATATTCTTCTCTTAAGGTCAATACAGTATGAAGATGACGATAATCATTATTGTGTCATAATCACGAACTATGAAAAAGTAAAAGACTTTTGTCAAAGATGATTAAATCAATAGCAATTTAAGCTCCAATCTGTAACTTTTGCCTCTCTATTGCCATATCTGTTTGAAACATGAAATTGCAATTATTTGCAGACAAATGTTCTGAATGTGTGTTCTGCTTTGCCCTGCTGATTTGTGTGGATGAATCTGATTTCTGTGATCACCGCATCAAAGTAGATCTGTCTTTATACATCGACATGACAATTAAAAGTACATCCCATAGAAGTCAGATATCTGAAAAAAATACCGGCTGTGAATATTCTGTCTAAATGAACTCAAATGTTTCAACAAAAATCACGCTGATAAAGTCTTTTCAAAGGAAAATTGCATGCTAAAATTTGTTTCCCTTTTAGACTGTAGGCTCTCAGCAGTTTGAGCTTTCATACTTTTAACAAACAGAAGATTCTCCAGATATAAGAACTTAATAAATATAAAATTTTACATGATATTCCAGCCTGAACTCACAAGAATTCATATGCATTTTATGAACTGGCTAATATGTATGAAGTGAATCGTACAAAAAGGTACAATCAGTGGGGGCCGGTGACTTCTTTTTCGAGGGTGCACGGTGCGCATTTCATCAGTATGTAGCCCGTCGAATGTGACCATACAAATTAACCACCTTGTAAAATATGTACGAATTGCCATGCATTGGTCGGTGCCTATGATCATCATTTAAAACTTTACAGGTTAATCACCGCCATCTAGATTCTAGATGGCAAGTTTAAATTGTAAGCAACTGTTGAACGAGCTACACCATTCACAGAAATATACACATGCAATTTAGCAGCCGGGACATCTTCTTGCTGTTTATGGATGTGGCCAGGCCGATCAAATTACAAAAGATTTTTATTAGCTTTATATTGTGAAAACTATGTTGGCATCAGTGGTCAGGCGTTAGCCTGGTTTAGATCATATCTAACCAATCGATATCACTTTGTTTATGTAAATGAGGAAGAGTCATATCACTCTCCCGTTAAATACGGCTTACCTCAGGGATCAGTTCTAGGCCCTATCCTATTCTCGTTATATATGTTACCTCTAGGAGACATTATCAGGAAACATAACATAAGTTTTCACTGCTATGCAGATGATACCAAGCTTTACATCTCGTCACATCTTAGCGAAACCCACCAGTTTGCTAAGCTAACAGACTGCATTAGTGATATTAGAGACTGGATGGCACATAACTTTCTTTTGCGAAACTCCAATAAGACTGAGATACTTATTATTGAACCAAATCGCTCCAAACATAATATGTCAGATTACAAGTTGCCCATAGATGGCTGCACGGTGGTGCCATCTTCGACGGTTAAGAATTTAGGCGTAATGTTCGACAGCAATCTATCTTTCGATAGTCATATCTCTAACGTCTGCCGCACAGCATTCTTCCATCTTAGAAATATCTCAAAAATACGCCATATGCTGTCTGCATCAGATGCAGAAAAGCTTATCCATGCTTTTATGACCTCTAGAATAGACTATTGTAACTCGTTACTCGGGGGATGCCATGCAAATCAGGTAAACAAGCTACAGCTGGTTCAAAACGCTACCGCAGTAAAGCACTCAAATACCCCATATGGGTAATATACTATTGTCGCAATAGTTAGCCTGTCTGGAACCAAGCTGACTTAAACCACTATAATGTATGACACTTGCATTACATGCGAACGGCCCCTATGCTAATAGAACTCTGTTTTTGTGTTCCTGTCTCGTCCTCGACCCCTGTGAAGCTGTGAAGGTCATCACACCACTGATCTACTGGCTGTCCTTCAAAGTGATGCCCAGCCGATGCGCGACCAACGACCACCGGCTGAACCAGTTTAATCCGCTTACCCGCTTCCTATCCCTACCGTATCTATATGAAGAGTTTGGTTCCAAAACGCAATAAATCCATTTTGACAAATTTCGGTAAAAACGTGTTTTCTATACCAAGAAAGTGACAAGATGAAAACCACTATTTTCTGTTACAAACTTTCACATAGTATCTTTAGGTTATAAAAACATAAAAAATTCAAATCCATAACTTATTTTCAAAGATTTATTATAAAAACAAATAATTTTTTCCATAAAATGCAATAAATCCATGATCCAAGTTTTTTTTCCAAAATTCTATAAATCTATTCAATCAATGTATAAATGTGCATTCATTTTTCCCATTTTATATTCATTAAGTTGAACACACTGATAAAAAACATTAATGGCATTAATCAAAACACTTACTTTGTCATATTAGGAACAGTGTCATTGCTGCGCGGTTATACTTGACGTCATCGCTTAACATTTTTCACAGCGATTAGCTGTGATTCTCTTTGACTTTGAGTAAAATTATGGAAAGTTTTTCATAAGATCCCCTGGGGTCAATGTGTTAGCACGAGAGAAACTAGATGCTGTCGGGAGAACAAGCGATCGTCTCCCGAGTGCCTCTCGCGTAAATTATTAGATGTTGATGGATTACATTTTTTTCCCGTCAAAGAAAACCACAGGTTTATCAATGCTATTAAAATTTATTTCCTTTTTGTTTGTTTGTTGATCATGAAGTACAAAGTAGATGAGGAAAACTAGGACTCTGTGTACTCAACGCGCCGCCATTGATTGTTTACATTGCGTGGAATGGTGCGCTGTAATTTGTGGAGCGGATTTATTGCATTCTGTAGAAAAGGGGGAGTGGCGTTTATTGCGTTTTGGGAAAAAAGGGAGAAAAGATGACAGAATAACACGGGGTATATTGGATTTTGTGTAAAATTAAGAATTTACTTTTAAAAACTGACCTGATATAATACTGATTTTGGCAGTAACACATTTTTTTCAAAAATGGCGTTTATTGCATTTTGGAACCAAACTCTTCATATATATATATATACTATAAATATATATTAATTTCTCTCAAGGGTTTTTGTCCTTCTAGGAGTTTTTCCCACCGGGTTTTCTCCTAGGGGGTTTTTAGTCCCAGGGAGAGTCAGCCAACTTTGGCTTAACTTAGCATTTTACTGTATACGTTACATTATTAATACGCTCGCTTGTACGGTTTAACCTTAGCCGCTATATTCTACTTCTTATATAATCTATTGATTTTCTGTGTTCTCCTCTACATCTACTCATGTAAAGCTGCTTTGCAACAATTAAAAATTGTGAAAAGCGCTATATAAATAAAATTGAATTGAATTGAATTGAAATGGGCAAAGGTAAAAAAGGTTCAAGTTGCTCAATAATTTAATTTCGAATTTATTTAATTGAATTCAACCACAAAAATGTTACAGGTTGTTGCTTTAAATTATGTCTTAATTTAGAAAATATTTTCATGTATTAGCATTGTAACCTCAAAATGTACACCATTAATTTACTAAAACAGACACATTTTTAAAAAAAAACTTAAAAATTTGAAATGCCACATGGTTCAAATAAATTTCATTTGGTGCTTCAGTTACTTTGTCCTTAAATCTTCCTTTAAAATATATTTCATATATGATGACTATTATGATATAATTGTACCATTGGCTATTTATTTAGACTTTATATAAAGTCCCGCCCAAGGGTCCTTTGTCCCACACTGGCCTTTTTGCTCTATTTTTATTTTACTTTTAATTATAAATGTAGTTTTACCATGTATTTGTACTTAAATTTTGCTTTTCCATCAGTATTCAACAAAACTTTAAATTGAGATTTTGGAACTACAAATGTTTAGCCATCGGTACCTTGTATTACGGTGTTATTATTAAACATATAGTTTTTCAATCAGTTTATGATTTGCATTAAAATGCTGCATTTGTCTTGTCCGAACTCTTTGGACTGAGGCGTTGTTCTATTGTGCGGTGAGTCACGCTAACACTTCTATTTGTTGAACACCTACAAGCATTAAATCTTGACATGAGTTTTGATTTGGTGGGGTTGTATTGGTACAAGTGTTAAACTGCACAGCTTTTGGACCAGTTTTGTATTGTTCTTTCGGAAAACCCCAGCATGACATCAGAATGGTGTGGTCCAGATTGACTTTGCCATATGAGTCAATTAGAGACTATCCCATATGTACTTTGAGTTCGTGCATTTGATCGGACGAAGGCCTGGAATTAATTGTTGTTTTGAGGCTTTCGTTTCAAAGCGTCTTTTGATTCAGAAGTAGTTTAACTCTCCACCCCTTTAAAGCTAAAATGCTGTGGCTCCAATTTTCTTTTTCTCAGTCTTTTTCTAAGTCTCAGATGATGTATAACAGTTTTTCTTGTTACGTCTATTGACCTACGCCTTCATGTGCAAAACATTGGCATAATACTGTGTATTGTTACTTCCACTGCTTTTTTTCTTGCTATCATTTAGTCTGTCATCTATTTCATCTCAGGCTTTCTTGGTGGCCTATGAGTGTGTTAGTGTTGTTTTATGGGGTTGTGTTCAGAAACCATCAAAATATGAGATGCATAGAACATAATGGACAAAACTCCAAAAGTAATTAGTCAAAAAGACAAATCAGGGCATATTAAGGAATGTGGGTTTTATATACAAAAACATTGTACATTGTTAAAAAAGGTCCTTATATGTACCATTAAATACAGATATGTATACATTTGGTACCAATTGTACCTTTGAGATACTATTATGTACCTTTGAGGTCCTAATAAGCTCTTTTTGGTACCAATATGTGCTGGGGTCCAAAATGAACTCTTTAGGTAGAGAGGTACAACTTTTTTGAAATAGTACAGCCCCAGTGACAGCTAGGGTACAATATATTACTAGTGTAGGTGTAATAAAGAATAGTTTTATCTGTTGTTAATGTTTGATGATCCTCTTTTGTAGGAATATTTTTGTAGTCCTGGCCTATATGTCTTTATAAACTTTGCATGTGTGCTGGGTGTATTTTTTGCCAATCCTTTACTTCTTTCTTTGAATATAGAGCAAAAACAATAACCTAAAGGATTATTAGGAACACTATACTGTGTTTGACCCCCTTTCACCTTCAGAACTGCCTTAATTTTACGTGGCATTGATTCAAGAAGGTGCTGAAAGCATTCTTTAGAAATGTTGGCCAATATTGATAGGATAGCATCTTGCAGTTGATGGAGATTTGTTGGATGCACATCCAGGGCACGAAGCTCCCGTTCCACCACATTCCAAATATGCTCTATTGGGTTGAGATCTGGTGACTGTGGAGGCCATTTTAGTACAGTGAACTCATTTTCATATTCAAGAAACTAACTTGAAATGATTCATGCTTTGTGACATGGTTCATTATAATGCTGGAAGTAGCCTTCAGAGGATGGGTACATGGTGGTCATAAAGGGATAGACATGGTCAGAAACAATGCTCAGGTAGGCTGTGGCATTTAAATAATGCCCAATTGGCACTAAGTGTGCCAAGAAAACATATACCACACCATTCCACCACCACCACTAGCCTGCGCAGTGGTAACAAGACATGATGGATCCATGTTCTCATTGTGTTTTCGCCAAATTCTGACTCTACCATCTGAATGTCTCAACAGAAATCGAGACTCATCAGACCAGGCAACATTTTTCAAGTCTTCCTAGGTCCAATTTTGGTGAGCTTGTGCAAATTGCAGCCTCTTTTCCTATTTGTAGTGAAGATGAGTGGTACCCGGTGGGTTCTTCTGCGGTTGTAGCCCATCCGCCTCAAGGTTGGGCGTGTTGTGGCTTCACAAATGCTTTGCTGCATACCTCGGTTGTAATGAGTGGTTATTTCAGCCAAAGTTGCTCTTCTATCAGCTTGAATCAGTCGGCCCATTCTCTTCTGACCTCTTGCATCAACAAGGCATTTTTGTCCACAGGACTGCCACATACTGGATGTTTTTCCCTTTTCACACCATCCTTTGTAAACCCAGGAAATGGTTGTGTGTGAAAATAGCAGTAACTGAGCAGAATATTAAATATTCAGACTGGCCCGTCTGGCACCAACAACCATGCCACGCTCAAAATTGCTTAAACCACCTTTCTTTCCCATTCTGACATTCAGTTTAGAGTTTAGGAGATTGTTTTGACCAGGACCACACCCCTAAATGCATTGAAACAACTACCATGTGATTGGTTGATTAGATAATTAAATTCATGAGAAATTGAACAGGTGTTCCTTATAATCCTTTAGGTGAGTGTATGTGAATTGCGTATGGTTGGACATCACTTTTGGCCACTTTACTGTATTATAGATGAATATATTCCATGGTGGTTTAGGAAGTTTAGGTCTTTATAATTTTTTGGACAATCCCAGGTGTTTGGACAATGTGTGTATAAAAACACATCCATAGTGATCCTCAATACATCTCTTCTATTGTGTTCCATGGAAAAACAACATGTGGTTTAGAACGACATTCTGTATAAAGTGTGTAAACAGTGACAGAATTATAATGCTTGAGTAATTCCTTTGGTCTAAGCAAATGTCAGCTCTCATATCCAGGTCATTGTAACCTTGCCTTTCACTCTCTGGCGTACTAATGATTTTATGTAACTCTTTTAGTAAATGAATATATTCACAGTTATGATTTAAGGTCTCTGGAGTGCCACAATAGCTCTGATGAGTACAGGCTATGAACAATCCTGATTGGTGCTTAATTCAG
This sequence comes from Paramisgurnus dabryanus, assembly GCF_030506205.2. NCBI lineage: Eukaryota > Metazoa > Chordata > Actinopteri > Cypriniformes > Cobitidae > Paramisgurnus > Paramisgurnus dabryanus. The sequence continues at coordinate 43,768,904 of NC_133340.1, read as the reverse complement.
ATGGTGTTTAGTTTATGCCTAATCACTTACAGCCACTGCTGACAGGCCCAAACATCTCCCAGACTCACGTTTCACAATCGGTTCCCAAGAGTGGACCTATTTAATCATTAGCAACGTTTTTATTAGCATTCTATACTGCATCGCAGGCAGCATGAGCTATTTTTCATTGCTAGTCTAGGCGGAGATAATAATTTTAATTTAGTGTGTTTTTGATGCAGAAAGAGATGGAGAAATAGAACTTAAGCAGTGGTTCTCATCTGGTGGGTTGTGACTCTAAAATGGGTCACAATGTTCCGACTGGTTTGCAGACAAAGGAAAAACAATGGTTAATGCAATCCTATAATGATAACAACTAACCAGGAAGCACCGAAAGGAAAATTCTTGAATAAAATGAAACCAACACCCAACAACCAAACATGTCTTCCTAATTATTTCGCCAATTTTCTCACCATTGGATAAGTTACTTTTTCAGAATGTCCTTTTTACTATATATTTTTTTTACATTATTTAACAATGAAATTTTTTTTAACATTCCAGCAGTCATTAGAGAGGCTTTTTACACCTGGTCACTTGTTAAAACTGTTCCATTTACATTCGGCCGCATAAATGAGTCTTGGCTAAATGGATATTAATCTAATCTTCTTTTCCCGCACAAAATGCAATTACACCATTCATTACTCTGCCTTAAGAAACTTGCCAAGACACTTATGCAAGAAAAGGCAGCACTAATGCACTAAGATAACTTATGTTAAACAGCGGATGCACGTATGGTTGCTCAATTACGTCAAGCACGAGCAAAGGGAGAGATGGTGCGAAGATTAACAAAGCGCTTCTAACAAAAAGCTTTTGTTAAAGGGATAGTTCACTTTAAAATAAAAATTCTGTCATCATTTACTCATCCTCATGTTGTTTTAAACCTGTATGAATTTCTTTTTTCTGATGAACACAAAAGAAGATATTTTGGGAAATTATGGTAAACACACAGCAGTAAATGACAATAGACATCCATAGTAGGAAAAATATTTTGGAAGTATTGTGATAAATGACTAAGAAAATATTTTGATAAATGATGGTAAGCACACAGTTGATGGTAAACATTAAATTCCATCACACTGTAAAAAAAAATCCGTAGAAATTACAATGTTATTGCAGCTGGGTTGCCGGAAATTTACCGTAGATTTACGTTTATGTTATTTAGCATGGCAATGCGGGGTTAACCCCGTAAAAGTGGTGCTAACACTGGTTCCTAACCCTAGGTTATTTTCAGGGATAACCCCGCTTCTAAATTACAAGTGTGAAACGTTCCTTAAGTTAAAAGCTTGGTTTGTGATGACCATAAAGCCTTCAACGCAAAATATGACTTTGTTATTTTGTATTTTTGTCTTGTTTTCAGTAGAAATATCTGAAAAATTCTTAAATTAAAATTGCTTGATGAGCAAAATGACCTTAGAAAATAAGTCTGGTTTGTAGACAAAACTGTACAATTTAAGTGAATTTGTGCTTAAAACTATCTTCCAATGGGTTGAATTTTTTTTGCTTAAATTATGTGTTTAAGAAAAAAGAAATCTTATTTTTATTTTTCTCACCCCATTGGCAGATATTTGCTTTTTTTAAGCACAAATTCACTTAAATTTGATATTTTTTTGTCTTAAAACTAGACATTAGGTCATTTTGCTCATCAAGAAAAAGCATCTTAATTTAAGAATTTTTTTAAATATTTCTACTGAAAACAAGACGAAAATACTGAATAAGAAAGTCATTTTTTGCAGTGCTTATGTGATGAATTATTAGATGAAAAATGTATAAACTATTCAAAGACTAAACTTAATTAATTTAATAATAAACCAATTAAAATTTATATATTTTTCAAACATTTTCACATGTAAAACATATTGTTTTGCTTCAGATTGCAAATACCATTTTAACCCAGTCCTTTGTACAACTTTAATGATGAATGTGCTTTTTGGAGCTTTGCCATGTCGACTATAGCATATAACATGATGGCATTTTAATATAAAATGATTAATTTGTGTATAATAGAAAATATTTAATCATACGAATCTTGGAAGACACGATCATGAGTAAATTATGAGAGAATTTTCATATTTTTAAACAAGTAACATAGCATAAACTATAACTTTAGGGTCAAACAAGTAACATAGCTATTTTTGGCACACGTTCTGATCCTATAACTTTAAAGATGTATTAAAATATTTACATCAGTAATGCAACAGTGCCGCAATGAAAGTCCTTTGCATCAGTTAATTATAAAGACTTTTCTGCAAAATAAATCAGGTGTTGCCTAACAATAACATATGAGTGCTGAAATACAAATAGGACAGAGTTTGTTTTTCTTTGTCGTGTCACGTTGAATAGTCTTATGTTTTTTTGCCCTTTCTCTCATCCAGGGTGTATCTGTGTGTGAGAACAGCGGGGCCTTTAAATGAGACTGATAGTTTGCTGGCTGCCTGAAGCACAATGGTCTCTATCATTACTCTTGTACGCAAATATTTGCAAGTGTCTTATTGAGGGGATTCCATTTCCATCTTTACACACACTCGGACAGCCTAATGTCTGCACAAAAAAGTGAACACTTTCTGTGCACTGTGGGAAAACAGCAATAGTACGCAATCCAAAAATGTCTGTGGAGGGTATTTTCAGTGTGCATGTGCACCTATCTGTTTGTTACCTCTATCTTTTAGTTTATCTGCAGTAGCCAAAAGGTTTTCAATATCCCATCCAGATGTTACAGTGCTAGTGTGTGAATGTTGTGTAACAAAGACAGCTAATGTGTAATTGATTGTAAAGGAGGGATAAACCAAAACGAACTCTGGGCTCAAAACCACACTCGTGATGTCATCTAGATGACATCAGTATTCCCAGACCCGTCTGCCCCGTGTGTGTGTTTGTTACACTATATACAGTATGTGTGTATGGGGTTGTTTTTGGGTGCATTATACATTGTTACTTTTTCAGGACAACCCCGTACCACGTGCTTGTAAATGTGAGATTGTTGTTTTTGTTTGCAGTTCCCATAGCGATGTATTCTTAAAAGACAGGCAGCCATAACTGTAGGTCAGCTCAGATATCTGATGCGTTTAAGATGTGAGTTACGAACTGTGACTGTTATGTAATATTTCTTATTACAGTGAATACATCAGTATAAACAGTTAATATTTCAATACAAATCATCATATCAAGTGTGTATTTTTCAACTAAAATATGTTCACCTCTCTCAAAATGCTGAGACAGCACAAAGCCATTAGTAGACCTTTTAAAACATTTTGGCCAGCCAGTAGTGTTACGAACGACACAACTCAAGAATCCCAGAGCAGAGGGTTTTAATGAAACACAGTTATCAGTGGGTATGTATAGATAATAAACAGTCAATGTCTTCATGTGATGTATGTGTGAATGTATGTGAGAAAATGCAAACACTCTAAGTGGGAAACACAGAAGGACATCCACTTCAAAAGACACTCGATGAAATCCTCACAGGGCACGTAGAGAGAATCCTGGTGGGACAACGAGAGAGAGTTCCAGGCGGGGCACAGCGAGAGAGAGAGAGGCGGTCCGAGTCTTCAGCAGAGAATGTGCTGGACAGCGCACAGCAGGAGTCCGAGTCTTATGCAGGATTACGCGCAGAGCGCACTGCTGCTGGACAGCGCTTGATGTAGACGGGCACTCAGAGAATCCACGGACAGAGTGTTAACAGAGGCTTGGCGGGGACACACCACTCGGGAGAGACAGACAGCGGGGCGGGGAATCTGAAGAGATAAGGCAGCAGAGAGCACGGTAAACTATCCAGACAAAACTACACACAGGAACTCGTCACGACAGGACTAGAACTAGCCAGGCTAGCGGGCATGAACATACAAAGACGAACTTGCAAAGAACAAAGGGAACGAGGGGAATTTAAATCAAACCGGATTGGCCAATAATGAGAATCAGGTGCGGGTCGCAGGTGAGAAAAGTCAGAGGTAATGAGATCACCCGCAAAAACACAACACATAGTGAAACAAAGACAAAGCAGCCAATAAGACCGAAATCATAACAGGACTCCCCCCCACGACCGCCACCGGGCGGTCCATGAGGAGGCTCACCCCGTCGCCGGTGGAGATCCTCTATCAGCCCAGGGTCCAGAATGTCCCGGGCCGGTACCCAACACCTCTCCTCCAGACCATATCCTTCCCAGTCTACAAGATATTGAAATCCCCTACCCCGGCGACGCACATCCAGTAAAGACTTAACTGAATACACAGGGGCACCATCTATAAGCTGAGGGGTGGGAGGGGTGGGGGCAGAGGGAACAGGATTAAGGTGGGAAAAATACACAGGCTTCAGTTTAGACACATGAAAAACTGGGTGAACCCGACCGAGTGCTGGGGGCAATCTGAGCCTGACCGTCACGGGATTAATGACCTTAACAATGCTGTATGGCCCAAGGAATCGTGGAGCCAGCTTGCGAGAAGGCTCACGGAGAGGTAAATCCTTGGACGAAAGCCATACTTTCTGCCCACAGATAAAGCGGGGCGCGGTTCTACGGTGACGATCGGCCGCGGCTTTGGTTCGTCTGGAAACCTGACGTAATGTAAATCTAGCCCTTCTCCAGGTGCGTTTGCAACGACGGACAAAAGCTAGTGCAGACGGAACCACCGCATCAGGTTCCTGTGACGGGAATAAAGGGGGCTGAAACCCCATGGACGCCTCAAAAGGGGACATGTTAAGGGAAGAAACAGGGAGAGAATTATGGGCGTATTCAACCCAGGGTAACTGTTGGCACCAGGAGCTCGGATATTGCGATGTCAGACAGCGGAGAGCTCACCTAAATCTTGGTTAGCCCGTTCACATTGCCCGTTGGTCTGAGGATGATACCCTGAAGACAAGCTAGCTGTGGAGCCTATTTGTCTACAAAATTCCTGCCAGAAACGAGAAATAAACTGGGGACCCCTATCTGAAACCACGTCTGTGGGCAGACCATGTAAGCGAAAGACGTGTTCGATCATTACCTGGGCAGTTTCCTTGGCAGTGGGTAATTTGGGCAAAGGGACAAAATGAACCGCCTTGGAGAAGCGGTCCACAATGGTCAAAACAACAGTGTTTCCCTTAGAACTAGGCAAATTGGTTACAAAATCAATGGCGATATGTGACCAAGGACGAGAGGGGATGGGTAACGGTTTAAGCAGACCAATAGGGGCTTGATGAGAGGCCTTATTACGGGCACAAACCTGACAGGCTAACACAAACTGTCTGACATCGGGACCCATAGAGGGCCACCAGAAACACTGACGTACGGTAGCCAACGTTCTCCGAACCCCCGGATGGCAAACAAACTTGGACTCGTGACCCCACCGGATGACCTCGGAGCGAAGCGCATTCGGCACCCACAATCGACCCGCTGGGCACCCCTCTGGCACTTCCCCCTCCCGGCCGGCCCGTCTCACCCGTTGTTCTATTCCCCAGCGCAGGGCACCCACCACCCGCCCCTCAGGGAGGATGGTTTCGTCCCCATCAGAACCGGGACTTTCAAACAAACGAGAGAGAGCGTCGGGCTTGGTATTCTTAGAACCGGGCCGGTACGAGAGGGTGAAGTTAAATCTGTCAAAGAAGAATGCCCAACGAGCCTGACGAGAAGATAACCTCCTGGCTGAACGGATGTATTCGAGATTCTTATGATCCGTCCAGACCAGGAAGGGCTCCGAGGTCCCCTCCAACCAGTGACGCCACTCACCCAAAGCTAGTCTGACCGCCAGCAGCTCCCGATTACCTATGTCATAATTTCGCTCTGCTGGGTTTAACCGATGGGAGAAAAAGGCACAAGGATGCACCTTGCCATCCTTAGCAGACCGCTGAGACAAAACGGCGCCTACCCCGACATCCGAAGCATCCACCTCCACAATAAATTGAGCAGCCGGATCTGGAATAGAGAGAACAGGAGCAGAGATAAACCGGGACTTTAAATTATCAAAGGCCTCCTGAGCACTAGAATTCCAGACAAACCTCTCCTTAGTGGAAGTGAGAGCAGTAAGAGGCTGAGCAACCTGACCGTAATTTCTGATAAATCGCCGGTAAAAATTGGCGAAACCCAGAAATCTTAATTAATCCTTACGGGACTCGGGGACTGGCCATTCGGCAACCGCTTTGATCTTGGCTGGGTCGGGACGGATCTCACCTGGGGCAACAACAAAACCCAAGAACGAAACTGACTTACGATGGAATTCGCACTTCTCCGCCTTTACATACAACTTATTCTCTAACAACCGGCGTAAGACTCGGCGGACATGCTGAGTGTGTTCCTGCATAGAGGGGGAAAAGATGAGAATATCATCAATGTACACAAAGACAAACTTGTTGATCATGTCTCTCAGCACATCATTAACCAGAGCTTGGAAGACTGAGGGAGCGTTACAAAGCCCGAAAGGCAAAACGCAGTACTCAAAGTGTCCAGTAGGGGTATTAAATGCTGTCTTCCACTCATCTCCCTCTCTTATACGTACCAGATGATAGGCATTGCGTAAATCTAGTTTAGTAAAGACCTGCGCTCCCTGCAAAAGCTCAAACGCAGTAGACATTAAAGGAAGGGGGTACCTATTCTTAACAGTAATGTCATTCAATCCCCTATAATCAATACAAGGACGCAGGGAGCCGTCTTTCTTCTCAACAAAGAAAAACCCCGCCCCTGCGGGCGAGGTGGAGGGACGGATGAGACCGGCACGCAGGGCATCATTAATATACTGGTCCATAGCCTCTCTCTCAGGACCCGATAAAGAATAAAGTCTACCCTTAGGCGGAGAAGTGCCGGGGAGGAGATCAATAGCGCAATCATATGGCCGGTGAGGAGGAAGGGAGGTGGCCCGGGCTTTACTAAACACCTGAGCGATATCCGCATACTCCGCCGGGACCCCGGTCAAATCGACTGCCGGAACCTGAGGAAGAGAAAGAACAGAACCAGAACCAGCAGAACCAAGACATGACACATGACAAGACTGAGACCAAGACAAGATAATACTATGCTGCCAATCAACGTGAGGATTGTGTTGCACTAACCATGCATGCCCTAAAATGATAGGAGATAGAGAGGCATGAAGGATATGCAACACAATCTCCTCACGATGATTACCAGACACAGAGAGACTCACAGGAGAAGTGCAGTGTGTAATCCGCGCCATCTGCTGCCCTCTTAGGGACCAGACATCCAAAGGGGATTGGAGAGGGACAACCGGGATACCCCAGGCGCGAACCAGCGCTTCATCAATGAAGTTGCCCTCCGCGCCAGAGTCGAGGAGGGCAGTGGATGGATAGTCCTGCCCGGCGAAGGACAACATGACGGGGAGTTGGGTACTGGAAACTGGGGAGAGTTTTGAAGAAGTGGCGCCCACCAGGACTCCCGTATTCACTGATGGGCGGCGGCTTTTAACGGGCAAGTCTTGGCGAAATGTCCGGGCTTTCCACAATAGAGGCAGAGGGCATTCTGTAACCGCCTCTCTCTCTCTCTCAGTGACAGGCGCATGCGCCCCAGTTGCATGGGTTCCGACTCGGCTGGGGGTGACACAGGGGCCGAGGAAGAAATGGAAGCCTCATCCACAAACACACGTTGACGCAGAGAACGGCGCTGACTGCGAAGCACCCTCCGAGCCTCGATCCGAAGAGCAAGATCGATGATGGCATCCAGAGTGGGGGGGAGATCGTGAACAGCGATCTCATCCTGAAGCCCGTCTGTCAACCCCTCGACAAACTGCGCTCGAAGAGCCGCTTCGTTCCAGTGGCAGGCAGCCGCTAAGGTCTTGAACTTGATGGCGTACTCTGTGACAGAGTGTTTTCCTTGGACCAAATGTGCCAACCGAGCCGCAGCGGCGTCCCGGCGAACGGAGCGATCAAATAGCTTCTCCATCTCCTCGCGAAATTCATCAAAGGATCGGCAGCAAGGATCGCCGGCATCCCACACAGCTGTAGCCCACTCACGAGCCTTGCCAGTCAGCAGGGTAATGACATATGCAACCCGGGTGCGCTCTGAAGCATTACGACGAGGCTGGAGGGCGAAGATCAAGGAACATTGTGATAAAAACGCTCGACAGGAGGCAGGATCGCCATCGTATGGTGGTGGGGCTGAGGCATGGGGCTCCGTCTCAAGCTGCTGACTAGTTTGCGAGGTGTTCTGCCACACCTGGTCAAGGCGAGAGGAAAGGTCAGTCATGCGAGTGGATAAATCCTCGACCTCCTGTGTCGTGGTGGTGAGACGGGCCGAGTGTTGGCCCAACCATGAGCCCTGACCGGAGAGCATCAACCTCCGCGGGATCCATCCTGGCAAGTTCGTCCTGTTACGAACGACACAACTCAAGAATCCCAGAGCAGAGGGTTTTAATGAAACACAGTTATCAGTGGGTATGTATAGATAATAAACAGTCAATGTCTTCATGTGATGTATGTGTGAATGTATGTGAGAAAATGCAAACACTCTAAGTGGGAAACACAGAAGGACATCCACTTCAAAAGACACTCGATGAAATCCTCACAGGGCACGTAGAGAGAATCCTGGTGGGACAACGAGAGAGAGTTCCAGGCGGGGCTCAGCGAGAGAGAGAGAGGCGGTCCGAGTCTTCAGCAGAGAATGTGCTGGACAGCGCACAGCAGGAGTCCGAGTCTTATGCAGGATTACGCGCAGAGCGCACTGCTGCTGGACAGCGCTTGATGTAGACGGGCACTCAGAGAATCCACGGACAGAGTGTTAACAGAGGCTTGGCGGGGACACACCACTCGGGAGAGACAGACAGCGGGGCGGGGAATCTGAAGAGATAAGGCAGCAGAGAGCACGGTAAACTATCCAGACAAAACTACACACAGGAACTCGTCACGACAGGACTAGAACTAGCCAGGCTAGCGGGCATGAACATACAAAGACGAACTTGCAAAGAACAAAGGGAACGAGGGGAATTTAAATCAAACCGGATTGGCCAATAATGAGAATCAGGTGCGGGTCGCAGGTGAGAAAAGTCAGAGGTAATGAGATCACCCGGTGGAAGACGCGCACGTGTGGAGCTGTCAAAACAAAAACACAACACATAGTGAAACAAAGACAAAGCAGCCAATAAGACCGAAATCATAACAAGTAGATGGCTTTGAAGCATGCTATTTGGCTGAAGCAAGGTAATGATTTTTTTCCTAATTGATTATTGGTTCCCGAAACACCTTTGCTGAATACTGTATAGATCCTCACAGAACTTTGATGCTCAAATTTACTTGCATGCTTCTATAAATGTCCTATCAGTTGCAAATTACTTATTTTTGTGATACGATCTTTATGTAACATTCTAATGCTTTTTGGCATAAAAGAAAAATCAATAATTTTGACCCAGTATAATGTATTTTGGCATTTGCTACAAATATACCTGTGCTACTTAAAGGGACATTCCACTTTTTTTGAAAATATGCTCATTTTCCAGCTCCCCTAGAGTTAAACATTTGATGCTTACTGTTTTGGAATCCATTCAGTAACCAAGTAACCAAGTAAAAGTAACCAAGGGGACTATTTTCGGGGAGTGCGTAATATCACTACGCCTGCTGCAGCCATGTTACATCAGCAAAGTCACTCATTATTACGCCAGTTTGAGAGTATAGTTCCTAGCCATATCTGCCTATAAAATCGCAGCTTTAATTTTCAGTCGGTCTAGTACAAGATGTAACTACAGAAGAGTCAAGTTTTAAATAAGAAAAATATCGAAACTTTTTAGTTATTTTTTTTGCGCGATGCTTATGGTCTAATCAGATTCAATGGATTGTGCTAAGCTATGCCAAAAGTGCTAGCGCCCATACTCTGAGATCAGCTGAATGGAAACTGTAAGAATCAAATGTCTAACTCTAGGGGAGCTGGAAAATTAGCATATTTTTTAATAAAAGTGGAGTGTCCCTTTAAGTAGCACAGGTATATATGTAGCAAATGCCAAAATACATTATAATGGGTCAAAATTATTGATTTTTCTTTTATGCCAAAAAGCATTAGAATGTTACATAAAGATCATATATATCAAAACTTTATTTTTGTGAGTATGCAGTTGCTAAGCACTTCATTTGGACAACTTTAAAGGCAATTTTCTCCACACCAAATTAAGGTTGCACCCTCAAATTCTATATTTTCAAATAATTTTTAAGTATCTCGGCAAAATCTTAACAAACAATACATCAATGGATGCTTTCAGATGATATATAAATCTCAATTTAACAAATGTTTGTGTTTTGTGGTCCAGGGTCACATTTATGTACAGTAGTATCAATTATGTAGTAACAATGACTTATAATTCATGCTATAGGCACAAAAAATGGTTCAAATATTCATTACATTAGTTATTTATAGTTATTAATTAGTTATAAATTGGCCTTGATAATACAACAGTCATTATGTAAGGAATAATTGACGACCGGCCTTTGAATTATTCAAAAATAATGCACACCAAAGGTGGTAATGTGGCACTACGCAACACATCATTTTCAAAATAAGGACAGAGTCAACTATTCCGCTTATACCACGGTTACCGCAGTCATTGCTAAAACATTGCTTTGGTGGTTATTTTAAGACATTTGACAGGTCATGTGTGCGTTTTACAGAAAAAATTATGCATGCCCATGGAACATTTCTCAACCAATCAGAATAAAGCATTCAACAGGCTTGTGGTTTTAGATTATGATGATTCATATTACTACTATAAATAATAATAGTAATAATTATAAGCATTGAGCTCAATACTCATGCATGTTTTTGATGTTCAGGTTGAAATATTTCTCCTGTGCTTCTGGTGATTGTAAGCAGCTTGCCCTGGCTGTAGCTGAGCCTTATGGGAATTGCAGTTTTTCTGTCTTTACGAGCTGTAGACAGCTTCAGAAGTACAGGATATTGTGCAGAGAGAGGATTGGATCTGGCAAGATCAACAGCAGGGTAAGGTGTGTTCTCTCTCTCTCTCTCTCTCTCTCTCTCTCTCTCACACACACACACACACACACACACACACACACACACACACACACACACACACACACACACACACACACACATGTGGTTCGAGTTTGCCGGCGTCTCAAGCTGAGAGCTCTCAGATACACACATACTCACACAGGCCACCCTGATCCCAAATAAATGTGCCAAGCCTCTGTGTGTGTGTTTAAAAAAATGCTTGACACTTATGCAGATTATATCTCCCAGCATTTTCTTGTATCTAAACGGAACCCCAGAGTCTCTTTGAAGTGTTCACATGTGTTTTTATGAATGTGTGTGTGTGTTCCTGGAATCAAAGGACTATATCGTTTTAATCTGATTCAAAGAAGGGATTGTGTTTCATTATTGTATTTTATTAAGTGTATAAAATGTGACACACTCACATTCTCCCCGTATTCACGCTAGATTTATTTCTCTCTCTCACACACACATGTTAGTGGGAGATGGACTGATGGAGTGCATTACTTGTATTATGCCATTTCTAAGAAATGTGGAAATTATTTAACACCCATATCACCCAAGTTATGTCAGTGGAATCATGATGTCATACCTCAGTCCAAGTGGAAATAAGGCCTGGAAATAGAAAGATGCAGTGAGAGCGAGCGAGAAAAAGAAATGGAGAGAGAGAGAGAGAGAGAGAGAGAGAGACAGAGAGAGAGAGAGAGAGAGACATAAATAGAGAGAGGAAACAAAATAAATCACTTTGGATAAAAGCTTCTCGAATGTTTTATGGCTTATCCATTAAATCTTAATGATTTAAATTTCTTAATAGTTTACAAGATACACATAAAAAGAGAAATTTTGTAGACATGTGTATCTTTTCCCATGCGGTCCTCCAGCTCCTTTATAAATTATCACAATATCTACAGAGATTTTGTTGAAATATGATGTTTGTGTGTACCTGGTAATGTCCCCACAAGGATAGGAAATACCAGTAAATTTGTGAACTCGTAAGGACATTTTCAAGTCCCCATGAGGAAAAAAGCTTAATAATCAAACAGAATGATGTTTATTGAAAATCTAGAATCCAGAATGTGTGTGCGTGTGTGCGTGCATGCATGTGTGTGCACGCTGCTAGACGTCTCAGTGGTCAGTAACTCTAATCAGGTTTTTCCCTCTTTCCTGTTTTTACCTCATTCCTGTGCTCATCTGCTGTTAATCTGACAGGAGGGAGTAAGATGGAGACTCATCCCGTTCTCATTTGCAACATAGCTCCGCTCCTTCTGAAACACGCACACACCACACCCATAAACAAGCATTAAGGAATTCGATAAAACAAGCATCTGTGACCCAGACATTTACAAACGGCTTTAATTTATATGCACGTTTCAATGTATTTAATACGCAATTCTCTGGAATAATTCAGTGTGATTGGTAAATTGCAGCATTTTGTAGTCAGTTACTTTTGTATAATGGCTTTCATTTTTACCAGTCAGTGATTGTCAAACAGAGTATCACTAATCCAGTTCGAATGAAACTTAAACTAAAAATGTGAAATGCACTGCATCCGAAATCGCAGACTGTGACAGTAGGTACTTAATTAGATAAGGATTAACCTACTCATCGACCGTTAGAACAGTAGGTACTAAATATATAGTATGAATATAGTTTTGAATTCGGATGTACAGTAATACATTCGCCATGTTGATACATCACATGACACATGTCGTCATAACAACAAGTTAGTTGTTAACTGGAATGATGTTAAACAATCGCAATTAAACCACAAGGGACAGCTGTTTAATATTGTTTTTGCATTTGAATAGAGCCGTATTACCACATATTTTAGTAAAACAACGCCTCTCCTTCTTCTTCTTTGTTGGATTAGCTCACGGGATAGTAAAGTGTCCTTTGATTGAACACTTCGGGATCTTGCCGGAAGTACACTAGTAGGTCATCCAGGTACTTTCGCCTACTGTTTTTAAAATACTATGAATTCGGACATAATACTTAACTCACCTAAAGTCTAATAAACTACTTTTGAAGAGCATTCAAGTTTGATTTCACATTGATTTCAATCTTTGACATAACCTTAGTCTATATTTAAAATGTTGTATCAAGGTTTTATTTTTTTATGTTAATTACATAATGTAAATAACAAACAAAAGTTTAGCTGAGTTTCACAGACTGGGTCACAAATGTGAAAATTTATGAATTTTTTACTAACCGAATCAAGTACGAGATGTTGCAATTGAATAACTCCATAAGGTACACTTGGACCTTCTATTTTTTTCTATACTAATGATGGTGCATGTCAAGATTCTAGTTTAATGCGCCATCCTGTATTATTGATAAAAAAAATGTTATTTGATGTATTGTATTTGATGTAATGCAATGTGTTCACGTGGTTTATGGTTCGAAAACACCTAGGGCTCTATCACACACCCGACGCAATTATCATTTTCATGTTTAGCGCCACGTTGCATTTGCGCCCAATTTTGCGCCCATGGGCGTTCTGGTCTGAAAACAAGGTGTGTTCAGGCGCATTGTTGGAACATTGCTATTTTGAGGCAACTAAACATAATGAGCCAGCTAGTAATATGCGTTAGTAAAAGTACGTTTGCTTATATATTGCTTATATGTAAAAGATTATTATTGAGTCGACCAATTACGAGACATTCGAAGGCGTAAAGAGCTGCTTCACCTTTTCTTTTTTTTTAAATGCTACCCCAAGGATTTATTGTATTTGGTGACTTTGTACCTCTGGATATGATGAGAACCGTTTTTAAGTAATGCTTTATAAAGAAAACTCACGGCACTGTCCGAGTGCTGAAGGCTCTCCACACGTTTGTAAATTCTTTATCTCTTGTTTGTTACAAATAAAGTATTTTTAGAGTACAAAACTTTTCTCATATTTGTAAATATTTTTTTTAAATAACACAGATCATGTAGGCTATCCATACATTTACAGCATTTAAAAGCCTGCTAATTTTACTTCCATGACTAAAAGAAAACGACTTTTAAGGGTTTAAATACCAAAAATAACAGTTTCAATACAAATGAAATCAACAAAATATTTTAATATCAATCCTAAACTGGTGGTCTTCTTCGTCCTCTTAGTTTTTCAGTTTACAAATTCTGCCTCCTATAAGAAATCGTCATGGCACAAAAGCAACTGGCTTTTAAAGGGAATGAGAGCTGTCATTGGTCATTGGTTTATTGCACGTTATGCCCCAAACACACCCATTACTCATTACGAGAATAGAAACAAACCTTTTAGGCAGTGCACTTAGCGCACAAACCATTTTTTGCGTCTTTAAATTACCAAAAGTGGAATCGGACATGCTGGTTTAGACCGTGCCCAATGTGCTTTAGACAGTGTGCTTTGATTGTTAAAATAGGGCACATTATTGTCCACATACCATACATTATTGTTGCTTCTCTAGGCCTTCCTTTCCGAAATGCGTAAATTTGTACAAAGCTCATCATTCTAAAAAATGTGGTGTGCTCTGATTGACCAGCTTTTCAATGCATTGTGATTTGCTGAATACCTCAAGCTTGTGATGGAAAGTGAAGCTCCTTATCATATTTGGGAGATTAGCTTCCAACCTAAAACAATGTCTGCATTTGTGATCGTAGAAACGTCAAACAACAAGGATTACTTTACACTGCTCAAAACTTGTGTTTAAATCATTGTTTGAATAGTCAGTAGCAAATTCTTGAAATATAAAAACACTTATGGTACATTCACACGGGGCGTCAGTGTTAACGCTTGATGGAGGGCGTGTCTGAAGCGTGGCCAACAGTCAATCACAAGGGCTGCAACACATGCTCCTCTGTTCTCCGGTCATCCATTAACGTATTTGTCTGGTTTTGCACTAGGTTATTTGCATAAAGCAATCTGTTTGGCTGATGCCAGCGTTGGCACTTGAAAAGTTGAGAAATGTTCAACTTCTGCTTGGAGCAATGGCAGTGACCTGACGCTGATGGATCCACAATTCAGTTTGGGAACGCATGACATCACCCATTCAAAGTAAATGAGAAGCGTTAACACTGACGCCCCATTGCAGGCTGTGAGTCAGAAGTGGGCGGAATTATGATAATGGGCATGGAGTCCACGTCAACTCGCTGTGGAAGAAAAACTGTTGACTAAAATCTTTGTGTTTATTGTAGTCCAAGAAAACAGATTTCAGTTAAAGACGAATTAGCGTTACTGTAGACTTTTGAAACTTTGGGATTTGTAACTTTGCAGATCCTGAACATGTAATAACACACACTTACACACCAAAACAAATGTAAAATCATGAAATGGAAAATAGGGTCTCTTTAATAATTCAATGTCATCTATGAGTTCCATTTTATAGTCAATATATTTAAAAGCAGCAAGTCATCGCAAAATATACATTAGCCAAACCCTCTCTAATCCTCTCAACAATAAGCTGATATGCCAGTATGCCAAAGTTACAAAAAAGCACAACAGATTCACCAGTGACAAGCACGTCAAACATTTGACCAATCAGGACATCTGAGCATGCAGGATAAACAATGCCTGTACCCAGGCCAGCTGACAGTCTTGCCTGGGCCGGGACAAGATAATTTTAGAGGGCCCCCCACCCCTTACTTTTTACTGGTAACAAGACATTTGGCATTATCAGATTCAGGACCCACGAATATTGCATATTATACATTGTATAAAACATTTAGTTAAAGGTGCAGTGTGTAATTTTTAGAAGGATCTCTTGACAGAAATGCAAAATAATATACAAAACTATATTATCAGGGGTGTATAAAGACCTTTTTATAATGAACCATTATGTTTTTATTACATTAGAATGAGACGTTTTTATCTACATACACAGAGGGTCCCCTTACGTGGAGGTCGCCATTTTGTGCCGCCATGTTTCTACAGAAACCTTTAACAGACAAACTTTTTTTACTAAGTTGTCTCTGACGATGACATGTTTTACCGGTGACGGCTACCGTAGCTTCTCTATGTGTTTCAAAAGCGAGGGGTGAGCAGTGTATTGAGCCGTTAGTTGCAATTTGCAACCTCACCACTAGATGCTTCTAAAATTTACACACTGCACCTTTAAATGTAGTACACTGAAAAAAATATTAATTGAATTTAATCAATTTATTTAAGCTACATTTAAACAAAAAAAAGATTAGTAAAGTAAAATAAAATATAAAACTTTTGTTTAAATGTAGCTTAAATAAATTGATTGCAACCACTTACCTTAAAAAAAATGATTAAATTCAATTAATAATTTTTTTCAGTGTACTGACACTGTATACTGACACAAAATATCATATAATCACGTATGAATTATGAACAGATTATTGGAAATATCAGTAAAACAACTTCAGCTAATATTATGCCGTGTTTGGACTAAAAATTGAATAAATATTACTCCTCTCTTTAGAAATTTGAAGTAAATTTCGTTTCGTTTTGTAGCTATAGCCCTTTTCATTTTTTTATTTCTGCACCCGTTGCAGCTGCGAGCAGCAGAGCAATCTGCCTCCGCTTTTTAAAAATAGTGTGTGTAGATAATAAACGTTTAAACTAACACTGTGATATGCTGAAAATATATATTTTATATAGTTGTTCTTGTAGCCTTATAGACAAGTGAAGTGTTGATTTGAGAGTTAAATTCATCAAACTTACTGTCGGCTGCTATAACCGCTTGTTGGTTATAATAAAAAAACTTTAACAAACAAAATACTCTAAAATGTAAATAAAAAAAGAAATATAACTATTTTGCCATTTAAAACAAATCTGAACTGCTTTAATTGCTGCAAGAGTAGTACAGCTGTGTAAGGAATCAAGGATTTATTTTTTGCTATTTCTGCGGATTTCTTTTGCAAAATCTATGCAGAATTTTGCAGAATAATAAAAAATGTTTTAAAACGATCTGAGAGAATGTGCGCTGTGAATATTACAAAACAAAAAAATATTTTATAATTACATTTTATTAAAGGATTACCCTGAATTAAACTGGACCAACATGAACCAACAGATAATGGACAATGTGCTGTCACGACCATAGAGTTTTATATAAATTACATATATTACTGTCTATAGTGTAACAGTAAAAAGAAAAAGCTTCTCATAATGAATGTAGCCTATATCAAGATAATTTCATCTGTTTAACAACACAATGTATATTTATCTTGTAAACGGATTTGAAATAATAAATAATTGTCGCGTCACTTAGCAGACGATAGAGATTTCATTATCTTCTCCGCGGTAAGTTTTATTTCAAATTCAAGTTTTACATATTAAATATTAAATAGTTTGTGCTTTCTCTCATAAAAACCTCACAGCAAACAGCACAGACTTCTAAACACACGCGATGCAGTGACTATATCTGCGGTCACAGATTCCTAATGGGGAGAATTAGGAATTCTATTTTCCTCTATTTTCCTCTATAAGGCCTATATTTTCTTCTTTTATTTTATTTTCTGAGCACCGGACTTGTGCTGAGTCTGACCAGACATTTTGAGCGTAATGAACTTCAAATCAAATGAATCAAATATTTTCTTTATTTTTTAACAATTATTCCATAGGTTCCAGTTCTGGGCCCCCCTCACCTTGGGCCCGGGACAACAGACCCGTTTGTCCCCCCCTGTCGGCGGGCGTGCCTGTACCTGCATTTAATGCATTTACTGACAAACAAGCTGAGATTTACTATAGATTAAATGTCATCGACTACTATCTTACATCCCCAAATTAATTTGGTGCAGGGAGTGTAACGATAGATAACACGCTGGAAGCAGATGCATGAAAAATGTAAACACAAGTTTATTCAGATGCTGACAAACACAGGAAACAGTAAAAAACAATGTCCAGATGACGGTAACGGTGATCGAAGGACTACGGTGGTAAGCGGATGATGGTGATTGTAGCTGTCGTTGGTGGAGTAGGTCTGTAGTGAATAATCCAAGGAGAGAAGACCGGAACATCCAACACGAAGACGACACAATAACAATCCACACGATGTACAAACAATTCAGAATGATACGGAGACCGAACACAGAACAAGGATCTGGAGGTTTGATTTTAGAAATGTGAAATGAAGGATGAATTCTCCTGTACGCAAGAGGGAGGTTAAGGCAAACTGTCACCGGGTTAAAGGGATAGTTCGGCCAAAAATTATATTAAACCCATGATTTACTCACCCCCAAGCTGTCGCGCGGTGTTGTTGTAGAAATATTCATATTTAAAACTTACGTTACGTTAATAAAGTTTTAAATATGAATATTTCTACAACAACACCGCGCGGATTACCCTCAGAAGACCTTTATTTATCATCCTGGAGCCGTTTGGATTTAATTTGTGAAGGATGGACGCACTTTTTTTGGACTTGAAGGTCGTGGACTATGGGTGGACCCCGTAACATTACATTTAATCAACTGAAAGATCTAAAACATTTTATAAAATATCCGAAAATGTGTTTGTCTGAAAAACGATGGACATATGCAACTCGGACAGCTTGGGGGTGAGTAAATCATGGGTTTAATATCATTTTTGGCCGAACTATCCCTTTAATGATTTTGACGACAACAAATGGGCCAATAAATTTGGGAGCAAGCTTATTCGAGACGGAACGCATCGGAATGTTCTGAGTAGAAAGCCACACTTTTTGACCAACGATGTATACGGGAGGCTTAGACTGGTGGCGATCGGCTTTAGCCTTGGTACACGCCCCCACCTGGAGTAGAGCTTTGCGAGCTCTAGTCCTGGTGCGGTGACACCTCTGGACATAGGCGTGGGTGGAGGGAACCGCAATCTCGGATTCCAGACTGGGAAAATTAGGTGGCTGGTAACCTAGACTACATTCAAAAGGGGATAGGCCCGTAGATGACACTGGTAACGAATTGTGCGTGTACTCCACCAAAGAGAGATATTGGCTCCAGGACGAAGGATTCTTGGAAGCCAAACATTGCAACACTCTTTCCACATCTTGGTTGGCTCGCTCGGTTTGACCATTGCTCTGGGGATAAAACCCGGAGGACAGACTCACAGTCGCTCCTAACAATTTGCAAAATTCTCTACAAAATTTGGACATGAACTGGGGACCCCTGTCTGAGACCACGTCTGTCAGAAGGCCATGTAAACGGAAGACGTGGTCTACGACAGTGACCGCTGTCTCCTTGGCTGATGGCAATTTGGGCAAGGGAATGAAATGAGTCGCCTTCGAGAATTGATGCACTACGGTTAAAATCACCGTATTACCCTGAGAGGGTGGGAGGGTGGTAATAAAAGGCGGGCGATTGGAAGTCTTACCAGTGGCACAAACCGAGCAAGCCAAAACAAAATCGTGAATGTCACGAGCCATACCCGGCCACCAGAATTGCTGTTTGACTAAAACTTAGTGCGACTCACCCCTGGATGACAAGCTACCTTGGAACAATGGCCCCACTGGATGACGTTGGTCCTCCGGCACAAATAAGCGATTCAGTGGGCAAGACGGAGGCGTTACCCCTTCTAAGGCTGTTAAAACCTTCGACTCGACCTCCCATTTGAGCGTGGAGACAAATAGGGTCTCTGGTAAAATTCGCTCAGGAGTAGTAGTACGATTGGAACGCTCAAAAAGTCGAAACAAAGCATCGGGTTTGATGTTTTTGGAACCCGGACCATATGAAAGAGTAAAATCGAAACGTCCGAAAAATAAAGCCCACCGAGCCTGCCTGGAGTTAAGTCTTTTGGCAGTTTTAATGTATTCGAGGTTCTTGTGGTCGATCCAAACGATAAAAGGTACACCCGAACCTTCTAACCAGTGACGCCATTCCTCTAATGCAAGTTTGGCTGCCAATAACTCTCTGTTGCCAATGTCATCATTACTTTCCGCCGGAGATGAGAAAAACGCGCAGGGATGAACCTTTCCGTCTTAGGGTGTGCGCTGGGAAAGCACTGCTCCTACCCCCACCTCTGACGCATCGACCTCCACTATGAACTGACGTGAGCGATCAGGGGAAACAAGGATGGGAGCTGAAACAAAGCAGCTTTTGATTTTGGCAAATCTTGGCTGCGTCTGATCACCTAAATGTTGTAATGGGGAGGTCAAGGCAGTCAGAGGAGCATCTAGTTGGCTGAAGTTGCGAATGAAACGCCGGTAAAAATTGGTGAACCCCTGAAATCTCTGCAGGGCCTTGTGAGAATCTGGGGATGGCCAATTCGCCACAGCCTTAACCTTATCAGGATCCATGTGGACACCCTCAGTCGAAACGATGTGCCCTAGGAAAGAAACAGACTGTGCATGAAAACCGCATTTTTCTGCCTTGACAAAAAGCCCATTCTCTAGCAACCGCAGAAGCACTCATCGTACGTGTTGCACATGTTCCTAGAGATGAAGGAAAAATCAATATGTCATCCAGGTAGACATATATGAACTGATCTACCATGTCACACAACACGTCATTAACGAGTGCTTGGAAGACCGCAGGCCAGTTCGTGAGCCCGAAAGGCCTCAGGTCTACTATCGGTCTTGGTCTTTTACCGGGCAATGATGGATTTGATGCCCTGTGCTGCCGCAGTATAAACACAAACCCAGGGACCTCCACTGGAGTTTCTCCTCCCGGGAAAGCCGAGCTTGACCCACCTGCATAGGCTCGAGATTGTTGAGAGGGCTGACCGCACCGCTGTTGCTGGGTAGAAGAGAGTCCAGTCTGACGGGTAACAGAGCAGTAGCTCTCCGGCGTGCTGCCTGGGTGAGTCGCACATCAACCCTGATGGCGAGGTCGATTAATGCGTTTAGTGAGGTAGGTAAATCCACCACATGGATCTCTTGTTGGATGCGGTCAGCCAGCCCATGCAGGAAATGATCCCACTGCGCTTCTTCGTTCCACCTGCACTCCGCTGCCAGGGTGCGAAACTCAATCGCGTAGTCAAAAACAGATTTGTTCCCCTGGTGGAGTTCGGAGAGGAGTCTTGCGGCTTCTGTCCCGGCAACGGAGTGATCGAAAACCCTCTTCATTTCGTCGGATAGGGAGGAGAACGAAGAACAGCAGTCGTCACGGTTCTCCCAAACCACCGTCCCCCAGAGGGCTGCCTTTCCAGTCAGGAGTGACAGCACGAATGCCACCTTCGTTTGCTCGCTGGAAAATGTTCAGGGTTGCAAAGCAAAACGGAGAGAACAGTGAGAAAGGAATGTACGACAGAAACTCGGCTCACCCGCATATTTCTCTGGGATGGGAAGTTTCGGCTCCGACTGAAAAGCGCCCTCTGGTGAAGTAGATGTAGCGGGGGGGGGGGGGGGGGGACGGTAGGCGCAGTGGGAGGTTGTTGATGTTGTAGGGTCAGCTCGGACACCTTCGTCACCATTTAGACCACTTGACCCATCTCCTCAATAACTTTGTTCTGACTGTCCATCCTATGGAGAAACTCTTTGAGAGGAGATGGGGAGTGATTTCCTGCTGCTTCCATTTATGGCAAGATCCTTCTGTAACTATAGATAACACGCTGGAAGCAGATGCAGGAAAAATGTCAACACAAGTTTATTCAGATGCTGACAAACACAGGAAAAAGTAACAAAAAATGTCCAGATGACTGTAACGGTGATCGAAGGACTACGGTGGTAAGCGGGTGATGGTGATTGTAGCTGTTGTTGGTGGAGTATGTCTGTAGTAAATAATCCAAGGAAATAAGACCGGAACATCCAACATGAAGACAACACAATAACAATCCACACGCTGTACAAACAATCCAGAATGATACGGAGACCGAACAGAGAACAAGGATCTGGCAGGGAACAGAAAGCTGAGTGAGTATTTATGGAGAGTGTGTAATGATGAGCAGCTGGAGTGAGACAATCAACACAGGTGAAGGGAATATGGATAACGAGCACATGACATCACAGTTGAGTAAACACCATACACAAGACACGGTGGAAACAGTGTGTTTGCCTACCGTGACAGGGAGTTGGGCTGTGTCATCAATAAACTTTTTTATGAAGTTGTAAAATGTTTAAACAACATTTTAATGATAAATATACTTGCAACAAATAGCATACTTAAGTGTGATTTGTAAATGATTTTCAGAATCAATAAAATGTTTTAGCTCTATTTAGTACTGCTGATGTAGTTACACTGTAAAGTGTTTTCATTTGTAACCAATGTGGTTATTAAATTTCCTTTTAGTGAGCTATTTTGAAGCCAAATTTTCTGATGAATGCAAACACATTTTTCAAGTGAAGCAGATTTTGTTGCTCTGTATGAAAAAGTGGGTTTAGTGGCTGATCACAAGCAGCTGACATGCAAATAGCTTGGTTAACTAAAGGGTTAACTCTAGGTTGGTTAACTAAAAGTTAACTAAGAAAAGACTCTCTTGATACTCACATAACATTATTTCTTAATGAAGAGAGTTTTTTGAGAACACAGAAGATATTCTGGCTTTGAAAATGTTTTAGGCTTAGGATCATTTTAATTCTACTGCACAGTCCTGCTCAACATCTGAAACATGCATAGTAATACCTGTTTATAAACTCAACATTTTCTTCCAGTGCATCAACTTACACACTTTTGTAACATCTGTAAACATTCCCTATGTTTTTCCATTGGTATTTTTTGTAATATTATTGCCCAAGACTAAGAGTCAGAGAGCAGTCATTGATGTTGTTGTTGTGACTTAATTTGCATGTTTGCTAAATATTTTCAGCCAGCGGTTCCATGCTGGCAGGCAACTAAAATTCTTTTTGCTCAAAAGAAAAGCAAGATATGACTTGGTAAGGCTGTCTACTTCAAAAGAATCGAGCATTACAACACATTATTTTCTTATGTTCCCAGCTTGTCACTGCTAGATTCGGTATTCCATAATCTTAGTTTATTTAGATCAAAATAAAACAGGTTGTTTAAATTACTGTTTACAAACATATACTATAACCGGAAGGTTTCTGTCTCACCCTTTTTGAACTGCTCTGACCGCAAAAGGATAGATTACTTATATCTTTTAAAAAGACCATACATGAGTTTGATTTAAAATGGTTAGTTTTGGTTTGGTGCTGAATTAGCTGGTGCATTATCATAGTGCATCATGTTTATCACCAGCTGACAAGCATGGTCTCGACACAGCATTGTGTTAGCAGAGAACACACATTGAAAAAATGTATACCTACACTATAAGTAGGTATACAGCACCAGCATCCAAAACACAACATTCTGTATCCTGACCAGCAGTGCTTATCTTTTCAACATGGTAGGTCAAACCAGGAATGCATTTATTATTATTGTTTTGTACTTAATATTTTGGTTGCACTTTATTTTACAGTATGTGGACTTACCTCAAACATATATGGTAAATATGTTGTACTTACAGACAAATGACAGGTACTTGTGTACATATATGTTAAATAATAACAAAAACTACTGTACTTACAATTGTATATAAACGGTAACTGTGTGGTACATGCAGGCAAGTGTAAGTTAATGAAAGGCACTTATACTGTATGTATATGATAACTAATAAAAAACATTGCTGCAGACCTACCATCTAAGTTATAGCATAATATACATGCCACTGTAAGTTACATTAACTAGTAAGACCATAAAATAAGATTCATGGTTGTTATCATTACCTCAATGTTTGTTATTAGTTATCATACACATACACTATAAGCACCTGCCATTAACTTACACTGGCCTGTAAGTACTAAACACTTACCATGTACATACAATTTGTAAGGGCAGTAGTGTTAGTTATTAGTTATCAAAGACGTACACTATAAGTACCTGCCATTAACTTGCCTGTAAGTACTAAATAATTCTATTGTACATTCATTTGTAAGTACAGGAGTGTTTCTTGTTAGTTACAGTATACCTAAACTATACTGTAAGTATGTATCTGGTATTACCTTTTACTTTTCTAGAGTTACATAATAACTACTAGGTATGTACTACAGTAAGTACAGTAATGAAACCATTTTATTACCATGCAGATACATAAAAGTGAGTTCCACACATTTGTCTTTAAGTACAACACATTAACCATATGTGACCAGTCACGGAAAGGAGGGACACAAGTCGGATCTGGGGCATTTTGAGTTATTCATAGATTTTGAAAGTGCAGTTTCTAAGCTTTCTGACGATGTGTAACACATGGAAATCTGATAAGATTTGGAGAAGTTGTGGCCATTTGAATGTAACACATTCAAGAAGGAGAATGCTAAGAAATTTGAGAAAGAAAAAAGTTAACACTTTCCCTTTTCCCTGGCTGGAGAGACAATAGGGCTCATTTACATCTCATTTAGCTAAGCCATACCCCCTGTAAAGCCGTTTTGAGATACAGATGTTCTACATATGCATCATATGTAGTATTTTATTACAGAAGTCCAATGAACAACATGCAAAAATAAACAGGACTTTTACCTTTGTGTGGATCACAAGTCGAATCCAGTCTGTTTTAGATGTGTGAATCATCCAATGATTTTTGCCCACAAATGCGTATAATCCGTGAAATATAGATAGTCTATTGTTTACATCAGATTTCGCTATAATATACAATTTGAGGACTATTTACATCGTAACATGTAAGGGTATATCAGATTACAGTCCGGTATTTGCGTTCCGTTAAACACATGAACCCGCCTTCAAATTTTGAATTTAAAATAGGGTCTCTGTGTAACTTATGAGTTTGACTTCATGCTGCGCTGCAAGACGTCAAAGTACCGCGAGAGCGAGTCGAAATTAAACTACTCCGTAAGATTTCTTGAAGAGCTCTCGTACTTTGACGTCATCCGACTGCGGCGCCCCATAAAGTCAGTGACGCGGCTGACGTACGATGCGGCTGACTGTTATTTGTTCCGCCCCAGCTTCTTTTATCTTTCTTTTGTTTTGTGCGCCCGAGCTTCATTTACAGTCTGGGGAGACGCACGCTATAAGTTTGAAAAAAATAAATAAAACTAAGCAAACATGTCTGAGGAACAGGGCAGCCGCGTCACTACAAGTCACGTGACTTCAAGCTCGAGCCGGAAGAGAAGACAATGCTGAATAAAGTCGTAATTCTTGCTATTTTTGGACCAAACTGTATTTTCGATGCTTCACCACAATCTCACTGACCCACTGATGTCACATGGACTACTTTGATGATGTTTTTATTACCTTTCTGGACATGGAAACCGTACATAGATTTTCAATGGAGGAAACAGAAAGCTCTCGGACTAAATCTAAAGTTAAAACATCTTAAACTGTGTTCCGAAGATGAACGGAGGTCTTCCGAGTTTAGTACGACATACGGGTAAGTCATTAATTACATTATTTTCAGTTTTGGGCGAGCTATCCTCATTCAGTAGTCACGCTGTTCCCTGTGGGGGTGGAGGCGAAAACACAAGCTTATCCAGTATGTAAATATACACACAGACAATGACGCCCCCCGCTGCACACTAGAATCTCTGGAAAAACAAGCCTATTTCAACCGCAAAATGTACGCTTTTAAATATACATAAACTGCTATCTCAAACATGGAGAAGCTTCTTCGTGATCTCAACTAACAGATTCTGCAATAAAACGAAAATCACAAATTTCGAAAAAAAAACTTTGATTCTCATTTTCTCGAAACTTGTGCTGCCGACTTGTGTCCCTGGTTTCCGTGACGGGTCACATATATGTAAAAGGTAAGTGTCAGGGTAGGAAATCTATTGTTTCCTACATATCATGTGTTTGTGTGTGTATGTGTTTACTCACCGCTCTGCCATGTGCTCATCAGCCTTATCCCGTTCACCTGTGTTGATTGTCTCGCTCCAGCTGCTCATCATTACAGCCTCTCCATAAATACTCACTCAAGCTCTCTGTTCCCTGCCAGATCCTCACTCTTTGTTCAATCACTCGTGTTGTTTGGACTTCCTTGTTGGCGTGTTTGGATTACAGTGTCTTCAGTTGGATTGTGTGTTGTAGCTGTCGTCTTCGTGTGGATGTTCCCGTGTTCAGCCTGGATTTTCACCACTGGTCACCACTCCACCAACATCACCATCAACAACACCGTCACCAACTTACCACCTTAGTCTGTCGCCACCATTGCCAACAACCGGACCCATTCCTGACTGTTCATCCTTTGTGTCATTTATAAACTCTGTTGTTTAATAAATCTGTGTTTTCACCTGCAACTGCTTCCGTCTCACAGCGTGTCATTACAGAAGGATCTGGCCAACATGGAAGCAGCAGGAGATCAACACGCCTCCAAGTTAGAGGATTTCCTTCAGCATACCCCGCATAGAATGGATCATCAAGACAGATCCATTGAAGAACTGCGTAAGGCCGACCAAGCAATGGTAGCGAAGGTATCCAAGCTCTTCCAGCGAGCACAACATCAACCACCACCCACTGCGCCCCCCACACCATCATCACCTCCAGGCGGTAGTTCACATCCTGAGCCTCGTCTACCCATTCCCGAGACATATTCCGGTGAGCCCAACTACTGTCGCACTTTTTTGTCTCACTGTTCTCTCCATTTCTCAACAGCCCAAAACTTTCTTCCTCGAGGAGACGAAGGTTGCTTTCATGCTGTCGCTACTGACGGGTAAGGCTGCCCTCTGGGGGACGGCCTTGTGGGAAAATAGAGATATCTGCAGCTCCTCGTTCGCCCTTCTTTCAGAAGAGATGAAGAGGGTATTGGATCACTCCGTCGCCGGGAGAGAAGCAGCTAGACTCCTCTCCGAGCTCCGACAGGAGGACCGATCGGTCTCTGACTACGCTATCAAGTTCCGCACCCTGGCGGCGGAGTGTAGGTGGAACGAGGAGGTGCAGTGGGATCATTTCCTGCATGGGCTAGTGGATCGGATCCAACGGGAGATTATGACCACGGAACTTCCCTCGTCTCTCAATGGTCTCGTGGATTTAGCGATCCGGGTCGATGCTAGACTTTCCCAGGCCACAAGAAGGAGGACATCCACTGGCATACCGCGTAGACCTGAGTTCAACAGTCCCTCCAGCGAGATCTCCACCATCGTTCTCCCAGATCCGGAGCCCATGCAGGTGGGTTGAGCTCGGCTTTCCTGGGAGGAGAAAAACCGGCAGAGATCCCAGGGACTATGTTTATACTGTGGTGAAGCGGGGAATCAGTTACAACGGTGCCCAGTAGAGAGACCAAGTCCGGTAGTAAAACGGAGGCTACTATCGGGCGGGATCTCTGCTCTCAAGACCTCGACTACATCTACTCTCCTCCTGGTGAGACTACGGTGGTCGACTCATTCACACCGACCACGCACTTTTGGACTCCGGGGCTGAGGGGAATTTTATCGACCATTCACTTGCACGTAAGCTCAAGATCCCTTTCATCCCTCTCACCCACCAGATTGCACCGGTTGCCCTTAATGGACACCAACTTCCCACCATTAAGTTCACCACGGAACCTGTCACTCTTATCACCTCTGGCCCATAGTCCATGGACATCCTTCCAGGGAGCTACACCTTGTATGCGACCTTTTGAACTGCCGTTGCGACCCTAATTTTTAATGGGTCGCAAATGTGCTACCTAATGTTTTAGACAATATGCTATGATTTACTATGAGCATTTATTAAAGGGATAGTTCGGCCAAAAACGATATTAAACCCATGATTTACTCACCCCCAAGCTGTCCGAGTTGCATATGTCCATCGTTTTTCAGACAAACACATTTTCGGATATTTTAGAAAATATTTTATATCCTTCAGTTGATTAAATGTAATATTACGGGGTCCAGCAATAGTCCACGACCTTCAAGTCCAAAAAAAGTGCGTCCATCCTTCACAATTTAAATCCAAACGGCTCCAGGATGATAAACAAAGGTCTTCTGTGGGTAATCCGTGCGGTGTTGTTGTAGAAATATCCATATTTAAAATGTTATTAACGTTATAAACTACCTTCCGGTAGCGCCGCCATCTTAGACTCAGGAGAGAGTATTAGCGTAGTGTACGCACTTTTCTTAGTGACGTATGACAAATTCGGAGGGCGGGGGCACAGAGCAGCAGCAGAGAAACTCTGTACGCTGCGTAAGGTCTCATCCTGAATGCGCATCACTCTAAGATGGCGGCGCTACCGGAAGGTAGTTTATAACGTTAATAACATTTTAAATATGGATATTTCTACAACAACACCGCACGGATTACCCACAGAAGACCTTTGTTTATCATCCTGGAGCCGTTTGGATTTAATTTGTGAAGGATGGACGCACTTTTTTTGGACTTGAAGGTCGTGGACTATTGCTGGACCCCGTAACATTACATTTAATCAACTGAAAGATATAAAATATTTTCTAAAATATCCGAAAATGTGTTTGTCTGAAAAACGATGGACATATGCAACTCGGACAGCTTGGGGGTGAGTAAATCATGGGTTTAATATCGTTTTTGGCCGAACTATCCCTTTAAAACAGAAAAGTGGATTTTAAGAATACGTTTTATAACGTGCTCTGAGCCATCAACACGTTGGCTTCATTTTGCGTGAAAGCACGTCGTGTCTCTCCCTATCAGTATGCGTTTGCGTGCTCAGCTGTTTCTCAATAGGTGCGACGCGACTCAAGCGCAGTGTCTTCCATGTTTCTGAACTTGAGCAGAGGTCTTTCTTCACTGAGGACGCGGGACCCGTATTGTTCCGGGTTTATATTTTAAATGGTCTGACTCTGTCGGGTCCGGTTAGGTCCTAGATTAATTACTTTGGGTCCCAAGTCTGATTAATGTTGTATTTATAACCCGAGTCGATCGGAAAACGGCCATGAGCGCTACCGCGCTAAAGCTCGAGTGCAGTTTCAGCGTGCCTTCGGTTTCTATGGCGATGGTTCTTGTTACGACCACGCGCTGCATTTTCTTTCTCACATTTTTTTAATAATCTTATTATTAATAAACCATATCTTTTCTAAAACCATATCCATATTAAGTTTGGACAGAGATTGTAGCAAAAAGCAATGCTAATGTCAAGCCAATTTCACTGAACGAGCAAAGCAATGTAAAGTCTGTCACCGGGACAGCAAGTAGACTTTTAAATCTGAAATAATGAGTGGATTAAGCTTTTTAAATCGGCAATAGAGAAATAGAAAGATAGAGCAGAAGCAGTAAAAGTGCCTATCTTATAGAAATTATTAACATTATAACATCAGTCATAACATCAGTCACATTTATAATCTATAGACCTGCACTGTCTATTAATATACTATACATAGTATTGTATTATATTGAGTTTGATAAAAGGGGTCTAATTGCTTCATATATCAGTGCAAAACAGTAAGTGTTTTCGTGATGCTTTGACAAACAGTGTCAGCTTTGTTAATGGCAAAGAAAGTTTGGGGTGGTTAGATTAATGAAATATAATGTGAAATTAATATTCATTTTCAATAAATCAAAGTATTGTGTTGTGTCACACATTATTAGTTCTTCGTCACATGTATAGTAGACCATTATTTGTCAGTGGGTAATAATTGCCATTTTCACCGGCTACCACCACCAAGTACATTTCAGATCTGTGGGAAACACTGCAACGTTTAAGAAAACAAGGCATGTGGTTTAAAAGATGGCAAGTAAAATAAAAAGCATATCTGTATGCAATACAGTTTCATTATTGTTCATTATTATCCAGAGCGTCTTAATATAACTTGAAAAAAATATGTGCGACCAAATCATATTTTGCGCCAGTAACTGAAAAAGTTGGTAGCGCAAGTGCCACCAGTGGAAAAGGTTAATGTAGTTCCCTGCCTTCGCTCCACACGCATAACCCCAAAATAGACTGGAAACTGAGTTCCGTTACCAGCTGGAGCGAGGAGTGTCATAAGTCTTGTCTTGTCTCTGCCTGTCTTACTGTTTCTGAGTCTGTGTTTCAGGGGGAAGCAGTGGAATTGTCTAACGCGCCCGCGGAGTACCACGACCTGAAGGAGGTGATCAGTAAGTCTCGGACTGATTCTCTCCCTTCTCATCATCCCTATGCCATAGATTTATTGCCAGGTACGATTCCGCCTAAAGGCAAGTTATACTCTCTGTCTGTTCCGGAGATGGATGCCATGGAGAAATATATTTCCGATTCTCTAGCAACGGGGTTCATCCGGCCTTCCTCTTCTCCAGCAGGGGCGGGGTTCTTTTTTGTGGGGAAGAAGGACGGATCCTTGCGACCTTACATTGACTACCGAGGGTTGAATAACATAACGGTAAAGAATACTTATCTTTTGCCGTTGATGTCTTCAGCCTTCGAGAGGTTGCAGGGAGCATCTCTGTTCACTAAATTGGACTTACGTAATGCTTATCATTTGGTCCGCATCAGGGAGGGGGAAGAATGGAAGACTGCTTTTAACACCCTTAGAGGCCATTTTGAGTATTGCGTCATGCCTTTCGGGCTAACAAACTCGCCTTTGGTCTTCCAAGCACTCGTTAATGATGTGTTGCGAGACATGGTAGATCAGTTCATTTATGTCTACCTGGATGACATATAGAGTTTTTCTTCGTCTCTCCAGGAACATTTGCAACACATACGACGAGTGCTTCTGCGTTTGCTAGAGAATTGCTTTTTGTCAAGGCTGAGAAATGCGTTTTTCATGCACAGTCTGTTTCTTTTCTAGGACACATAATTTCGACTGAGGGTGTTCGCATGGATCACAAGGTTAAGGCTGTGGTAGATTGGCCATCCCCAGAGTCTCGCAAGGCTCTGCAGAGATTTCTGGGGTTCACCAATTTTTACCGGCGTTTCATTCGCAATTTCAGCCTACTAGCCGCACCTCTGACCGCCTTGACCTCCCCTAGTTCTACGTTCAGGTGGTCAGGCGCAGCTGAGGCTGCGTTTGCCAAACTTAAAAGCTGCTTCATTTCAGCTCCCATTCTAGTTACCCCTGATCGCTCACGTCAGTTCATAGTGGAGGTCGACCCGTCAGAGGTGGGGGTAGGAGCAGTTCTTTCCCAGCGCGCATCCTCAGACGGAAAGGTTCATCCTTGCGCGTTTTTCTCTCATCGTTTATCTCCTGCGGAAACAAACTATGACATTGGCAAAAGAGGGTTGTTGGCGGTCAAACTAGCACTGGAGGAATGGCGTCATTGGCTTTAGGGGTCGGGGGTACCTTTCATAGTGTGGACCGACCATAAGGATCTAGAATATATTAAAACTGCCAAAAGACTCAAATCCAGGCAGGCTCGATGGGCTCTTTTTTTCGGCCGTTTTGATTTTACACTCTTACCGTCCGGGTTCCAAAAACACAGAACCCGATGCTTTGTCCCGTCTTTTTGAGCGTTCCGATTGTACTGCCACTCCCGAGCGTATTTTGCTGGAGACCATCATTATCTCCACGCTCAGATGGGAGGTCGAATAGAAGGTATTGACAGCCTTAGAAGGGGTAATGCCCCCGGCTCACTGCCCACCGAACTGATTATTTTTTATTTTTTAGAGTTGCGGTCCGATGTCATTCAGTGGGGTCATTGCTCCAGTGTGGCTTGTCATCCAGGGGGTTAGTCGAACTAGATTTCTAGTCAAGCAACGATTTTGTTGGCCAGGTATGGCTCGCGACATTCACGATTTTGTCTTGGCTTGCTCGGTTTGCGCCCCTGGTAAGACTTCCAATCGCCCTCCGGATGGGTTACTTTTACCGCTGTCAGTCCCCTCACTAGATTTCCTCACCGCACTCCCACCCTCCCACGGGAATACGGTGATTTTAACCGCAGTGGACCGATTCTCGAAGGCGACCCACTTTATTCCCTTTCCCAAATTACCTTCAGCCAAGGAGACAGCGGTAACTGTCATTGACCACGTCTTCCGAATACATGGCCTCCCGACAGAGGTGGTCTCTGACAGAGGTCCCCAATTCGTGTCCAAATTTTGGCGAGAATTTTGCCAATTGCTAGAAGCGACTGTTAGTCTTTCGTCAGGGTTCCATCCCCAGAGCAATGGTCAAACCGAGCGAGCCAATCAGGATGTCGAAAGGATGTTGCGATGTTTTGTCTCCAAGAATCCTTCGTCCTGGAGCCAGCATCTCTCGATGGTAAAGTACGCACACAATTCGTTGCCAGTGTCATCCACCGGCCTATCTCCATTCAAGTGTAGCTTAGGTTACCAACCACCAAATTTTCCCAGTCTGGAATCGGAGGTTTCGGTCCCCTTTGCCTACGCACTAGTCCAGAGGTGTTACTGGAGAAGCTCTGCTCCAGGCAAGGTCGCGCACCAAGGCTAAGGCTGATCGCCACCGGTCGAAGCCTCCCGTCTACGTTGTCGGACAAAAAGTGTGGCTTTCTACTCAAAACATTCCGATGCATTCCGTATCGAATAAACTTGCTCCCAAATTTATTGGCCCGTTCGCTGTTACCAAAATCATTAATCCGGTAACAGTGCGCCTCAACCTCCCTCCTGCATACAGGAGAATTCATCCTGCGTTCCATGTCTCCAAAATTATAATCCGCCTGCCCCAGTCCCCCCCCCCGCCTCGTCTCGTAGAAGGGGAACCCACGTATTCGGTTAATCGCATGCTGGACTCTGGACGTGGATTTCAGTACTTGGTGGATTGGGAAGGTTATGGTCCGGAGGAGAGAAGGTGGGTTTCTGCTCGGGACATATTGGATCACCGCCTTATTGATGATTACAATCAACAGGTAAAGCAGGCTGGGAACGTCAAGTGACGTCCTAGGGGAGGGGGTACTGTCACGGTAGGAAATCCATTGTTTCCTCCGTGTCATGTGTGTGTATGTGTTTACTCACCGCTCTGCCATGTGCTCATCAGCCTCATCCCGTTCACCTATGTGTTGATTGTCTCGCTTCAGCTGCTCATCATTACAGCCACTCCATAAATACTCACTCAAGCTCTCTGTTCCCTGCCAGATCCTTACTCTTTGTTCAGTCACTCGTTTTGTTTGGACTTCCATGTTGGCGTGTTTGGATTACCGTGTCTTCAGTTGGATTGTGTGTTGTAGCTGTCGTCTTCATGTGGATGTTCCCGTGTTCAGCCTGGATTTTCACCACTGGTCACCACTCCACCAACATCACCATCAACAACACTGTCACCAACTTACCACCGTAGTCTGTTGCCGCCACCATTGCCAACAACCGGACCCATTCCTGCCTGTTCATCCTTTGTGTCATTTATAAACTCTGTTGTTTAATAAATCTGTGTTTTCACCTGCAACTGCTTCCGTCTCACAGCGTGTTATTACAGTAAGTACATGTACTATAATAAAGTGCTACCATTTTAATAACACTAGATTTAACACTTTTTTTTTACATGGAATATCTATACGTACTAAGGGCAGTTTTTTTGCACTCAGCATCTTTTGTACATTTACATAGGCACTTTGATCCATAGCAAATTAGTTTATTGCATGTTCATTTTAGCAAAAACTTTGCTCTATGGCCCACTATTTTTAAAATGCTGTAAAGTGCTCAGTGCTCATATTTTTACTGTAGCAAATTATATTCTTATGTATTAACTCAATCAGACTAACCTAATCAGTATTTAATTTATTAGACCAGTCTTAAAACTTTTCCTCCATTTCCTCAGTTTCCTGTCTTTTATTGGACCATCCAAAATGATATAAAGTACTGCAACGCTACTTATCAGTGAATGCAAATACCATGGACTTATTTCTTATCTGTCTTGGAGAGAAAGGAAAATTCATTCCATTGCATATTTCTCAGTAAGTTACTTAGGTTTAATTACTTAGATTTAGACAGACGATACAAGTATGTCCATTGAAGTATGAAAAAAATAAAAAAGAGTTTAAGAGCATCTTGGAAATTGAAATTGTAGACTATCTCACATTTTTCTGTCTCCTTGCATATAATCCCAGATGATTTGTGATGCTTTCACATATAGTTAATTTTAAAAGAACCAAACCAAGTTCACTTAAAGTGAACTAGCCGAATGTAATCTCAGTCCTTTTGGTGTTTACAATATAGTGGACCCAAGGACCCAGTTCTGTTTTTGGTCCTCTTTAGAATTGAAGTGATCTCAGACTCTTTCTTGTCACATTAGAACTTCATGAGAACTCAGACCCAGCTTTCTGTGCAGCAGTTCTTATTTATACATGTCAAAATGACACGCTAAGTAAACCGTGACCTCCTTGCTTTCACATGTCAAAAAGAAATCAAACCACAAAGAACCCAAAACCAAACCATACTTAGACCACCTCCAGATGTGGTCTATGTTCGGTTCGCTTTTGGGTCCGTTTAGATGTGTCTGAGATCACTTGGTTTGTTCACATACACCCTGAACTGTTTGAAGGGCTTAAATAATCTAGGTGTGAAAACACCCAGTGATGATGAGGTGTATTTCAACTTTTTGATTGGTCCCTTTCTAATTTGAATACTTTTGAACAATTGCATCATACATGGTTTATAATCAAATTACCTTATCTGTGAGTCCTGTATAGATATAAAGGTTGTGACTGGTGAACACATTTGACTCAATGTTCATAAAGTGAGAATATGTGTTTATTGTGTTCAAACTGTGATGATGTTGTGATGTTTTAAAAAGCTAGCCCCTTCTAAATGAGCACCTTTTTGGTTTGCCCTTAACCCGATAAAGCCTACCCTTCCCAATTTTCGACAATAAAAAACCTAACAGGCAAATAAAGCACAGTGCATTTATTGCAAAAAATGACCCGAAAACTGATGTTGTCGTGACAACCCCCAATAAACAGACTTTTAAATGATGTGATAGCACATAAGTTAACCAACTAATATAGACAAAAATATTAAATAAAATTCAGGAAACGGGGCTAAATGTAAAAACAGCTCTTATCTTTTGTCGTCTTGCAGTTTTTATTGCACAAGTGGCCTTATTCAAAAAGGTGCGCAAATAATTAATACAATTTACTGCGACTGCACTACAATTCCCAGTGGTACTGTAAGAAGGTGTTTATTTATCCACAGAGAACAAATTAGTTTGAATGTTAATACTAAAAAGGATTTTAATTGCGAAAACACGGGTAAAGAACTACACTACTCACAATGTTTAAGTAAGATCCAACCACGATTATAATAGCAGCCGTCATCATGAGACCTCCTGGAGACAGCAGACGACTCTGGGCCAGATCCGCACCGGATCTAGAACTGCTGATTTCGTTGTAGATCCGGCCCAAAGTCGTCTTCTGTCAATTATAAGTTATGTTCAACATCAAGCTGCACTGAAAGAATGAAAGTACCGCGAATGTGATTTGATTGCTCCCGCAATACTTTCATGTCATTCGCCTGTCGGTTCCTGTGACGCAGAATGAAGTCAAACACAATGTTCAGATATGTTCTACTCAACATCTAAAAAAAATATCTTAGCATCATATTCCTGTGGGCGGAGTTTAGTCAAAAACTGATTTATAGGCCCTGTCCCAAATGGCGCACTTCATGTGGACTTTCGGTCTTGTGGCCTTAAATTGCGCGTTCTCGCTTAGTCTACGAGTCCGTAGGGTGTCCCATCTGTCATTTTTACGCTTTGAAGTGTGCTCATCAGCGCCTCCTTTGCCCCCTTGATGCGGTCTTCAGCGAAGCCCGCACTGCAGCAGGCTTCGCGCACTTTGCCAACCCAGAAGTCCTTGCGAAAGGGCAATCAGACCAATCAGGCAACGGAAGGGAGGAGTTCACACTGACGGGCAACCTCTCTTCCTATTTCCGGGGTGATGCTCGAGTCTGTCCCAAAATACGACTCCGGTGCACCCACGTGGACTCACATCAAGGGTCCCTAAAGTCTGGACTACGTGATGTCATCAAAGTGTGGACTCTGAGGAGGACCACAAGTCCGGAGTGTGCCATTTGGGACAGGGCCATTGACGTCATTCAACCAGGAAGTAGAGGGCTGTAGTCCAAACCGGCCCTTCGCTGTAGGCTTTGAAAGGGGACTTCTGTTAAAAAAAATATTTTGCTCTAACAGCAACATTACTAACTAACTAAAGTTTGAAAAATGGGATCAGGAAGAACTTGAACTTTAAGAGTTGGGTTAGGCGCAAATGTCTAAATAGTGTAATGTAAATGCAGTTCTGCTGGCTATTTAAATTAAAAAACATGCATTGACATACACTATATGTCATAATGATAATGTCAAATTTAAAGGGTGACATTTCGCAAGACTTTTTTAAGATGCAAATAAATCTTTAGTGTCCCCAGAGTACATATGTGAAGTTTAATCTCTGCACTAAATGGCAGTGTCGTGGTTGGATAGTGTAGATCAGTGGTTTTCAAGCTGGTGGCTCCTAAA
The DNA here is from genome assembly GCF_030506205.2 of Paramisgurnus dabryanus. Taxonomy (NCBI): domain Eukaryota; kingdom Metazoa; phylum Chordata; class Actinopteri; order Cypriniformes; family Cobitidae; genus Paramisgurnus; species Paramisgurnus dabryanus. Next base: position 43,732,871 of record NC_133340.1, on the reverse strand, counting down.
AAAATAAGGCTACTAACCAAAAGCACTACTTTTTTGTATCATTTTTTTTTTATTAAAATGTTGAGTTTTAGAACAGTTTTTGTCACAAATTTTCTTTGGGGGGCCACGAAGGAATGCACCGTACAAAAGGGGGGGCGCACGCTGAACAAGTTTGGGAACCTCTGGTGTAGATTAAGGGGTGGTATTATCCCCTTTTGACATCACAGGGGGAGCCACATTTCAATATTTGTTATAGACCTATTTTTATAGAGCTATTTTTCACATTGCAAAGAAAGGTTTACCAAAAGTTACTGGGTTGATCTTTTTTAAAATTTCTGGGTTGATAGAAGCAGTGTGGACCCAATTATAGCACTTAAACTTGAAAAAAGTCAGATTTTCATTATATGTCCCCTTTAAAGGCGGAGTGCAACGCTTTGAAAAAGGGAGTCGGGATGACTACCAAAACACACTAGGAGCCAATCAGCAGTAAGGGGCGTGTCAACTAACCAACATCCTTGCCGGGGTTGTGTATATGTGGGGTGGGTCTATCAAAAGATTCTATTGGGGTAGGGGCGTGTTTTGTTTAGGTGATTTTAGATGTCAACATTGGCTTTAAAACATTGTGCACTCCGCCTTAAACATTACCATTATATAATTTTATAATGACGGTTCTCATGGCTATTGCATCTCGTATTGATGCAAAACGTTTCTCATTGAAAGCACCCTGCATTTTAAAAAGGACAGCAGATGGGTACTGAGTAAGACTGAGTAATTATAAGATTATACAGGTCAAAAACACCCTGAATCAATATATAACACAACCACAACTTGTCCCGTATTTTAAGAATACAATTGTTGGTATTAGAACGCTTTGTTTCTCATTTACTGGTAGCCTGCAAAATCATGCAAATCACATCTTTTTTTTAGCTTTTGAGCTTAAGCCGAATGCAGCTGCAGCCTACGTCACACGTTAGTGAGAAAAGACAAAGCGACGTGAGACTCAATAAAGGCAAAGCCAATCCTATTAGAGACATGAATTAGGGAGGCAGGACTCATTGCAAAGAACAAGAGATCTGTTTAACATTTGTGTACCACAAATTGCGCAATTTTAACGAAAGCGGGTTTTTTTGTTGATGTCATTTAAATGATTCTTGGATAAATAAATTTTTTGCCTACAATAAAACAAGTAATAAGTAAACACACAAGACACACATGGACATCATTGGTTATATATAAAAATAGATTAATTGTTTGGTAGAAATTATTGTGAGGGACAATTCAGTATACTATTTGTACAGACATGACCCTAGTGTCCCTACCTAAATCGCTGCCCTTGGTTTATATACAAGTACCTCACTACTTTAACACACTACCTGGCCTCTGCTTCAACTGCATACAATGTAGTATAAGTAATGTTAATTGTAGTACCGACTTTGACCAAAATACTGATAGATTTGAGACACTGAAACTTAAAAGTGTTATGATATCTCCTTAAAGAGAAAGTGCCCAGAGAGAGGGGTTGATATTTTGGTCGATGTAATGGTATGAATGTGTTTAGTTAATGTTTTTTATTTAGCATTACTGCTCATTTGTGGTCTCTCTTTGGTTTGTGAATGGTTAGCGTTCGGTTGTGTAATAGTTTGAGCGTTTCCAGATCAGTTATCTCTCATGAGAGGCTCATTCAGTGAAACCATCTGTTGCCTGACAACCTACGGCTGCCAGCAGTGTGTGTCTGTGTGTGTGTGTTTGGCACACACTGTGTTCGGTGAGTGGTTCAGTGGGCCAGGGCAGTTTGAATCTGGCATGAGACCTCAGCGAGTGTGTGTGCGTGAATGCTTTGTGAAATGCCACAAAGACCCATGTGTCTCTCTACAGGTTGATTGTATGTTTATTTCTTTATTAATAATTGGTGAGCTCTCTGTGTGTATGCTTGGTTAAATATAGCACATGGTTTGCTTTCTTACTAATAATTTACATCTTCCTGTTTTGCTTCAGATTGCATTTCAGTTTGTTCAATTTGTTAGCTGAAAACCATTTTTCAACCTGTGCACAGTCTTAGCAGTGACAGTTTTAGGTGAGTTTACCTCATTTTGACATTAAAATGTGTTCAAAAGGATCACAGAGGTCAATGCAGTTATCATTATTGTTATGGCTATGAACTAGCTGAACAGATATGTGGCGTCATTGTTTTCCACTTTTCCCTTTTTCTCCTTTCCGCATAGGAAATGAATCTTTTGGATACACAGCAGTCTTATTTTCAGAGCAAACACTGCGAGTGTTTGAAGTAGAAAATCAGAAGTGTGTGTGTGCGCGCATTTGTGTGTGTATCTGTGTGTGTGTGCTTGTGTGTTAAAAGTCAGCTTTGAAGTGTCTACTTCCTCCTGCTGAAAAACGTCAGGTTTAATCAATATTTACGTGCTTGCATACACACACGCACACACACACTTCAGTCTATAGCTTTGTAAAACTCTCAGAGACCAAAAACTAAGGTCTTATGATAGATCAAAAAATCATTTTCTAAACCATTGGGATGTCTGTTTAAGACATTTTAACATTTAATGCTCTGGAAAAATGTAAAAGGTATAACAATTGTAACAATCATGTTAACATATCTCATTTTAATGGCTGCATATTGAGACATTCTTACTATGTGTCCTGTTATGAATATGGACATGCTATCAGGCCATGTGGTATTATTATTATTAATGAGCAAAAAACTCAGTTTTATGGCATGACAATGAATGTCTGTGTACTGTATATCTGCATGAAGATGTCTGGAAAAAGTGTGTATGTGAATAAGGAGAAAGGAGAGAGACAGTGTCTGAGCACACTAATGAAGATGAATTGATTCATTCACTGAATCGCTGGTCTCATTAACTCTGTCTGGTACCTTATACAGAGAAGACAGGTGCTGTCCAACATACACTCACATATTTTTATGGGCTTTGCCTGGCTCGCTAACACATCTGAGCTTAATCGATTGGCATGTCGCGTAGATTACATATTAGGGCATGGGATACCAATTTCAGATTGGTTGGGTTTTCGAAATGTGAATCAGAATAATGTTAGTCGTCAAATGTCATAGCACATTACCCATAATGCCACCAGGGATTCTTTCTGCAGTCTGGTTAAATTTCAAAACTGTTCCTGGGAAACTTTTTGTTTTATAATAATGCCATAAAATGTTTCACCAGTTATCAAAGAGAAACTATACACTGTAAAAGTGAAAAGTTGGATTCATTAAAAAAAAAAATCCTTCCGTTGGTAACACCTAAAGCAACTTATTTTTTTTAGGTGTTACCAACTGATTTTTTTTTTTTTTTTTTAAGTTGAACCAAGTTTTTCTTAGTCGCTTTGGTACATTTCTCAGATCAGAATTGAAATTCTCCTACCTGTTTAATCTTCACATCATTGTGTCACTTACATCAAAAAAACAGTTTCTTATTTCTTTAAAGAAGTTGCAAATGCTTTGGTACATCCATGCAAATAATTATGGACAATTCTCTGCTGTTTCATTATCAATTGCTTATGTCATGTTGATCAAAATGTATTATAGTGAGTCTCTGTTAAATAGTCTCACCCTCCACAACATTTAGGCATAGTCAGCCCCGCCGCTCCCATTACGCGCATCACGCGCTGTGCATAGGGCATCAGGTGCTGAGGGGGCACCAAAAATAGCCTAATGAAAAAATTATAATGCTGATATAATTATTTTATTAGCCTATAGAAATATTATTAGCCAATTTTTATCCATGTTTATGTAACAAAAAAGGGGAAACGAGATAATTTAATTGCTCTAGTCTAGAAAGTATGCCCCCAGCCTTTGATGGTCTGTGCCGGTTGATCGCGCGGGCGCCTGACGAAATTTGACAGAGGCAGTTTCTCAATCCGAAGGATGCAACCTCCAGAGGTAGCATTTAGAGGCTGCATACGTCACTAAAACTTTCTTATTTCGTAATATTAACGATTATAAAGTTGACTATTATTCTTAGTTAATCGTAAATTGTTGTAATATGCTTATGACTTGCTAATGTAATGTTCAGTTAACTGAAATAAACCAGGCTTGATGACGTATGCAGCCTGCATATGCGACCACGCGTACCCTGCAGCCTTCGGATTGAGAAACGGCCGGTCAGTAGGCAACTTTTGGAAATGGCCCCGAAAAGACAGCAGGAGTCAGAATTGCGGGATGATTCCCGTGCATTACTTGCAGGTAAGTCCATCATGTTTAATCATTCCTAAATAAGGGAAATGCGCATGGGCTGCAGCTGCTGCTAATCGTAATGCGCCTCGAACTTGCGGTGCTGACATTAATGTTAGCAAACTATGTTGTTATAATTTATAACTTCAGTGCAAGCTAAATTGAGATTTTACTGTAAAACATTACCTATGCATATGCATTTTACAAATAACTGACGCCAACTGTTACTTCCTTTACTACGTTTCTTTAGATATTGAGCAGAAGTTTATATTGTGGTTTATTTTGACGTGACAGTGGTTAATACTTTCTCAGTAAAAGTAAATGTAAGCAGTTAGTGCACATGGTAGGCTAACAATTCCTGACTGTTAAATATATATAAAAATAAAACGTCATTATATATGATATGAATCAAACATTACTGTGCCACTTAGTTCTCTGAATCTTTGTTTTATTTAAAAATAATAAGTATTCTTGTTTACTTATTGATGTTTATTTAATGTAATTTATTTAAAGTGACATTGTACTTGGGAAAAACATGTCTGGATTATTTTGATAATTTAAGTATGGTAATTCTATAAAAGTTTGCACTTTCAAATGTGTAGTGTGTGTTGGCTAAAGCTGTGAAGATTTTACTTTCTGCTATTAAGTTACATGTTTGGTAATAAAAAAAATAAACTGGCAAAAACAAAAACAAAATTTCTCAGGGTTGGGGGCATTATAAAGGAATTATGCTTAGGGCACCAAAATGGCTAGCAGCGGCACTGGGCATAGTTTATGGCATAAGTCTTTACATGCAATGGTTAAATAGGTTATTATAATATGTCAAGCATATTTCTATACATTTCCATTAGAAAACTGCACTGTAATTCCGACAGCACTGCATCTACAGTTTTCCCTAGGGAGATGGTCCAATGTTCACATTTATATTTTAATTTTTTGCGAGAAATGTACCAAAGCGACTAAGAAAAACTGAAACTGTTGCAGTAAAAGCAAGCAAATTTTACTATCTTTCATTTAACAGTTTTTCTCAGTGGCTTTGGAGCATTTCTCAGATCAGAAATACGTTTTCAAAAAACTTTAAACCTCCACATCATCAAGTCAGCTGTGCACAACATAAAAGCAAATCCTCATTGTTTTGGACAAATTGCAAATGCTTGTTTCTCAATCGCTTTGGTACATTTCTCGAATCATCCTTGACATTTGCAAAACAGTAAGTGCATTTCTCAAAACAATTCGTACAAATAGCAAAACAACATGGATTACCTGCAAAAGCCAGTATCTTGCTCAAAATCCTTAGTACATCTCTCAAAAGTAAATATCTGTGTCATTGAACCTGTTGGTGCCATCAGAATGACAAGTCCTTGTGTCATTGTGAACGGATAAATTGTACGGATAAATCAAATTGCTTAGTCATGTTGTCAATATAACAGTTTACTCTGGAGGGATGTTCTGATGTAAACTATGGCTAAAGTTTTGATGGCAAAAAAAATGATTGTAAATTGTAGGTTACACCTTATTGTATGCGGGAGTTTGATTGCAAAAGACAGAACAAGATTCACATTTACGCTTTTACTGTTTGTACTGTAATTTGTTGACAGACCATGTCATTGTAATACAAAAAGAAAAAGACAGCACTGCATAGCACAAAGAAAAAAACTAAAGAAGAAATGTGACCATAGGAAAATCTCCGTAGGTGCAGTTTTCCTACACCTCCTGATGTTTTTGTCTGTAAGAGAAAGTCAAGATTCAATTGGGAGCAATTTACCAATTCAGGACAGATTTAGAAAAAAAGTCTAATGGAAATGTATAGAAAGATGCTTGACGTATTATGACAACTTGTTCAAGCATTTTGTATGTAAAGATTTATGCTATAAACTACTGCCTTAATGTTGTAATAATACATTCTGATCAACATGACATAAGCAAAAGATAATGTGCGAAACATCAGAGATACATAATCATTTGCATGGATGTACCATAGCATTTGCAACTTCTTCAAAGAAATGAGAAAATGCTTTTTTGATGCTCAGAGAATTGAACAGGTAGTTTTGAGAATTTCAATTTTGTTCTAAGAAATTTACCAAAGTGACTTAGAAAAACTGTAATACAATTATGCAGATGGTTATGTACAGTTGGCTGCTGTTTTCTATATTTTCAGTCAAAATACATTCACTGGTTTCTGTTGAATAGTCTTACACCTCAAAACATTTAGGATTTAGTATACATATAAGTCATGTGATGGAAAATTGTTGACCTTTGTGTAATAATCTGTTACTGTAAGCATGTTATCCATAGTTTGTTTTAATCTTTTGTAAATAAGAACTGAATTGATAAATTGCTGTCAAGTGAATCTTGAGTTACAAAAAATATTTGACAGTTCTTACAGTGCAGGGCCAGCCCGAGGCATAAGGGAACTAAGCAGCTGCTTAGTTTTGCAATCGTTTTTTTTTTTACAATAAAATAACTTAAACAAGTAATATAAATGAATACATGAATACGAATGACTAGATGAATAATTCAAGACAAAAAAATCTGATTTGCAGACAACTGCTGTGTGTCTGCAGTGCTAGCATTTGAGTCATGCGCAGACACCTCGCGTGCATTGACAATTTGAATCGTACCGCTTGCAAGTGCGTGTAACTGTAATAAATGATAAGCCATGTCACAAAAAAGTATGTATCCCTTTTGGTGATGAAAAGAGAAAGAAGAAAAGGACAGAGGAGGAGAAAAAAGAGCAAGATAAAGGTATGTTTGCATGATTATTTACAGTATATTTAAGTTGTGCAGCAGGAGCTAGTGGTGTGACAGATCGCAGTTGATCCGTGATAGACCCACGGTTCGGCTTGAATGCCATTTGCGGATTAATACGCAAATTTAAATAGGGAAAGTTTATCATTTCACGCATTTCAAAGGCTTGCAAATGTTAACATTTCAAGTGATTTTAAACCATTTAACTCCAACAAGGCGTTAAAGTGAGCAGGTTTCTGAGCAGGTTTTTAAAAAAAAAAATTTGAGAGGGGGGCCCCAAATAAATTCTGCTTAGGGCCCCTAAGAGGCTCGGGCCAGCACTGTTACAGTGTACAGTGAACTTTTCTAATTTTGTAATTTTTTTATTTGTACTGTAAAATATAATTTCAAAATCTTAATGTGTGTTATTTGTTTACAGAAAAAAGTGAAAATGTTAATACATTCACAGTTTACCACAGAAAATACTGACACATATAATTGTGTAAACTTATTGACGATATGGCTAAAAATTTTTGTTCATGAACTATGACAAAAGGACTTGTCATTTTGATGTGACTGACGTGTTCACTTATGTAAAAATTTACTTTTGAGAGATGTTTTAAGGATTTTGAACAAGTTACATGCTTTTGCAGGACATCCATGATGTTGTGCAGTTTATATAAATTGTCCTGAGAAATGCACACAATTTAAGAATTAACTTTAAAGCTTCAAAGTAACTGAGACAAACTATAAATGTCTGAGTTACGGGTACAGTTATACAATTTATGCATGGAGAAAACTTTCTGGAGTGTCTCGTACCCTCACAGGTAACATAGGTAACTCTTCTTCATAAAAGGTAAAACATAAGTTATATATAAGTACAGTGTGCATGTTCTTCCTGTTTCATCATTGGTTCACTCTGGATACTCCGGTTTCCTCCCACAAACCAAAGACATATAGGTTAGGTAAATTGGAAATGCCAAATTGTCCTTCCCCATCTTTTGTATAGGTTAGTTCTCGTTATAAATATAGCCAAAGATGCTGGAATGCAATAAAGAAATATTCTTGACTTAACACTGCTCGTCTCTGTAACATCAGCAAATGGTCGCACCAGCAGGGAGTGAAAGGGGAACTAATAAATGTGAATGTCCCCAATGAATGCTAATTTCAAATGATAAATTAATAAAAAATGATATGATTTAATCATCATAAAAAATTTAGATTTAAGTGTGTTCTCAATCAGATATTGTGCAGTGAATTGAATTATACGTGATGCATCAATTATACATGATGTATCTTTTATCAAAGTCAAACAGTATTGTGTACAATATTCAAAATGCACTGGATAGTGTCCAGATAGCTGTTGAGTACATGCATACCACAACTAACCATCTGTTACACGCACACAAAAAACACACGCAGTGAGAAACAAACACACTCACATTCGTGCCCCCATCTGTCATGGGACAACACAGACATGCTTCACGCAGTCTCGCACAAGCATGTGCACACACACACATGGCCATTCAGTGTGCCCTAATTTCTCTGGAGTTCGGACAAATAGCTATAAGATGGACGTAAGCCACTTCAGATTTCTTTTCTTCCTCCCTTTTCTTCTCGTCTCGGTGTTATTCTGTTGCTTCTTTTATGTACAGTATAGGCGTGTGAATGGGGAGGGCGGAGTAGACAGAGAAATTCCAGGGAGGGAATAAGCTGTCCATTCAAATGCAGGATTATTATTGGCTCTTGCTCCAGGCCTCCCTGAACAATCAGCAATACCATTCATTCTTACAACTCAGAGACGGATACACATACGCACATGTTTACTTAACAGTCTGAATGGAGACGTGCCATAGATTTTTGTTGTTTTCATGTAAAGTGACATGTAATTACTATAAACTAAGTGCTTATAATAAAAAACAAATAAATAAATAAAATAAATAATAATAATATGGAGATTTTTTCTTTCTTTTTCTTTCTTTCTATTGTTCTCTTTATCACAAAAAAAGGAAGTCTCTGTTTCCTTGTCCTCTCATTCTCAGTGATTACATGCTTGTGTAATACTCTAGGCAGCTTTTAATGGACTGAATATAACAGTCTGGGGTGCCCACTTCACTTCTGCTCTCTCTATGTGTGTGTCTGGGACAGTCTGTGTGTGTGTGTGGATGTGGTCTGATGGCAGAGAGGTACCGAGTAGGTCTTTCTGTTTATCCACCCCACAGAGAAAGAGAGGGAGAAAGAGAAAGAGTGGGAGTATAAGGAGAGAGGTGGTTGATTGTTTCTTTTGCAGACAGATTTGAAGCGGGAGTCTTATTGATTTTTCCCACACTCTTCTTTTCCTCCTTTCTTTCTTTTTCACGCTCTGCTTTTCCAAAACCTCTGTTTTCCTTTCGCTTATTTCTTCTCATTGCCATAATTATTGTGGGCACTTGACAGCCATTATGCAAAAAACATTGTTATACTTGTACATTGTTATATAATAATGAAAGATATCATTGCATTGGTCACAGGTTTGGCCAGTTAAACAAGTGTTTGCATTCCTTTTTCATAGCATCCAAACTTAAACCATAAAAATGTAAACTCAGATTGTCTTATGGAAACCCTAATTGCAAATCCTTGTATATATGGCAACAAGGATGGTGATAAAACATGACACAATGATACATTTAATGTATGTATACATTCTAATAAGAAACCTGATGTGCAATCTCTGTTGCTAAAGGCTTCGGATACTGCAATGTTGGGACCTTAATGTGTATGTGCCAGTTTACAATAACTCAAGCAGGCAATTAAATAATTAGGAAACAAATTGAAAGATGAAGTATTACATTAGTGGTAGAGGCAACTAATATGTGTTTGTGTTAGCTGAGTTGGCAATGTCTGTTTTTGGACAAATGCTTTGGTCTGTGATTTTAAATGAGTTTGTGACATCCTTATAATGTTGTCATGTCACATTTTGATTAAAAATTTTCATCTGTTTTTCTCTGCTCTTTGAGACCCATTATCTCTCTGTAGAAAGAGTTTAATTGAAACTTATTTTCAAGTAATTGGTAATACGACAAAAGGGGTACAATACTTCTGTAACACTTATTAATCTTAGTTCATGTTAATTTCAACATTTACTAAAATCAAAGGCTATAACTGTTAACATTACTTAAAGTGCACCTATTTCATTGCTAAAAAACAATGTTATTTTGTGTATTTGGTACAATACAATGTGTTTGCGTGGTTTATGGTAAAAAAACACATTATTTTGCACATACCGTACATTTTTGTAGCTCCAGATTTCACTCTCTTCCTGAAACGCCAGCTAAATTGTACGTTGTGATTGGCCTGAATACCTTTGACGTCAGCGGGAAATGTGATGCTCCATACCATGTTTGAAAGATTGGCTCACAATGCAATGATTACTTGAGTTAACTTACAGGTTGTGAGTCCGAAGCGGAAGGAATTGTGATAATGTCGGTCTTCTCTACATCACCAATCCCAGAAAGTAAAATGTTGCCTACAATCCGTGTGTTTGTTGTAGTCCAAAAAAAGAGATTTACGTTAGAGACGATAACTTGCGTCATCATTTACTTTGGGGTATGTGCCTTTTGCATATCGTTAACATGTACTAATACACACTTACACACCAAAGGAAATTTAAAAATTTAATTTGGACAATAGGTGCTCTTTAATGCACAATGAACTAACACAAACAATTGTATTTGCATTAAATAATATTGTAATAATGCTAATAAACTATACACTCTTAGTAGAAATGGTTCTTAAAAGTACTAAAAGTGGTTCACTGGCTCGTAATAATAGGGAAATTATTTTTTTGTGCATCACCAGTAAAACCTATGTGTAGCACCTGCGTAGAACCATATGTTATGTTGAACCATAAGTGGTGCTATAATCATGCTTTAGCACCACTTTTAGATCTACAGAGGCTCTAAAAACAAACGGTGCTATATAGCACAAAAAGTGGTTCTTTGCTCATAATCATAGAAGAACAATTTTTAGTGCCATATAGCACCGGTGAAGCACCAGTGAAGCACCCGTGTAGAACCATATAGTGCTATGTAGAACCATATGTGGTGATATGGCCCCTATATGGTTCTACACAGTTGCTTTACAGGTGCTTAGGTGCTCTGTATCGCTAAAAATGGTTCCCCTATGATTAAGAACTTTTAGTACTTTTTAGCACTTTTTTGTATTTTTTTAGTGTTGTATTCATTGTTATTTCATGTTAGCTATTGCATTTACTAATGTTAACAAATACAACCTGTAAAGTGTTACCATAAAATAATAATTTTAGAGCGTCATTTTAAGAAATATAATGTAGCTTGTTATGTAGGATGAGAAAAGCAACTCTTGCCAACCATCCTAATTTGGTTAGTTCCCACCTTCCTGCTTTTCAGTAAATCAGTTTTGATTGCTTGTTGTATGTCACTAAATTAATATTCATGAGACAGGATGACAGGATTTATAATGTGTCCACCTTCCACATAGTTCCTACACCCTGGCCATCACTACTATCAGGTGGAGATAGTTACTGCAGATTCTGTGTCATTCACAGGTCATGACAGTAAGTGCTACAGTATGGGAGGGTTCTACAACCATAACAGTGTTTTTATCACTTCATGTATTGACATGCTTGTGTTACCTATTTTTAACAATTGTATAATAGTTGAAACGTTTTTAGCAGTGCCAGAACAAAGACACATAGCTGACAGCTTTTGTGTGTATGTGTGTTATGGGTGTTTTGTCAACGGATTTAAGTCTAATTCTTGTATTGTTATTCACACTTTGGGGAAAATGAAATGTTTTGTCTCAGTAGAAACCATTTAACATGCCAGTCAAACAAACATAGTCATAACCACAGCAACAACATGCCTTTTTTACCACACAATATGCAACATAACAATTCACCGGAAACCACCTGAATTTGGAATGTGTGAACACTGCTGCGCCTATCTTTATTTTCTCTGTACTCATCTTCAGTATATGATTTCCAGGCAGTTAAAGATTAAAATATATTAAACATTCTGTGAACTGGGCGTTCAGTGTGTTGTGAGTTTCATTTCCTTTTATAGTATATGTTTGTCTAGGCATTTTTGACTGTCAATTAAACTAATTTTGTTTAATCGGATGTCACCCAAATGGTTCTTTGGTCAGTTTGAACCCCTATTTTGAGAGAAAATTGTGTTTTGGGTTTTTCGCTGCGAACACTTTAATCATTCGTTTTTTTGTAAATGTTTCTCAGTTTAAATGTTTGCCTTTCCAAACATTTGCAGGTACAATAAGATTGTCAGGATCCTGCCAGATCCTTGTTGGTATTTAGATCTAGTCAGCATGGCAGGGTTCTGACAGTACAATGTTCTATGTGAGAGATGCGTGGTTTTAGTATTGGTTTATTCTGACCATGCATTTCCAGGGTCTCGTCACTTTTTCCCCGATCTCTTACATGTAATGATTTCCAGGTGTAAGTAATTTATTTTGTCTCTATTTAAGAGTCCTTGGCTGCGTCCGAAACCGCATACTGTATAGTAGGTACTGAATTAGATGAAGTACCTACTTACTTGGCGTTAAAACAGTAGGTACTGTATAGTATGAATCCTGGTAGTATGAATGAGATTCGGACGTACTACATCCGCCATGTTGCTACATCACGTGACATACGTCGTCATCACGATATGTCATTTCAGCGTGAAAACATCCGCGTGCCTCTTCTGCATCATGGGATAGTGAAGCGTCCATCGTATGCACACTGCAAAATCTAACTGGAAGTAGTAGGTCATCCGGGTACTTTTCGCATACTGTTTTTCGAATACTATGTATTCGAACATACTACTCGCCTCGCCTACTGCTTTTCGCGTACTATATAGTATGTAGTTTCGGACGCAGCACTTGTATTTGTCGTCCAGTGCGGGTTCGTCAGTGTTTCTTTGTTCATCGAGTTGTCTTCCTGCGTGTGCTGCCGTGTATATCTCATGTTTATGTTTAGTGTTTTGTTTAAATTATAGTGTTTAGTGTAGTCTCTTGTTTAATTTGTGTTAGCCCTGTTCTGTTTGCCCCCTTGTGGGTTTTGTTTTCTGTTTTGTTTAAATAAAGTATTGTTTCTGTACCTGTTGTGTCCTTGGGTTCATCCTCAATCCTGACAAAGATCCCAATCCTGCCTGAGAAAACCTAAATGGATTAGCATGATGTTTACAGTAGATTCCTTGGATGTTGCTCTGTAATGGCTAATAAGATTTAATAAAGTACTGAATTTGTTAAATTTATGTTTTAACTTTGTCAAAAATGTTCACCTAATAATATATATATATTTTTTATTAGACACAAATAATACAATTATGGATGAATTAACTTTAGATGTGGCAACATCTCACCTCACGGCAAGTCATGTTATAGTCACAAAACATTTGATTAATTTATTAATGTCTATTGCACGAAATTCAGCTTTTTTCGTGTATTGAGCACGAATGTCTTTTTCGTGTCAATTGCACAAATTTATATAAATAGTTTTTCGTGTTCGTGACACGACTTATTTTTTCATATCATTTTATGTATTGTTTTCTCATTTTTCCCCCTATTTTTAAATAATTTTCGCTTGGGGTTGGGGTTAGATTTGCGGTTTGGATTAGAATTTACTTTTATGTATTGGTTTCTACATGTTTTTCTTCCATTTTTAAAACTATTCTCAGCTGGAGTTGGGGTTTGGATGTCTAAAAATGTAACAGAAAGTGATTCTAACCCCAACCCCACGTCACAATGGTAAGAAAATAGGACAAAACACTAAGAAAAAAATACATAAAATGACACGAAAAAGAAAGTTGTGCCAGGGACACGAAAAACTATAAAAAGCTGAATTTAGTGCCATTGACACAAATAAATTAATCAAAATTTTCGTGACTATAACATGACTTTCCGTGAGATCAGTCTGGTTTTATGTCTTGGGAGAATCCAATGAGAATTGTTAGAGTTCATTTTGAGATCTATAACATTTGATTGCAGACATAATCCAATATGGAATATTAAAGAGATCTCATTTGTGAGTGCAAAATATCAATTGAAACATGTTGTCATATGTGACATTGATCCTCTTTTTATGCAAATGTACCTATTTCTTAAATATTATAAAAACAATAATGCTATATTTTAGGCATTTTGTCTGAAATTAGCATGTGCATGAGGTGATGGATATACAAAATGATTATATAGCAAAACAAATAATGAAGAAGTCACTTCAGTTATGCACATATGTGATCTCTTAATTTCATTTTCTATTTATTTTATTTTCTCTTCATCTAACGACAACAGCCCTTAAGGACACAATAAACAACTACAATTGCTTTTGTATTGCTTAGACTAAAACCCTGACACATTTTAGTGCAATAGATGTGTCGTACATACAGTATACAGTAAGGTTTGGGATACAAGCAGATGTGTGTAAAGAACATTTAGTAATTTACCATGTGGTCTGGTTTAGCGTCTCACACAAACACCCGCACAAAAGGACAGTGTACAAACTAATGTCCATCTGGAAATGTGTTTACTGCAGTCTAAACGACTGTAAAATTAAACAAACACAGGTTGTAAACTCTCACTTGGTCTCTTATTCACTTCCTTCGCTTGCCATCACTCTAGCACACACAGAAACGCTTTCTACCACATTCCTGGTGTTCAGTGGTAATTAGAGCAGATCACATCAGAAAGATCAGCAGTCACCTGTCGTCATACCTGTCATTGTGTTTAGCGGAGCTAAAATATCACACTGCCTCACATTACTAAATATATCTCAGCAAGATTGTTCAACTCATTCATAGCTTAAATTACCTGATATACTAATGTAAACTGTCTACTTCAATACCTCACACAACAGTCAGCTTGCACCCGGACAGCCATGGATTGTACAGTGTACTCCCTTTGTGTCAAGGAAAGGGGGCTCACCAATTAAAATTATGTTGTAGAGGGGCTTATACAATAGCTTTGATTTAAGAAACATTTTTGGTTATCCAAAGACCTTTCAAGTCAAAGGTTCTTAAAAACATTTCTTTCTTACCCTTTTTATCATCTGTAGAAGCTTTTACCACTACAAAGAACCTTTTGTGCAACAGAAAGGTTTTCTGTTTTTTATAAAACCATACAGCCTGACAAAGAACATTATTGAATCCTTTATTTTAAAGAGTATAAATAAAGCACTAATAATCTACTAAGATACTGTATGTGTATGTTGTCTACTTAACATAACTGTTTATTGTATTTTTGTCTGTAGTGTGTGCAGAAGCGTTCAAAATAGTTCTTTATTGCACTTTGTACACAGAACTTACAATAAAAGTGAAAAAATATCAATAAATTACTTAATGGAACTTAATAATATTACTCTTCTTATCAATCCACCATAACCTCACATTACTGTTCTCGGTAATTGTTTTTAATTACACAGGTGTAAAAAGTATTAATATGATTGGTTTGTCATATCACAAAATAAAATGAAAACAGATAACTACAGTCAATAGATAATGATTTATTAAATGTTTGTGAAAGTGCATGTGTGCGTATGCGTGTGTTTTTCAGCTCCACAGAAGCTGCAATTGACCCTTGACCTCTCCCTACCCTGCAGGTGCATACTGAGAAGGTGACTGGGGTCATTTCGACTACCCTCTGTGCTTCTGTCTTCCAGGCAAAACTCTCCACCTCTCTCTGGATTTGGTTCCTGTTTTTGTTGCCTGCTATCTTGTGTTTAGATCTGCAGATATTAATCAGTAATCTTCTAAGGAGCTTAGAACTGTTTTTAAACAGTTTCGAAACTTTCTCTGCAGTTAATAAATAGCTCCCTTTACCAGTCTCGAGAGAGAGAGAGAGAGAGAGAGAGAGAGAGAGAGAGAGAGAGAGAGAGATCGATGCCGGTTCACTTGTTGGCTTTCTATGCGTCTTTAGACTCCTCGTGATAGCTGTTCATATCCACAGAGCCGTAGAAGGCAGACGACTGTGTTTCAAGCGGCCTGCAGGGCGGACCGAGGGGTGGAGTCGCACCCGGTGTATATAGAGCAATTCAATGTTGGACTAAAGGAGAGAGAGAAAGAGTCCCGTGTCTGAAAGCCACACTTCACCTAAAACAACTTCAATCCGAGCGTGAGAATCAAAGTACTGGAGTTCATTCACAGCACTGGCGCATGCGTGGGAATTATTTCATTCACTTAGTCCTGGAAAGCCCATCAGTCTGGGTTCTTTAAAAACTCCACCTGTTCTTCAGATACTGTAGATGTGTTTCAAGTTATTTTAGTTATTGAACTTTCCGACTGAGGAGCATCGGTGCAACCGGCTTGTTGGACGAGGTTGATGTCTCAGGACGAGATTGATGTCTCACTCCCGTGTGCGTGGACCCGTGTTCGTGGATTGAAGAAAGTGTGTGCGAGTCAGTTACCGAATATGATCAGAGTGCGGGGTTTATTTCTACACTAGAGGCGCCGCCTTTGCTCTGAACACACACACACACACACACACACACACACACACACACACGCACACACACACGCATTCACGCGCCATCAGGTGCCACAAACACACACACACACACACACACACACACTTCCGATTGAGTATTCGAGTGAAAGCAGATCTTTCTCTGAGGATCATCCAGGACTTCACCCAGCACCGAGTCGGAATTATTGAGCAGATTTGTCCCCGTGTGACAGGATGATGGATGCTTGAGGGCGCGAAAGAATAATACCCCCCATTTATCAATACTCTCTAAGCGCACGTGAAGATCGCCTCCGCTGGATGTGTATCACCGCATCTCTATCACCAGGTGGCTTCTCAAGCGTGCGTCTTCATGCGCGCGTCTCCAGTTCGGGTCTTTGCGCGTATCTGTGCGCATAAGGTGTTTTAAGGTCGACAGAAGAAAACGCGCGCAGGATATTATAGCGCAGAAACTTTGATTTGACTGTCGGGACTTTAAACTTGCGCCCACACAGAAGAGACTACAATACATAGAGCCCTTATGGGAACGGATCTGAAATAAATTCCAATTTGTTTACCATTTGATAAGAAGAGAGGAAAGCATTCAAGTCGGAGGAGATTACAAGTGTTTTCGTCTCAAAGAGAATTTGTTGTGGAGATTTTTTTTGGAATTAAAACTCTTGTACGTATACAAGCAGAAGTTAAGGAAAGCGTTGTGATGTTTGTGTTGAAAGCGGCGGTGTGTTTGGGAGCTTTGCTGTGTGCGCTGCTTGGCAGTGCTGGGGCTCAGTCGTGCCCGTCACAATGCTCCTGCAGCGGGACAGCGGTGGACTGCCACGGGCAGAGTCTGCGGAACGTGCCACGGAACATTCCCCGCAACACTGAGCGCCTGTGAGTGCGCGCAATACACCACACCAACATTTCACCACACTTTTATTACAATATCAATTTATACTTGCATGTATTATAAACAGCTCCACAATAATAACAAAATAATTTATAGTTATGATAAACCACACACGACCACCACGACGTCTTCATGTTAATCACATTTTATGGTACTGCAGTTACAGTAATTCCTTTCAGCAAACGCGTTATAATAACTCACAAAATGACACATGACTGTATTTAAAGCTTTAATACACACTGGCATGAGTGTAATACAAAGTGTGGCGATGCTTTCATCTGAAGTACTGTCAGCTAAACAAAACCACAGTGTTTTTATCTATTCCGCTCACGCATGCCACTATCTGTCTGTTACATTGATTGCGTCTCTGAAGTGGGATTCATTATTAAACTGGCATGAAGTTTAAACACAACCTGCTCTGGAATCTCCGTCCAACCCAGTCTCACGAGCACTGTCCGCACGAGCAGCGTTTTCATCACAGTTAAAATTCTAACTTAAACTGAATTATTAGTTTATTCACCCTTGGCTTCTGCTGTTTTTCTCTATATTTAAAAACCCTCCAGTTATTAAATGGCATATTGTGACATACAGTCTGGCTGAGTAGGTGCGAAGGGCTGTCACATATTCTGTAATGGGAGCGCATAAAAAGTAGGGTTCAAAAGCTATAAATGACACCAACGTTAATTGCTGAGGATTACCCAACCCTGACCGGAATTCAATTAAAAAGCTGCTAAGGGTTCGCCCACAGTCTAGCACATACTTCACCAATGAGAGCATTCAGCCAAGTGTGCGCAGACAGTTTAGCAAATTAATATATGACAAACAGCCATCGAGCAAGCTGCGTGCCAGATCCATCACTAGTGGCCAGTGCGATTAAGTAACCAGAAAAATTCGTTCATAGCCTCATTTACTACTTAATAGCCTAAATTAGGCGTCTTAATTAGGGCTAAATACTTCAGTTGTTATTCACTGTTTTACCCCCTTCTCTTCTTTCCACAGTGACCTGAATGCAAATAATCTGACTAAAATTACTAAAGCAGACTTTGCGGGACTGCGGAACCTCAGAGTTCTGTAAGTAATTAAAAACTTGTTTTTTACTTGTTTGCCTTGTTTTTATTTTCAATGCAAAAACGAAATAATGTTGTGAACATAAGAAGCATTTTATAGTATTTGGAGACCTTATCATTAATAATCTCTTCCTGATTAATTGAAGATGTCCATATTGAAAATATACATTATACATAAATATAGTGAGATTTCCTGCATATCGTTAAATATATAAAGAATGCGCCCAATAAGAGTCCTCTCGCCCTTTTTCATCAATGTATGCCTCAGTGGGCCCATTATTAGATTAATGCCAAAGAAAGAATTGCTATGCCAAATGCCAAGACTTGTTATGAAATGCATTCCATTGTATATTCTAGATTTTAGTGAGAGTTGAACACTAGTACACACACACAACATACTGAACAAGTTTGGACGGTGAAGCTTGACGAGGCAGTAAAGCCCATGATTCCCCAAAACACACAAAGACTGCATTTATTTGCAAAAATGATTGCGTTATCGGAATGTGAAGTGTCTCCATCTCTATCAGTCTTTCTATCTGCCTCTCTGTCTCTGTGTGAGGTTGCCAGGGATTGGGAAAGTGTGAGGGATATTTCTGTGAATGTAAATGTGTGTGAGATGGAATGTGTGGGTGTGAATGTATGTGTGTGAGAGAGAGACGTATAGAGAGCTCATGTAAGGACAGGTTTGCCCTCCCACTTGGAGGTTTAGATTACAGCGGAAGACTTTCTCTGTCTGTTATAGCTTCCTTTCCTCACCTTTTTTTTCTTTTGACCATCACTTTTTCTCTCTCTCTCTGTTTATTTATCTTTATTCTGGAGTATCACTTTAATGACCTTTAATGGACATCATCAAACCAAACCACTTTTCTTGATTTGACCCTAACATAATAACATTATTCATCATTAAAACTTTCTGACATTTTCAGTGGTTGTCTTTAGTATGTGGGTGAAAGTGAGAAAGCCTGGGTTATGTGTCAGCTCCAGATAAAACAACCACAAAGAGGAGGTTAATAGAAAATGTTTCAAAATATTTGCAGCACATTCATTTATTTGAATGTAAAATAATAATATTTTATATGTGACCTTGTCTAAGAAATCCAGGCTAAAGTCTCATAATCTACAGTACGTATATACCTTGCCTTGCCTTCAATCATTGTCATATCCTTACTCTCATTTAATAAATATAAAGGTATCAAACTGAATTTTCTTAACATTATGTAGGATGTTTTAATGTAAAAAATGACTTTAGCTGGGTTTTTATTGTCCAAAGATTTGTGTAGGCCATTAAAGCTTTTATACACTGTATTTGCTATACTGAATGTCAAGGGGTGCACATATTAATGTTATCCGGACTAACTGTGATGTTGTAATGTAGCTAAAAAAAATAGTGAATATGTTTCTTTGTATGCATAATCTAAGTATAGATGCTGTGTTTAGACTGATGTTGAAAACTCTTGTTTATGGTGTTGTTATAAAAAGAGATGTGGAGATATCCAGTAAAAGGGTGTTTGTAAAAATGTGGTTTGTAGGCAGTGAAACATAAAAGACTGTTTAAAGCTGTACAGCAGCCAAATATACACAGGCATTTTAACTGTTCAGTCATTGAAAAATCTTTCAGTGACTTATCTTTTCTTTGGTCTCTCTTTCTTTCCCTCCTTTAGGCAGCTGATGGAAAACAAGATCACTTCTATTGAAAGAGGGGCATTTCAAGACCTGAAAGAACTGGAAAGACTGTAAGTGACCATCAGACACACAAACAAAGATATGCTGCACTGGCCTGTAGGGCTAAAAGTCAGCAGCGTATTTTTGATTAAGAGTGTGTGCATGCATTATCAATGTGACCTGCTGAGCACAATTAACTGCAAAATGCCATTGCAAAATCGAGTGTGTGTATTCATACAAGAATGGCATACATTGGATGTTACGGACATTTGTGTGTGCGTCGTGGTCGGGATTCGACAGAGCAACATTTTTGTCTGACAGCCAATCCAGCCTCAGGGGAACACACACACTATATGTGACTCTGGCACACACAGGCCTTCAAGGGAATGACACTGGGAACTGCAATGGAAACTGAAATTAGGCTTTTAAGGAACGCCCCCCCCCCCCTTCAACTTTCTTTTAAGCTTTCACCCCCCAGCTATTCTCCATTTTAAAACCATATTCATTCTGATGGGCTTTATCTGTCTGTCTCGTTTATCATTATGTGGTGTATCAGTGTAATGCAGATTTCCCTTAATGAAACAGAAACCATTCTGTATGATGAATCAGCATGACACATACTTGTTTAATTACAATAATCAGCACCATTGAGCTAATTTTTCCCTCATTAGGATTACGATTAATGAAGGTTATTGTGCTAAACCGTAATTTCGGAAAGATTGTTCAGTTGCTGTGGAAAAAGTGTTGGTGAGATGATTAATTACGTTTTACAGAATATATAACAATGTAACGTACTGTACCTTCTGCTACAAGTGCCATCCATACAAATTAACAAAAGGTGCACATATTTTCGTAAATCGTAATCAGATGTGTTAAAGGACAAGTTCGGTATTTTAGACTTAAAGCCCTGTTTTCAGATTGTTTATGGTGAAATAGAATGGTTTTGACTGAAATTTCGACATTTGAGGCTGCCCTGAGAATTTTCTCGTGTTTGTGTTTCACCTCACACCTCTACAATGGGTTAAATGATGCACTGGAACAATCCTTTCTAAAATGCATTAAACTTTCGTTTACAAAGACGTGAAACTCACCGAGTGGTCAGGGGTGTTCCCTGATATGCTCACACAAAAATCGCTGCAAAAGATGCTTTCCAACAGCTGTTTTAGCATTCGTTGTTAACTTGTGGACCTATTTTTCCAAACGACTCACACCCGTACATTCTTCCGCTAAGAGCTTGAATAATAGACACTCCAGCCCAGGTGGTGGCGCTAATCCGCCATTGCCAATTGCAAGAATAGAAACAAAGTTCCCGGCGCGGAGTAATACAGTACTTCACAGGACATCTAATACAAGTCAATGGAGTTGGTAAAAACTACGATAAAACCTGTTGGAATGCGTCTTTTGCAGCGATTTTTGTGTGAGCATATCATTGAACACCCCTGACCACTCGGTGAGTTTCACGTCTTTGTAAACTAAAGTTTAATGCATTTTAGGAAGGATTGTTCCAGTGCACCATTAAACCCATTGTAGAGGTGTGAGGTGAAACACAAACACGCGGAAATTATCAGGGCAGCCGCAAATGTTGAAATTTCAGTCAAAACCATTCTATTTCACCATAAACAATCTGAAAACAGGGCTTGAAGTCTAAAATACCAAACTTGTCCTTTAAAATGTTAATTGCAAAACAAACCCCTAAATAATCGTTTTAAACACATATCATGAAAATCTGACTTGTTCCATGTTTAAGTGCTATAATTATTTCCCCAGTGCTTCTTTTAACCTAGAAAAATTTAAAAAAGAACAACCCAGTAACTTAGTTTTGGTAAACCATTCACTGCAAGCATGGGAAAAAATAGGACATTGAAATTTGGCTCCCCTTGTGATGTCAGATGGGGATAATACCGCCCCTTAATCTGCACTATCCAACCACGGCACTAACATTTAGTGCAAAGATCAGCTCATTTGCATTTAAAAGAACACACCCAAAAACTGCACATTTTTGCTCACACCTACAAAGTGGCAATTTTAACATGTTATAATAAATTATCTATATGTTTTTTTTGAGCTAGAACTTCACATACATACTCTAACTCTGGGGACACCAAAGATTTATTTGACATCAGAAAAGTCTTGTGAAATGTCCCCTTTAAATTATTTGAAATGTTGATAACCAGCCTGATTTACAAATACGCAATATACAATAGAAATAAATAGAAATATATATGAACAGAAATGAAAATCCGCAACAATGAAGCCCTAAACACATTACTAGGATTGTGTAGTGACAGATCCCAACAATTTCAAGGTCATGCTCTAAGAAACAAAGGGACAAAAGCTGTCACTGGGGGGTACCCTTTCAAAAAGTACACTTTTCTACCTAAAAAGTGCTTATTAGTACCTCAAAGGTACAAATTGGTACCAAATGTCTACAGTATCTGTATCTAAATGGTACATATTAGGACTTTTTTAAAGAACAGTCCCAGTGACAGATTTTGTACTGTGAGTACATTTCTTTTAATAGGTTAAACAAAATCTAAATCTTTCCTCTACCCCCTAAAACATATTAAATATACCCCAGGATATGCACACAGTAGTTTAGAATCACTGATTTATTGTATAGTGAAAAATATATGTAAATGCCGGTCTCAAAACTAAACTTCTCTCCTGAATGGACCATAGGTTTGCAGTTGTAAGACTAGGTTTACTCTCAAAGGTCTGCTTGTGCTTAAATACAGGCTAAATGATTGGCTGTCAGTTACCATCTCTTAATGGTGACTGACTGGCAGGTGTTCGCTTTACACGCCGAATCACATTAGAACTGGCATTTAAAGCTGCACTGCATGAGGCTCAGTCAATCACTTTCCCAATGTGCCTCTTGTTTTTCCTTCTAGTCATTACCTTTTAATTTGGTGTGGATATGTTTAATGACCGCAACTGTCATATACTTTGCAAAACCCAGCTGAACCGCCAAGCCCTTTTGCCAGCTCAGCCTTGTATAAAAGATATATAATTCACGAGCAAATATGACGCTAACTTTAGTTTTAAATGGAAGTTGTGTTTGCAGTATGCATGGCTCTGAATGCTAACTAGCGAAAGGGTCAACTGCATTAACTGTGAATGCAGCCTTGTGCAGTAACATATAGCTCATATAGTCAACTTGTAATAATAGCCGAACATGCTTTCGGCGTAAATCGGGCAGCGTTGGCATAACTGAAGGGTTAGATGAGCAAATGATAGTGATGAATAGCTCTTTACGGTGATAAGTGTAGGGATAGGGAAGCTAGCTGTAGCGCTGAATAGCACAGCTAAAGTCAGTGTGTAGGATCAGTCCCACTGTGCCGGCACAAAAGCAGGAGTCTAATGCTGGAGGGTGACTGCATAGCTGAGAGGATTAGAACGCACAGGCATTATAATGCCCTTACCAAAGACCCTTCATAAATATGTGTGTGAGAGAGTGTGTGTGTATGCGTATTGGGGATGCATTTAGGTATTGGGTGTGACGACCTCCTGTAGGGAGAAAAAGTGGAGACTCTGTTCTTCATATGTACCCCCCTTTTTCTCCACACACACACACACACACACACACACACACACACACACACACACACACACACACACACACACACACACACACACACACACACACACACACACACACACACACACACACACACACACACACACACACACACACACACACACACACACACACACACACACACACACACACACACACACACACACACACACACACACACACACACACACACACACACACACACACACACACGTACACACAAACAGCCCTCGTCACGGGTTGCTAGTCTTGAGCAATGCAGTCAGGTAAAGTGTAAGCCTATGGAGAAACACTACACTTTTTTTCGCCATCCCTCACACCTCTCACTTATCTTTTGGTTTCTCCTTTGTCTTTTTTATTCTTTTATCATGCCTTTATTCACTTTCCCCCTTATATTTTTTCTTATTAAGATTTCACACATAGTGTTGGACTGGTTTGGCCATACTGTAGCTAACGCAGATGGATTAAGACTGAGGATTGAACTGGTCGCTGATTTATTAGTCTCACATAGCCTTTGAGCTAAAAGGCGAAAGGTCCATAGTGCAGCTTTCTAGCTAAGATCTACCTTCTTGTGCCCACTTTAGACTACACAATCTTTATTGTCTGTTACAATAGTCAACATATCATTTTGACTTCTAAAAATCTTCAGGGTTCACGGACAAGAAATATGTCAGACTACATGGTGCTGCATGATCAGTCATCACTTGAAAAGCATGATGCATTGGAAAAGGCAGAACTAGTAGGGAAAGACTTACATAAACAATAGTGCATTTGGGCTGTGTCTAAAGGAGGCAATGACTTCGGTGGCATGAGCGCAACTCAGGGAACGCATTTGGACAGCCTTCATAGGCAGGGTAATTGAATTATTTTTTAAATATAATCAGAGAGTGCCTTTGTGATAACTAATCCCATATTTAAGACCTAAAATGCTGTTTTCTCAATAGAAATGCAATAAAAAAATTTAAAAAGTGAAAATATATCCTTATTTACACACAATTTGTGCTCGAGCCACTTTCTTGGGTGCCATTTTATTTTTTCGAACTCAACCAGGCTCGACCAATCACATTTCCCATGCACGGACGTGAGAGCGCATCTATTTATTTTCGTGATGTTTTGTCATGGCCAAAGCAGCAACTAAGAAAAAGAAACCCAAGGTGTTGTCGGAGGAGACCAGAAAGAGAAAACGGGAGAGTGACAGAATAAAAAGAAGGAAGAGGATAAATTATATTGGGCCAGTGTTCGCTCGCTGGCGTGAACTAAAGGAGGAGGAGAGGTTCCTGACCGATGGTAATCTGGCCGTCATGCTTTTGGACTAGTCAGAGAGAGACTTATATTACGTGACACTGTGGTGCCATGGTAACCTCACAGACGTACGACACTGGCGATCTGGGTTCGATTCCCCTTTAAGGCAATTTTTTATATAAACTTTAACCAACTGGCTTGTAAACATGAGCTATGCGATCTTTTGGCGTTTGAAAAAATAAAACCCATGAAATTATATTCATATGACATGTCGGAAGGCACACTTTGTGACCTAAAGAGTTGTCTTCTTTTCCTTCGCGACAGTGCTGTGGCGCTTGTGGCGTCTAGGGGTACTAGATGTGAAAAATACATGTCTAGCACCCTCTAATGGCCAGAAATTTCCATGGTGTGCCTTTAACTGAATGGCGTATGTGGTTAGAAATACGACTTCTGGAAGACGAACCGAAATCCTGGCCAGGACGCGCCCGGGAAGAATGGCACGTATGGTCCCCCTAATAAAGCTGAAGACCTTAAATACTTCTATTGCCGGCATCACAGATGTGATGGAACCTGTCGTACATAACTGAGAAAGAAAAATCAACATGTTAGTCTTTCTGTCATGATGTGTCACAGATGTGGCGTTGTGTGTCATACTATGACACACTTAATTGATGTAAAGCGATTGAGACACGTATTCTTGGTCTTGATCATTGTTGTATACAAATCACCACAACACCCTACGACAGAAGTCTAAAACAGTCAAATGGTCTCTTTCTTTTTAATGCCCCTAACACATACAACAACAAATCAGAGTTTTCTCTGTTTTCAAGTGCTATTTAGGGACAGGTTTGTTAAAAATATATATATTTATGTCTAAAATAAAAAAAGTTTACTTGCTACTACTTACCCCTAACAAAATATTAGCAAGAGTTCATGCTTTAACCTGGCCATTTAATAATAAAAGGTGCTGTGTGAACCCAGTACAGTGTAAACCCTGTGAGTCCCTACTCAAGTTGCATAAAGTTAGCCAATCTTTTATACATCTTGTCAGATTCAAATAGAGCTTTCTATTTAAATGTGCAATATGTAGACAGTTTAAGGACAGGCCATTAACTTCTCTGTATCTAATAAGCTGTACGTGAATAAAAGGTGAATCATGTCTGCTTTATACAGACATAACACGATACAGCTGTGCATGTGTCTACGCAAACACCATGAATACAGATTTTCAATTCATTCTTTCCTCTCTTCAGCCTTGATTGCCTGTTTTCGGCCATTAAAAGTCATCTCACTTTTGGGCCCTCCCGAAAATGACTGTGAGTGCATGTCTGTATGAAAAAGTAAAAAACGAGAGCTGTGTGCATTTCTATCTGGAAGAGCGTGTGTCTGCGTGTACCCGTCTATTTCAAGGGTCGATCTTATTCCCGTTAAGCACTGTGTGTTTGTGTCTTTGTGTCTTTGTGTGTTTCCGCAGCAGGGTCCTCAGGGAAGGCTGTCCTCTGTGCCTGAGTGAAACACGTGGGCATTTTCAGGAGTGCGTAGCACTGTGTGCCTCGTTATTATTTCATCATTCATTAAATATTCAAATGGAATGATGTAACCCCAGAAGCTGAACGATGATGTCATCCACTGCTGTGTTTGAGTGTGTGAATGCCTGCGTGTGTGTTTGTTTGAGACAGTTTGTCAGAGAAAGTAACAGAGAGGGACAGCGAGAGCTTGATGGTTTCACACTTTGCGCCGGCAGAGTTCACTTACGAACTTGCTGTGATTGATTTGTGTGTACGAAGCGTAGTCGGTTATTTGTGGGAAATCTCACATGTACGCATACACACATATGACTCTCTATTCAACTTTGTCTTTTGCAACTGTAGCAGTTTTCTTATTACCAGTTATTACTGGCCACTGCATTATTGGTGATTTTTTTTAAAGTTCACTCAATTTCGATGCTTAATAGGGTCCTCTATACAATCTTTAGTTCTAATATTAAAAACGTTATTGATTAATTTCAAGCCTCATTAATCTAACGCACAGACAGCAGTGGCGCCGCTCTACATTAATATGCGCAGTGCGTATTACATATGTGCTGATCGTCATGCATCAACGTCTATTATATATGCACAGCGTATAGGGAATATAACTCAGTGTCAAAGAATAAAGTGACAAAATTCTGCTTTAAGCATCGAATTATCATTGAACTAAGGCAAATATGCATCATTTCTTTTCATGTGTGCATGTGTGCGAGTGTGTTTGCACTGTAAGTTCCTTCTCTTCACTTGGTGTGAGACGTTCTGTTTGTTTTTCCCACATCTGTTTTTCCGGGCTGTTCTTTGTCTGTGTGTGTTTGCTAGATGCCCCCACACACTGACAGTGTCTGCCAGACACACACACACACACACACACACACACACACACACACACAACGCTCAAGTTGATGGTGGGCAGGCCCAAGTTGAAATATTTTATAACGTTAAAAGTTTAAAGTATGACGCTTCTGCGCAGCCCTGTCAGGAAGTATTTCTGTGAACATTGCCTGCGAATTTCATGTGGAATCCATTCATAATATTTATTGTATTCATATTTTTGACTTTTCCAATAACCCTTTAAATAGATTAATGTAATAGAATATTGCAACTGTGTTGCAAAAATAATTTATTCATCCGGACTTGTATCCAGACAACAGCTTCTTATGCAAACAGTACATTAAATGCATTTTAAGCTGCCTTAAGTGTCTTCTAAATGTAAACCTTGTGTCTGTGTTTACAGGCGTCTCAACAGGAATAATCTTCAGGTCCTTCCAGAGTTGCTGTTCCTCGGCACGACCAAACTCTTCAGGCTGTGAGTCTTTTATCTTTTTTGTCCCTCTCTTTCTTCTTACTTTTTCTCACCCCCTTTCTCTCCTCTTCGCTGTCTCTCTGGTTCCTCTTTTGTTGCCTTTTTAAAATCCCATTTCTATCACTTTTAGAAAGTTGTGTTTGATATATGCACATTTTAAATACTGAGATATGCATTATATGCATTTGTTTGAGACTGTTCACATTCTGCCTGTACATTTAAATGCAGTTTGCTGTCTTTGATGTTGACTTTGTCAAGGTTTTGGGTTCAGTTTTCATTAAATTTGATCATTTTTAAAAGGTAATGCAATTAAACCATAGGACAAATACAACATAACCAAAACTAAATCTTCAGGTCAGTCTTTTAAATCTAGCCTGTTACTCCACCTGGAGCTATGAGCTTGGGTGTGCGTTCATAATTGAGTTATGCTGGACATCTAGGGATCAGCAGTAAAAGAGGTTCAGAGCATGAACAGACTAAATTGAGTTAAAAGGAGATACAAGCTTAAACATCTGCTCAGAGAGGAAGGACTGTCCGCGTTAACAGCTTTACCAGGAAAAACAACATTGTAACGGAGTTTGCAGGAGGCTGATGGAGAAAGTGTGTGTGTACACATATCGCTCACGCTGTTGCCGTCATACAGACGCTGTTCGTTCTAACCATGGTATGGTCGTGTGTGTGTGGTCTTGACTAAAAATACACTCGGTTCTTCAGTCTCATCCAGGGCTCGAAATGGAGGGGTGGACTGCGGGGGATCATGGAAGTGAATATTAAGGGGGGAATTTCAGTTTAAATAGAAATGTGGAAATGTCTTTTTATCCACGTATATATATATTATAGTGTCCAAAGTGCATTTCCACTACTGGTCTCTTTCATAGGGTGTGTGTTGGACTTCGAAAAGTAAATTTTTGGGCTTTAATCAAATCTTAGAAAAATGTATTGATACAGTTGCCAAAGCACTGACATCGACTCTTTTTAAAAAGCTGATAGGAAAGTATGTTCATGCTTGTGGATATTGTTTTGACAACATTTCCTCATGGGTACCATAAGAAAAACATACTTAACGATGCAAAAAGGCCTGTGTGTAGGTTAGGTTTAGACGGTAAGGGATGAAAAAGATGATTAGCTTAGAATAAAAACAATGAAAGTCAGTGGAAAGTCCCCATCATGATAAAAAAACAAATGCTTGTGTGCACATATGGGATTTCATGATTCTTTGGCAGGATTTTGCCATTCTGTCCGTCAATTCAATTTCAACAAGATGGTAGCAGGTGTGTGTGAGAGAAGAAAGCCGACGTGAAACAAAGAAGGAGCATTGCTAGTGTATAACACTTTCTTGATAGTATTATTTGATTTGATGTTCTGGCACACACACACACACACACACATAGTGTTCTCTTCTCATTAGATTATCTCTCCTCGTCTACATCTGTGGCTAACATGTGCAGCTTTTATCTGCCCGCCTCTTTCATCACTCTGTCTACCTCGTTTTTCGTTATTTTTCTTCTTTCCTGTTCTCTCACCATTTCTCTCTTTTATACGATGCTTAATCTGTATAGTTTCTTTCTTTCTTTCCTTCTTTCTTTCTTTCCCATATTCTCTCTCTATGCCCCTGTGATCAGGTTTGATGTTAATGCGTCTGGATGGAGTGTGTGATGTGTTTTGGAGGGGGATGGTCTGGCAACAGGGTGACAGAACCTTCTAGAGCTTGTTTTGTTCATCTTGCCGGGTGCCCTAGTGACCCCGGCTTCTGCTGTACGTGTGTGTGCGCGTATATGTTTGCATGTCCGACTGTGTGAATATGAGTTATGGTTACGCGCATACGGTCGCTGCCACAGTAGCGGCTGAAGTATTTCGGCCTTTTGTCTCCTCGGAGGCCGGTTCTGTTTGAAAACCTTTGAATAACATTGGGTTATGCTGGAAAGAACGTTCAGATAACATTTCTCACGGATAGCAGGTCGGTCACAGCTGTGCATGTTTGGATAGGGAGAAAGTGGGAAACGGAGTAAAAAAAGAGATTGAAAAGAGGAGGGAAAGCAAAGAGAGAGTGTGTGTGTGAGAGAGGGAGAGAGGGAGAGAGAGAGAGAGAGAGAGAGAGAGAGAGAGAGAGACGGTTAAATTTGTCAGAGTCCATTAAGAACTCTGTAAAATACCCTACAGTGAAAGTAAGAGTGGCACACAATTGAAAACAGATGTAAAAACATAGACTTTGGATTGGACGATGTCCCTAAATATTTATTTGTGATTTTAAGAATGAGTGCGAGTGTGTGTAAAGGGGTACACTTGTTTTTTCCACTCTGGATCAGGTTGGCACGAATGCCCGCTTATAGTTGCCACGGTTACTGTTGTTATGTCACGTTGCCATCATCCCTCATCCAGTAACGGTTAGCACTGTTTCACACAGTGCAAACTTTCTGAGTGTGCTTGTGGCTGTTCCTAACCACTGAGGAAATTTCTCCCGTTGTGACGTCTGTGTGTGGCTTTCATTGAGACTGTCACTGGTCATTAAGTCAAATCAAATGCCTTATAACAGTAATTGTGTAAGTTGTTTGCGAATTTATTGAACCTTAAAGACAGAAATTTATTAATTATGTCTGTGCATGACGAGATGATGTTTGGCATCACTTCTTAAAGGTGTATTGTAGATTTTTTCCCAGCTTGATATGTAGAGAGAACTATAAGCTATTACACTATTGAAACAAAGTGTTTGTCCAAGCAATGGAAGACAGGGGAGTGCTTGGAACACCTGTTGGAAAACAATCGTTTTGCAATTTAGTTTGGTGACACTAGTGACACCAATTACAAACAGGTTTAACATCATATTATCAATTATAACCCAGCAAGCAATTTTGCATTTAAAACACGTCTAATAGCCGTCCAAGCACAGCCCATACGACAAAGCCAAATTTGGGCTGTCAGTAAAAATGTTATAGAGGTCTAACCATAGCCCCAAAAAAAATGATGAAATTTCAAACATCTTACAAGTTATTTTGGCAAAAACGACATGTAACCAAAATCAAGTTTATTTTGGATAGAAGTGGTTTATTCATAGCCAGACTATATTGAGTCTATAGTTAACCTAGATTGTGAAATGACGGCTATTGCTTGATGGGTAAAGGCTACAGTACATCCAAGTAAAATGCTGGCAATACAGAGATTGTTATAAAAAAGTTGGGTAAACTTAACCGCCTAAGACCCGAGTTTTAGTTTGTCTTTTTTCAGATTTCTTCCAGCTATTGGTGTTAGGAAGAACCAAAAAATATATTAACCAAATATTTTTCTTTGAACATGAAGCAGTGTAATTGTCCATGTTTGTATACAAAAGGTTCCAGTTACACAGAATTAAGTATTATGGTGGGAACAACCAAAAATGTGATGTCCACGTATGTTAAACGAAGGAAAAGTGTACGCTTGAACATGGGAATATGTCTGCAGACATCTTCATATTCCTGTCGGTTAGCAGGGCTTTGGGTTCGCACATGCTCAGCTGATTTTAAATATGGCTTTGACCGTGTGGTTTTCTTGAGAAATGTGCCACAAACGTTTTCGGGGTGAAAAATCGCAGTGGTTTTCTTGCTTAATCTGTACACCAAACGCTAGACAAGCCAAACTGTTTGCCATCTCGGAGTGTGTGTCTGCGTGTGTGTGTTTACCGAGCTCGGTGTTTCCTAGGTCACAGTGCTGTAGAGAGTTTGGCTTTTGTCTGCGGAGTGGACGCTTAACCCCAGTTCTCTCAGCTTAGAAAACACACACACACACACACACACACACACACACACACACACACACACACACACACACACACACACACACACACACACACACACACTTGTGCTAAGCCTTGTCTGTTCACACGAGTTGGTGGGAACAGTTCTGAAATTAGATGGATACAATGGAGTGAAGTCTGTTGAAGCATAGCGTTATTAGGTGCGAGTGCATATGTGTCAGTGTTTGTGTGAAATTCAATTTAAATTATAATCAAATTTTAATGAAGACAGGAAAAAGTTTATAGTTTGTTGCCATAGTGACAATTACTGTATGACAAAACTCATAATAGAATAAACTTTGATTGTGTGCAAGTTTTTTTTTGTATGTGTGTGAGTCTACAAATACATCAGGTCCTCAGAGGAATTTAGCTATGATACTGAAATGCAATTTTTAAAATAAAAATGTTTAATGTGTACATTCATTTGAGTAAGATTAATGACCTCAATCTGTAGCTGCAGATTTCTCTTAAAGCATGCCAATGAGAATATTTAAGCAAGATGCAACAGGTAATGGCTAAATCTGCAGTGCACCTTTCTCTAAACCTCTTCATAAAATATTTGAGTATACGCCATAGTAAACAGACTTTTGAGGAATTGTAGCTAAATAGTACGACAAGAGCAGTGTTCATTTCAAACCGGCGTGATGTAACGTTGAGTTTACCATTTCACCTCTGCTGCACGCAAGTGATTTTGGTTGACATGAAAAATGATGTAGTTAGTATATAATTATCTCACTATTTTAATGTTAATTGTACTACGTGGGGTTTTGATGTAACTTTAGCATTTACAGGTGCTAGTCCAAAGCTGGTGTTTTTGCCCACAACCGTGAAAAAAAATTCCTGGGCCATTTACCTACTGTTGTTTGACACAGAGCAGAATTCTGTGGTAATTTAATTCCTGCTGGAATCATCAACTCAAAACTTACATAAAGGAAATCTTTCTTAATCTTTTCTTAAGGGCTTTTGCAGGTTATGACCATTTGGCTATTTGAAAAACAATGGATTTTTGTTTCAGGGAACTCGAATGAACTATGTCCACATACACACTGGCGTTTTTGGGAGTGAAAATTGATTTTGAACATGAGCGAGAATTCCCAAATTATCGTTTATGTACGGAATTCAGGAGTTACTCCCAAACAATGCTTGACTGTGGTGTTCATTGCAACACAGTGGCGTCTCACAGCTGTAAATGTGAAATATGGATGGCAACAGGTTTGGTCTTAGTTGACTTAATATTAGCAAATAGAGACCTTTATTGGAGTAGATTCTGACAGACCCATGTACTTAATGTAATGTCTGAATAGTGCTTATGTTAACATTTTAAGTACAAGAAAAGCGATTCAAAGCACCAGACCTCCACAGCCAAAATGTCTTTCTGTTCACATTCTTTTTTTGACTGTGATGCAAATACAAATCAAACATTTCAGGAAATTCAATTAGAGTATTATTTTTGCTTTGCCTAAAGGCTGTTTGAATAAACTCATTCACATTCACACACATCTCCGCACGCCCAAACACACATTTTAGGTTTGTATTAATTGTATCCAGAGGCATTTTTTGCCATTTTCTCTATCATAGCAATGTAGTGAATACTAAAATACAGTTATAAATGATTGACTAAATTAAAATTTTCAGCTGAATTTGTTGGTCCGATCTGGTTTAATCTAGTCTAGCTGTTTTTTCAGACTGTCCAGTTGGTCTTTTCGCTTAAAGGATTAGTCCATTTTCTTAAAAAAATCCAGATAGTTTACTCACCACAATGTCATCCAAAATGTTGATGTCTTTCTTTGTTCAGTCGAGAAGGAATTATGTTTTTTAAGGAAAACGTTCCAGGATTTAATGACTTTAATGGACCCCAACACGTAACAGTTTTAATGCAGTTTAAAATTGCAGTTTCAACAGAGTTTCAAAGGACTCTAAACAATCCCAAACGAGGCATAAGGGTCTTATCTAGCGAAACGATTGTCATTTTTGACAAGAAAAATAAAAAATATGCACTTTTAAACCACAACTTCTCGTCTATCTCCGGTCCTGTGATGTGCCAGCGCGACCTCACGTATTGCGTAATGCCAGGGAAAGGTCCCGTGTTACATATATGAAACGCACATTTGTGGACCATTTCAAACAATAAACTGACACAAAGACATTAATTAGTATCATTCCACATACAACAACGTCGGAACGGTCCTCTTTCTCCACACTTGTAAACACTGGGGCATAGTTTCGCATACGTCATCCGTGAACTATTGACGTGATGACGTATTGCGTGAGGTCGCGCTGGCGCATCACAGGGCCAGAGATAGACAAGAAGTTGTGGTTTAAAAGTGCATATTTTTATTTTTCTTGTCAAAAATGAAAATCGTTTCTCTAGATTAGAACCTTATGCCTCGTTTGGGATCATTTGGAGTCCTTTGAAACTCTGTTGAAACTGCAATTTTAAACTGCATTAAAACTATTATGTGTTGGTGTCCAATAAAGTCCATTAAAATGAAAAAAATGGAATGTTTTCCTTAAAAAACATAATTGCTTCTCGTCTGAACAAAGAAAGACTTTTTTTCTGGATTGGACTAATTCTTTATTAAAGAAGAAACGTGCCCAAAACCAGACCAACCTGACCAGGCTGAGAAACCAATAGGTTGGTTTGAACTCTTTTCTTTAGCAGTGAGAATGAAAAAAGGTTTTTGGCACACACACAAATACACACCTGAGCGGTACCCAGGAGAGAGTTTCAGACAGACAGTCTCCAAGCCATCCACAATTATTAGTGAAAACACCTGCGTGTGTGTGATTCATCAGACCCTTTTGTTTATCAGTCGACCATGTAGTATAGCACTTATCTTTCAAGTAATTTGTGCACGCTTCTTTGAACAGTTTAAAGAGTCAAATATTACGATAAAATGTTTCTGTTTTGTTTTTTCAATTTTGTCAAGTGTAAAACTTATGATTTAAACTTGTTAAAACAAAAATTGCTGTGCAAGAATCTTTTGGCTTTATAAACTGACTATGACATCTTGGATCTAATTTTTTTATCAAATTTATGTGAGCCGTAGCTTTACAGATGCAAGTTGGATATGAGAATAACGCCCCTCAGCAGCATCATCAATCCTTATTGGTTATTTGACCTGTCAAACCGAACCTCACGGGGCTTTCCTGTCCAAACATGCATGCACAAAACGGCACATGCTTTCAAACACACTGGGTCTCACTGCGAGTCACTTTTTTCATTATCCGTGTGGCCGTATGTGTGTGTTTGTGTTAATGTGTGAGTGAGCTTCTTAGTGGTGGGTAACAAGAAGGGGGCAGTTTCTCCTTAGCATGTAACTGAAACTCTGGCGGTATCCTAGCAACCATACTGGTCACTCCATGGTCTTTAGTTTCACCTTCACAACACCACGGCAACAAGAACACAATATCGCCATCGCTACCATTGGAAGCACTTGAATTAAATAATTAAGGCCCTTGATCAGTGTTATATCATCTAATCTGTTACTTTCAGTGTATTGGATATCGACTCTCTTTACAAGCAAATCACTGCAAGAAATCACTAGAATAGCATTACTTTCAAGGAAAGATGGCCTTGCTATTATGTAAATATGTAAAACAAAGTACTTTGGGGGTGTACATTGGATGTTTCATCACAATACTATCTGATATATTGATTGTCTCAGTCAGCGATACAATATTGATCTATACATATAAAAATTTCTTCCAACAGAAGAGACAAAGTTTTATGCTTGTTTTTTTGAATGTTGGTAATGCTTTGTTGTTACATCATGATCAAAAATCTGGAGATGGACTTTGTATGAATATGTGGGGAGTGTTTTATATTGTTAGTCATTTGTTCAATGTAATAAGCCACACCCACAATTTGCATCCAAGTTGGTATTAAGCAGCGATTCTCTTGAAAAAGTGTTTGTCTATACAGTAATGTATGTAAAAGCTGTCCATTTGGATCTCAGTTACTGTATGTGGCCATACAGGGTGTGAACTTTGGAAAGTGGACTCCATTTTGGCTCTGGGTGCTCAGTTGCGCAGTCTTCTATTCTGAGTGCAAGCGTGGGAGTGTAATTGCTCTGGAGTGGACTCCATTTTGGCTCTGGTCACACAGTGGCACAGTACGCCATTCTGAGGGAATAGGAACGAGTTCAGCGGCTCTCGAGTGGAATTGTCGGCATTCTTCAGTGCTGCTGTCATCTTTAACCTCTTAACCGAGCCTCTTCACATTGAGTTCTCACACTTGCACTCACATAAACACAAACAAGTGAATATGAACATGAAAAGACTGACGCACAGCAAATACTCTCTGATGTGTCAATACAAAACAGATGTTCATTTCCTGGAAGATTGTAAACCTTCACACAAGCTGGCTTGCTCGGAAATTACACAGGGATGCCGTTTGCGTGAGGTGCTTTGGATCGACAGGTTGACACACACTGTAGTGAAAGTGTATGTCTGTGTGTAATTGAGTAATAACAGGCTTTAGCTGCGGCTCTGTCATTATTTAATTACCGCTTCCTTCCATCTCCGTGGCGACGTAATGCATCTCTGATTGGTGCACTGTTGTCGAGTCACTTCCTCACCCCCTGACCCTAGAAAAGCTAGGTGAAGCAGAGGCTGTGCCCTGACATCTACAAAACCGACCCAAAAACGCTGTTTAGCTAAGCTGAGACAGCCAGAGAAAGCGCAGACGTTGGGATGACTGAATCAGACGCTTCCTACGGCCAACCACACAAACACACACTCACACAAACAGCGACGCCCTCTGTGGTGTTTATTTTGTCAGGTTTTCAAGTTGGTCACACACGGCAGAGAGCAGTTTTGGTGGTATGTGAGAATTTGTGTGTGGGTGTTTATGGAAGACAGTGTGTGTGTGTTTTATATGCGCTGTATGTTTTGCTGGGATGGCCATTTTCTTGACCAGAGTCTATTTTTCTTGCTCTAAGAAAATGTTGTTTAAATAGACCAAACCTTTTTCTCAGCATGTTCTTGTACATACTGTATGACTTATGTTACATTTTAAGCTGTGTGTTGATTTGGGTGAAACCATATGAGGTCACACACATCATATGAAAACACAATAAAGGCAATAAAAGGATCAAATAAAAGATAAATTAACATTTATTAGATAAATAAACAGAACTCTTGTTTTAGGCGGAGGATCTTACGTTTTGTAATGCTGGCACCAGATCCTCCAGCTAAGTTTCTGCTTACAAGTTACGAAGTTGTGATTACAAAGTGATACGCGTGACATAGGGGTGGTTTCTCGGACAGGGATTATCTTAAAACAGGACTAGACTTAGTTTAAATAGGAAATATAATTAGTTTTAACAAACATGCCTAACTAAAAACATTAGTTGTGTGCATTTTGAGGGCACTGATGTATTTTAAGATATGTCAGTGCAATTGTTTTCAGTTTGGACAGCTCTTACATTTATTTTAGTCTAGGACTAGTTTAATCCCTGTCCGGGAAACCGCACCTATAAGGATTATAAGGAACAATGTGAAATTTGCAATTTTATATTTTTCTTCTGTTTTTCACTTCCCGACCAGGCCAATACTTTTTTATTTCTTAGCCATGCTATTGAAATGATTAGGTGTGTAAGTGATACCTTATATTTGTATTTTTTCGTTCTTGTGCTCAACAAAAACTGTCAGAGTTATATGAGGTATTTTCTGGCAAATGTGTTTGTATTTTTCATATACAGCACACAGTGCAAAGTAAATCATACATTGAGTATTTACAATGGAAATTAAAAAGCAATTTTTTATCTCATAAATGTAATCGTTCCAACAGAACTTAAAGGCACCATATGATAGGGCGAAGCAGCTTTGGATGTTAGAAGAAAACTTTTTTAGGTTTATAAATCATCTGAATGTCAAAAGATAGCGAGTGTTGTTTCCTAGATCATTGTTTCTCAAGTTCAGTCCTCGTGACCCACCTCCCAAAAGGTTTTAGATTCAACGCATCAGCTTGTTAGTTTGTTAATTAGGAAAACAGATTGGTTCGACTTCAGCGGCGCTGCGCAGACTGATCGGCGTGTGACATCACAGTTGCGCGAGGGTGAATTGAGAGTATGCTTTGTAATCACTCTCGCGTTACTGTGATCTCACTCGCAGATCGTTCTGGAGGCCGCAAGAAGTCGATCAAGCCTTTTATAGACTGATTCGTCAAATTTGTTGTTTTTTTAAATAGAGAGACAACGAAGACGTTCTGGGAGGTGGGTCGCGAGGGCTGGAGTTGAGAAACACTGGCCTAGAGGCACATTGTGATCATTAACAATCACACACATTCAAATACTACTCTTTCCATTTCAGCTTTCTTCATTCATATTTTCTATGTAATGTTTTGTTTAGTTACATACTATCATTTTGAATACTATTTAGGATGGATAGTAGATGAGTTGAGACGTAGGGTTAATTTTTGAGTGTATGTGTGTGTGTGGGTCTTGCATGCTGCAAAAAAAAAAATACAGATTCTCTTTGAAAGGATTTGGTCTTTGAATGAAAGCTCAGTGTTGTTCTGTGGCTTACACGGTTGATCCTGTTCAGTGTATGCCCGCTAATCGGCTTTTGCTAATGTGAATTCTCTAACAATCAGCCTCTCTCTCTTTCTCTCTCTCTATCTTAACCCTTCTCTTTAAAACACTAACACCCATCACATCTTTTCTTTTACTTGCTTAATCACGCTGTTGTTTTAGCCAATTAACTGCTGACATAAGCTCAGCAGGATGTGGAAGATGTTTGGTTTGTGAGTGCTGATTTTGTGTATATACTATTTTACTAAATTGCATCTTGTCACAAACCTCCATACGTTCCTCAAGGGATTTGTACTTTGAGAGTATGTGTGTTAGGTTGTAAATTCCTGCGTTAAGCCAACGTGAGTAAAATGTCCAGAGGTTAAGTGACCAAAGGTGAGATGTCCTTAGGGTCACTGGTGAAAGTTTTGTTGTGATTTAAAACTTGAAAACCTGGGCTTAACCCTGACTGATAAAGACCACACCTTGTGTGTGTGGGGTGGACCTTGTTTACAGCTTGTAAAGGTATTAACATATGTTAACTGATTAAAAGTGGTTAGCTTTAAATATAGATAGAACAAAGAACGGAGTACCAAAAAGGTTTGTGGTCTGAACACTCGAACCACAAAGGTAGTAAGAATCACATGTGACCACATCGGATTTGTCATGTAGCGCTAATCCATTGCATCCCGGACTGCATCAAAGGACCACCTACTTACCTGTCAATCATCCCTTATACTAAACCTTGCCAATTAACTACGACAATAAGCAACACTAGCACTCTAAAATCTAGCACTCTAAAAATTGCTGGGTTGTTTCGACCCATGGTTGGGTTGGTCAAATAAATTAAAAAAACCCTCTGTGTGAAACTTGAGCAGTTTAATATATAATCATCATGCATCCAATTATGATTTTTTTGTGTTTGTAAACAGACAGAAATGCTCAAGTTCACTTAGTTTGGTTTCTGTAAGGAGCTTATCATCTCATCACATTCTCCCCAAAAAGGTTTAAATGGTTTACGAGAAAGCCTTTCTTTAGAAATTTCTTGGAACAGCAGATTTTTTTCAATTGGGCTTTTAAATCAAAGGCAAAGTGCGTCGTTTACCGATTCACATCTCGCAGTCCCCGCTTTGGGCCCTGCGCTGGTTCGGTGAGGCATTATATCATCATAAAACAGTACCATAATGGCCACCTAACAAGAAAGAGAGAGGAGGTGAATGAGTCCGATTGTTTTAAATAAGCGAATATTACCGAATATTTCCCAAAGACCACCCATAGCCTGAAAAGCTGATCCTCTTCTTAGTCTCTGGGGCTCTGAACCTGCCCATTTTTTGATCAGGCACCGTGGGAGGCAGACTTGTACGGTGACATTTGATTATGTGTCTGTCAGCTCTGTTGCTGGTTTCCTGTGTGTATGTGTGTTTGTGTGTCTGCAACAGTAGCTTAAGGGATGATGTAAGCGGGTTTCCTAATTGCAGGGTGATACAAGGGTGTGGCAAACCTCGCTGCCCCAGGGAGCGCTATATATGTGTGGGTGTGTGGGTGTCCTCAGGTAATAGAATGATACAAAGAGTCTTTGGTATGTCTTTCTGGAAGTGTTTGCTTAGATACCGGATAAACGTTGGCTTTCACATCCTTACGCGCCAATGCTGCTAAACCTGAAGAAAACGAGACGCCTCGAATTTAACAAGGGGAGCACGACAGACTGTAAATTGACCTTTTCTCAGGATGGAAAGTTGTAATTAGTTTTTAGAAAATTTGATTATTTTCTCCCAAGCTGCCATCAACATTAAAGGATTAGCTTTAGGGGGAAATAATATATTCAGCAATTGTTGCATTTCATATATTAATGTGTTAAATCTGGTTGAATTGAATGCATTTACATTTTTATGCATTTGGCAGATGCTTTTTTATTCAAAGCGACATATACTGCAGTACAAGCTATACAACAGTGTGTTTTGCTGTAATACAATGGTTGAGCATTGTATTAGCACTGTAAAGATCAGGGAACTTACATACTGATAAAAAGTTTTGGCCACATACACTACATTTAAAATTTAGTATAAAAATAACAACTCAGTTATCTCTTTGTTTTAATTTAATTTAATTTAAATGATGCTTAAAGAAACAGTAGCTGTGCATGTGTGCATTGGGGGTTGGTGTGTAATTGCAAGAATGTGCATTTGAAAGGAGGGGAGGAGCGGAAAGGCTGAGAATGACACCGCTCTACCTGTTGAAACAAAGCGCAGATTTAATAAGGGCACTCCTGACTTTTGTCTTATGTGTGTGTTTTGGGGGGTAATAGGAAAGGTTCAAAAGTTCACCTAAAATAGGTTTCTGCATGTTTTTATGATGTGCATTGTTATGCATTGTCCCGCACAAACACTAAATGTAATGCACAATATAAATGCATGTGAAGAAGAGTATGTTAAATTTCATTTGAAGTAATACAACACAAAATGATGTGTTATGTTCATCTTATGCTGTCCTTTTTGCATTTTTTTGTTTGCCTGTTATGGGGGTTGGGGTGAGGGGCAGGAAAGGGGCGACGAGAGTAGGTGAGTTTGTTTGACGGGACGGCGCAGTAAACGACAGCGACTGCAGCGAGAGTGACATGCTAAGCAGAGGGGTGGAGATGCTTGTCTTTTCAGAATGAAGGGAATCACCATGGCAGCAATTAAAAGCCTGAGGCTCCCCGCACAGGGTCAGTCTGCACAGGGAGATGAAAGTGTGTTTGTGCGTCCCTGTGTCTGCTAGGGTCCCGAAAGCCGTTACTCAGCAGGGGACAGAGAAGCGAACTAATGAACTTTTAGAAGAGCAAATGTTTGAGAAGGACAGGTGTCAGTGAATACATGGTTATGCATAGTTTATGCATCAGTCACTACTTTATTGAATGAATCATTTGCCACAACATGAAAGTGCATTCACAGCACATTTAAATTATTATGAACGAATGAAAGTCGTTATTTTTGATTTACTGTTTTTTTTTGTACATAAAATCATCCTACACACTGTAAAAAAAAATTATGTGAAAATAAAACCTTGATATTTTAAATACTGACTGTGTAATGCCATTTCAAAGATCATCTATCTAGTATCTATGCCAATTTCTGTCATTGTAGAAAGAGAAGAACGTTATAATAATTTTTAAATAAAAACTGTTGCTTTTTTAGCCATCGAGTTTTTATTGTAGGAGTAGAATATGATATTTTCAGTCAATGTTATTTTTCTCCGCTCACAAAGCTTTGGTTATGTCAGCAGAAAAGATGTTTGATGGGCAGAGAAAGTAATTACATTTTGATGAATAATTCTTTAGAGAAACATCTACGAATCAATCTTGTGCAACAAGAAACATTTATTAAAAAAGAAACAGTCAGTTTTAAGATCATGTTGCTTTTACGAATGTTATAATACAGATTCTACAGACATTATAAACAATTTGTTCATATGACTGGCAGCACATGCTTAATCTGATGCATGTGGTGTGCATATGTGTGTGTGTTTCTTTGTAAAAATGAAACACCAATAATGACGGAACAGCTGGCATTTAATATAATAATCACGCATACACCCACAGACACACTCGCACACATACACGCCACAGATTTTGATGCATGGGCCATTAAAATTGCAGCAGCACAATGTCTGCGACAGTGATCCCGTAACTGTTAATACACGCACAAACATAATGTGCGGCACTCTACAGGTGTGCCCGTATTGTCTTCTCCAGTGAAGCAGAAATTGCAACGATGATCGTTGCACATTGTGACATCATGAGAGGGCGTGTTCTAGAGGGCAGATACATTGCCCTCAGATGGCTGAAGCAAGATGGCCGTCTGTTAAAGACTACAAATCCCAGACTGCCTGAAAGTACAGCTGCAGCTAATGAGACCAGCAGCAGTCCCTAATAGGGGGTGTGGGAAACTGTTGAGTGTGTGTTTTGGCTTGGAGAAGGACATGTACCTTTGTGAATTAAAGACTAAGTTACTTATAGCTGAAGAGATTTAAGTTGTAAACCCTTTTGTTAATTATTAAACACACCTGCATATTGAAGAGACCGTTGAAGTGATGTTTTCTTGGAACTGACACAAGCTAAAAGATCCTAAAACCTCTCACGCTGTCACATATGGTGGAGAATGCGGGCACTTGGATGACCGCAGATGTTCCAGAGTGATGTGGAGGACCTAACAAGCCTGTTTTCTAAGCTAAGTACACAGTCAATTGATGGTAAAATGGAAGAGTTACTGAAATCAATGATAGAGAGTAATAAAGTGCAGCAGCAAATTCAAGCTGGCTTGCTGGAGGAACAAAGGCGGGCCAATAACCTTAAAATTAAAGAACTAGAAATGAAGCAAGCCCAAGATGTTAGCAGAATACGGGCTAGTGACTTTATTCCTAAAATGGGAGAGTGTGACGATGTCGAAGCGTACTTGCATGCTTTTGAGACGACTGCCTTTAGAGAAAAATGGCCAAAAGATCAATGGGCAAAAATATTGGCACCGTTTTTGTCTGGAGAATCACAGAAGGCCTTCCTAGATTTAGACCCAACTTGGGCCAATAATTATGACTCCTTAAAGAAAGAAATGTTAAGTCGCAGTGGTCTTACAGAATTTGGGAGGGCCCAGAGGTACCATGCATGGTGCTTCAAGAAAGAACAGCCACCGCGTACACAGATGCACGAATTAATGCGTTTGGCTAAGAAATGGTTAGAGCCTGGTAGGCACTCAGCAACAGAAGTGGTCGATTCTTTGGTGATGGACAGATTTTTAAGAGCCCTACCCATTGAAGCTAAACGATTTGTTTGTCTGAATAACCCAAGTTCACCTCAAGAATTGATAGAAGAAGTTGAAAGATACCAAGCCAGTGCAGAAATGCTGAACTCACGGTCTCCAACCAGTGCACAGCCCCAACAAAAGTTTTTCCCAAGAACCTCTAGTCCCAGATGGCCTAGCCCACAGGGGAAAAGGTCTAGCCAACAAGATTCGCCAGTCGAAAGCCCATTGTATAAACCAAGAACCTGTTACAAGTGTGGGGAAGTAGGACACATTTCATGGCAATGCAACCAGACAGATGAGCCTATGCCGACGGCGGAGTCTTCAAGTGGCTTGAAAAATAACCTTTTTGCTGCCTTGTTGGGCAACTCTGTGTTCCAAGCAATGACATGCCCTGTATCAGTAAATAGTCAAGACGTAGAGGCATTACTGGACTCTGGGAGCATGATTACACTGGTGCACCAGTCCTTGGTCAATCCAAAGCAAGTCT
Organism: Paramisgurnus dabryanus; assembly: GCF_030506205.2. Classification (NCBI taxonomy): domain Eukaryota; kingdom Metazoa; phylum Chordata; class Actinopteri; order Cypriniformes; family Cobitidae; genus Paramisgurnus; species Paramisgurnus dabryanus. The sequence goes on along the minus strand of NC_133340.1, from coordinate 43,689,684 downwards.
CATTAGAAAACCCAATTCCAGTTTCGTGTGTGCATGGTGACACCTGTACATATCCCACATCTGCAGTGACATTAGTCACGACTAGAGGGAAGTATGAAATTCGAGCTGGGGTGGTGGGATCCCTACCGGTACAGGTATTAATTGGACGAGATTGTCCTGTGTTTCACATGTTATGGCAAGATGTACAAGCAAGGAGAACAAGAGAATCACAGCGACCCAGGGGTAAAAACAGACAAAATATGTTAGATTATGCAAGTCAAAATTTCCAAACTCTAACACACCATTGCCTTCCAGTGCAGACACGGATGAATAGAGGAGACAACCTGGAAGAGACTGAGTCGGCCTCAGAACAAGCAGATGAGCCACCACCACAGCCCATCACTCAAAGCAGGGTACAGTTACAAAGGGAAACCGAGGAGCTGGGGGCATCCCAAGAAAGTAATAGTGGTCCAGAAGCGCCAGGGCACCATATGTTAACAGGCCAGTATGGAACAGCACAACTCAATGACCTTACACTTGTTAATGCTTTAAAAAATGTGAAAGTTATTGATGGAATAGTTCCTAGTAATCTTCCAGTAGTGTACCCACATTTTGCGATTAAGAATGGGTTGCTCTACCAAATAAAAAAAGAAGGGGAGGAGACTATAGAGCAGTTGCTTGTGCCTCAAACCCATAGGGCCACAGTACTGCAACTAGCCCACACTCATCTGCTTGGGGCACATTTAGGGGTGGACAAAACCAAAGAAAGGGTGCTACAACGGTTCTTTTGGCCTGGTGTGCATAAGGAAGTAGAGAACTACTGTCGTAGTTGCCCAGAGTGTCAGCAGTCAGCTCCAAAACCAAATTTTCGTAGTCCCTTGATTCCTTTACCTATCATCGAAACCCCCTTTGAGAGGATCGGGATGGACATTGTGGGGCCTCTCCCGAGGAGCGGCAGGGGTCACCAATATATTTTGGTAATGGTAGACTATGCAACCCGTTACCCTGAAGCAGTGCCGTTAAGGAAAGCTACGTCAAAGCAAATTGCCAAAGAGTTATTCCTGATTAGTACTAGGGTGGGTATTCCAAAAGAAATTCTTACAGACCAGGGGACCCCATTCATGTCTCGTGTAATGAAAGAGCTCTGCGCCCTCCTAAAAATAAAGCAAATAAGAACCTCGGTGTACCACCCACAGACAGACGGCCTTGTGGAACGTTTTAATAAGACCCTCAAGCAAATGCTTCGTAAAACCATTGACACAGATGGCAAAAACTGGGATCAACTCTTACCCTATCTGTTGTTCTCAATTAGAGAAGTACCACAAGCCTCTACAGGGTTCGCCCCTTTTGAACTTTTGTACCCATACAAGCCAAGAGGACTGCTGGATATAGCAAAAGAAGCATGGGAGGAACAGCCTTGCCCCCACAGGTCGTTCATTGAGCATGTGGGGCAAATGAGAGACAGAATGGCAGCCATTCACCCTATTGTAAGAGAGCATATGGAGAAAGCACAACGAGAACAACAAGCGATATATAACCGCCCAGCTCAGCCTAGAGAATTTCAGCCTGGAGACAGAGTGTTAGTGCTGGTGCCCACAGTAGAGTGCAAATTCCTAGCCACCTGGCAGGGCCCCTTTGAGGTCATAGAGAGGGTAGGGGAGGTCAATTACAGGGTTAAGCAAACAGGCAAAAGAAAGCCTGACCAAATATACCATGTCAACCTCTTAAAACGTTGGCACCCTAGAGAAGTGATGATGTGTTCTTTTTCCCCAAGCAAACCCAGTGACCCACCACGAGAAGAAGTCCGGGTGAGCCCAGATCTGAACCCACAACAAAAACAGGAAGTGATGGAGCTAGTGGATCGTAACAAAGATGTATTTTCCCCAGTTCCAGGCCATACCCAAATGATCCAGCATGAGATCCATACTGTCCCGGGAAAAATCGTGCAGCAGCGGCCTTACAGAATCCCAGAGGCCAGACGAGAAGCCATTAAGGAAGAGGTGAGGGAAATGCTTAGGTTAGGGGTCATTGAGGAGTCACAGAGTGCATGGTCGAGCCCTATAGTGATGGTCCCCAAGCCCGATGGCACAATAAGGTTCTGCAACGACTTTAGGAAGTTAAATGAGATCTCAAAGTTTGATGCATACCCTATGCCCCACATTGATGAATTGATTGACAGACTAGGGAAAGCCCGCTTCATTTCAACACTAGACCTAACAAAAGGCTACTGGCAAGTTCCCTTGTCTTCAGATTCCAAAGAGAAGACTGCTTTTGCAACACCAGACGGACTATACCATTATACTCATTTACCCTTCGGTCTTCATGGGGCTCCAGCCACTTTCCAAAGGCTCATGAACCGTGTCCTTCAACCCCACCAGCAGTATGCGGCTGCTTATTTAGATGATGTGGTAATCCACAGCTCAGACTGGGAAAGCCATCTTGGAATGGTGCAGAAGGTACTGGATTCTCTCAGAGAGGCAGGCTTGACCGCAAACCCCAAAAAATGTAAAATTGCCTATGGTGAAACTGAGTATCTGGGCTATACAATAGGCAGGGGTGTAGTACAACCTCAAGAAGCCAAAGTTGGAGCCATTCAGAACTGGCCTAGGCCACAAACCAAAAGACAGGTAAAGTCCTTCCTTGGCCTAGCTAATTATTATAGGAGATTTGTGCCTAACTTTTCAAGTCTGGTTGCACCCATTACAGAGCTAACCACTAACAGACACTCCAGAATGGTAAAGTGGAGCAAAGAGGCAGAGGAGTCTTTCTCGCAGTTAAAGAGGATGTTGTGCTCCAGACCGATTTTGAAATCCCCAGACTTCACAAAAGAATTTCTGGTGCAGACTGATGCCTCTGAGGTGGGTCTAGGAGCAGTCCTTTCTCAAACCCATGAAGGCGAGGAACATCCCGTGCTCTACATCAGTAGGAAACTGGCAAAGCATGAGAGAAATTATGCCACAATTGAGAAAGAGTGCTTAGCTATTAAATGGGCACTAGAGGCACTCAAGTACTATCTATTGGGGAGGAAATTTGTATTAATGACAGACCATGCACCACTACAATGGATGGCCCGGAATAAGGAGAGCAATGGCAGAATAACTAGATGGTTTTTAAGTCTGCAAGCCTTTAACTTCTCTGTTGTCCACAGGCCTGGACGATGCCATGGAAATGCTGATGCCCTCTCTCGCAAGGATGCCCTCTTCACAGTGGCCTGCCAACCAAGAGCCTCAGAGCAGTGGAGGGGGGTATGTGACATCATGAGAGGGCGTGTTCTAGAGGGCAGATACATTGCCCTCAGATGGCTGAAGCAAGATGGCCGTCTGTTAAAGACTACAAATCCCAGACTGCCTGAAAGTACAGCTGCAGCTAATGAGACCAGCAGCAGTCCCTAATAGGGGGTGTGGGAAACTGTTGAGTGTGTGTTTTGGCTTGGAGAAGGACATGTACCTTTGTGAATTAAAGACTAAGTTACTTATAGCTGAAGAGATTTAAGTTGTAAACCCTTTTGTTAATTATTAAACACACCTGCATATTGAAGAGACCGTTGAAGTGATGTTTTCTTGGAACTGACACAAGCTAAAAGATCCTAAAACCTCTCACGCTGTCACAACATGTATTTGTGAAATGTGTCTCTATACGAGTCTAGAGTGCACTATCAGCGACAAAAATCAGTAGTTTAGATAAGACGTGTGTATGTGTGTAAGTGAGAGAATTGTTAAATTGTTTAAAGCACATGATTTCTTTCCTGTTCTTCATAGTATGTAGCTTTACACAAGCTATTAAAATCAACCTCTCGTCAGGTTTTAGCCTAGCTGAGCTATAAGCTTAATCTCTCAGCAGTCAGTACCGGCATACATGACACATTTCACCTCACTAGTAAGAAAGAAGCCAAAAATTGTGTTTTTGGCACTGCTTGGCCATTAAACTGAAATCCTGCAGCTTTTGGGTCAATTAAACCCTTCAGGTTTAATAATACAAACATCGCATGATATATGTGCATGGTATTGTCATAACTCGAGTACATGAATAGCTCACTTCTTCCTGTCTGTCAGTGTTTGTAGTGCAGAACTGACAGATGAGCTCTAATTGGCTCTGATAGTTTCAATGCATGCGGGATTCAGTGCTTCTCAGCCTCTTTAGCTGGCTTTTCTCGGCGTTCCTGCCCTCTACTGTATGTTTTCCTATGGGATACAAATGTTTTCACTTGGGAATGTGGGTCTAGCAGGTGCTAATTTTATTTTTCCTTTTGTCTGTTTCTCTCAGGAATTCCTCCCATGTTAGGTCACTGTAATCTCACATCTCCAGTACACTATTAAGATGAAGACATGCAACATAATACCCCCATTCGGAAGTGCATTTTAAGAAGGAAGGAAAGAAAGAAAGAGAAAAAGAGAGATTTGCTGGACAGACAAAATAGACTTTTAAATCCGAGTTCTTGAAGAGAATTTTTCCGATAATCCCCCTCTCCTGCTGCTAAGCCCAAGCTCTAGAAAATGTACTTCATTTCCATTGACAAGTTCTCTCACGTACGTTACGCTCTGTTTGCCAGCTCCTTCCTAAGAGTCTTAAACTGTCGGCCATTGCGGTGCCCTTTACAATGCCAACCTCCTCTCCATCACCTCTTGTTATACAGCCTCTTCCTCTTTTGATGCTTTTCTTATTCTGAGTGGAAATCGGTTTGCTTGTAAATGAGTTCGGCCAGGGCATAAGACCCCGCCAAAATGCGGATCAGATCGCTGAACCGTTTTTTGGGTTTCCGTCAACACTGTTCAGACACTTTGAACGACGTGCCGAGTGATTATGGGAAATATGAGGTCTGTTTTAACAGGTGTTGGTCCTGGATGATATAAAGACAGAAATAATCATTTACTTTTAAAACGACACTTTACATTACTATTACAATTCATGTAGCAAACAATTTTATGGTGACGCATCTTTAAGAATTATTAACTGAACTGATTTAATATGGATGGGCATTAAAATTATGCTTTTGGCGTCTGCAAAATGTACACTGGAAGCCATATAAATTTGTTTTATTCTACATAAATAACCAATCATTATTACAGGTGACCTTTCAAGCCATTTGGCTTTTAGCATAATCATAATCTTTATTGTATTATCAAGCCTGTTTTTAAGAGGCATGGAGCTGTGGGGTAACACAACGGGTGATCTAAAATCCAAATAATTAAATTATTTAGTTCTCAAAACAAATGCAATACCAAAGCCGCTAGGTAGCCATGTTTTCAATGCATCCAGGCACTGAATTTAATCACGCAAGACAAATTCCAAGTCCTATCATGGGAGAAAACAGAGATCATATTTCTGATTAACAATTTAACCTGTGTGTTTAACAAAAGTTTATGACACATGTTTGAAAAGTTAATCTTCACACATGAATATACATTTCATAATTTTTTATGAAGTTTAAATGCGTTTACTATAGAAATATAAAAGGCCGAATTGTGGAGTCAAAATTGCTAAAAATTGTATTTATCTGTGAAGGCTAACTTGTTGGACAAAACGTGTAAGAGCTTTAACTTTTGTTAAACACAGAGCTTATTTTTTGCGATAATCCAAACGTCTATGGGAAAAATGAATGTTTTTTTTTGCGAGAGATCCAGTATCCCAACCAGTGTATAATCTTTTTTTTTTTTTAAATCAATTGATCTTTTAACTTGAAATTGGGACTTTCGTCGCCAGAGCGGCCATATTGAGCATTGCACTTTCTCCTATAGTAATAGTAGTACTCAATCTTGTTATATCCAATATCTTTGGCAATTCTGAACAACATGGACATATATGAATTGTAGGAGCAGAGAAGGGAGTTGATTTGGCCCTTGATATATGAATGCTTGATCGATATCATTTACAAATATCCGCCTCCTCTATAAATTTCTCCATGGGCTGCTTTAATCGCCTTGCGAACATTTGGGGAAAACTGTTAAGTGCAATAAAAAGTTTCAGAATTAACCAGATAAGTTTAGGCAGGCTTGAACAGAGATAGAAACTGAGAGAGATGAAAACGTTTATTTAATTGAGTCAAGTGCTCATGGAAGAAATGTCTTTGAAAGTTTGGTAGGCCATTCCACCTGATTTTGTGCATTTTTGTGTTGGTACCATGAGGCATTGCTTACTCACAGGCCACTAACATCAGTAGATTTGCAGTTGAGAGATTGGTTATGAGCCAGTGGCTGTTTTATATGCAACTATCAGCGTTTTGAACTTGATGTGAGAGTAACTGGCAGCCAGTGAGGCTGAAAGAGCTGCAATGTGCTTTGCCTTGGGCTCATTGAAAACCAAACATGGCACCGCATTCTGGATAATTTACAGAAGTTTAATTGTGCATGCAAGTCAGACCAGAAGAGCATTACAATACTTCAGTCTAGAAATGATAAGAGAGATAAAAACCAAAAGCTACAAGGAGGTGTCTGGCTGCTCCGGATGGATCTGGAATCTTCAAATTGCGAGGTTTAACACCGACATGCTTCATTCGCGCATAAATAACGGTGTTTGCAAACTGTCGACAACCCGATGGGAAGCAATTCAGTGGAAATTTCTTTTTCGGAGACGTTCAAGCATGTTCTGAACAGCGTGATTTGAAATCTGTTAGCATGCAATCACGCTTATGCGTGCAAACACAATTTGCAGTGTTTAAAGTTGAATTGAGTTGAAACTTACGAGGGGCAATGAACGGAACTGACTTTGCGAAAACTACCGATTTGCAAAACAGTAGATCTCATTGAGGTTTACTGTATGTGTGTGTGTGTGTGTGTGTCTGCGCTTGTGAATCCTCTGGCCTCTAAAAATATTGCAGGAACTGTCGGGAATGTGACACAGATATAACGACTACAGGAGCTTAACGGCGGATCAACACCACACAGACACACACACTTACACACCCTATAAAAACACATTCTCTCAATAAACCTAAACCTGTTAACAACTGCTGTCGTATTCAGACCCACTAACAAAACCTGCAGGTCTAATAATGGCCATGCAATGCACTGAAGTTTGACTTTTCCAATGTTTTCTTGAACATCATGATGTGTCTGTTGTTGCTGTGGTGTTGGGTTTGCATGTGTGTGCATTTTTTGCGGTTGTTTTCGCTGTTGGAGGTAATGTCTATCTGCTCATGTGGGACAGTTAATTTTAGATGTCTCTTTCTGCTCATAGGTTTAACTACTTACTCCCTCACTTGTCGTGTCAGTGTCTGTGTAGGAATTTGTCACTGTAAGTGCTAAATTAACGGATGAGGCGTCAGTAGATGAACTAGACGGTCATCAGATCACATGTAATCTTCTAAACTTAACAGAAGCGTTACCTTAAAACACACAACAACACAAAAAAGCTGATCTTTTCGAACCTAAACCACATCCACATGTTTAAATTCTGATTAAAATCAGATTTTTTGGAACGCGTCTCAGTCAAACTGTCAAATCCTATGTAAAGTATTTTTGTGCCATTCAGGATCGCACATGTACATAATTTCTCACCAAGCACAGAATATTGTCAGAGACTGTGCATGAATACACACATTTTTGTGCGCTTACTTATAATAAACTATGCAACCTTCACTTTGTGGTGAATTCCTCTGTCGTTCTCTCATGAGTTCAGTGACATGCCATAATGGACATGAGAAAAAGCAAAATTTCCAGTTTTCCATGCTCTCTTCCCACACTGTCAGCTACTCTCAGAAGTTGTGTGAGAAAGACACTTGGCGTCGTTCTGACGCTGAAAATCTGGATCAGATTTCATCACTTGTAAAATGACAGTGTGGACAGTTAGTACTATATAGCAGATTTGAAAACCAAATGGATTTGATGTGACTTAATCCATGCGGTTCTCATCTGATTTTGTTTCAGATTTTACTTTGGAACCAAAGGGCGACCTGACACTGTATACCAGGATGGTTTATAATACAAAAGTTAACAGAAATGTCTCTAAAATTCAACATTAAAATATATTTATATTATTATTATTATTATTTACTAAAGTGCAAAAGCACAACAACACAAAACAATTCAGGGTAACACTTTATTTTACCGTGTCTTTGTTACACATGTTACTTGTAATTATTATAGTAATAACAGTTAATTATGTATAGTTACATGTAACTAACCCTATACCAAACCCTAATCCTAACCCCAACCCTATAGTAAGTACATGTTGGTAATTATTATTACTTAGTACTTAAATATATAATAACACTGTAGCAGTGATGCCGTAAAATAAAGTGTGACCCAATGCAGTATTGTTAAAAAAATGCAGCATGTTACTTTCACTTAAAAAATTAAGTTTTACACAATTTCAACTTGTTTTCAAGTTATGTCAACTTATCACAGGTAAAAACTTAAAATAGTAGGTTAAATGCGAAGCTTTTTTTACAGTGAATATGCAATTTTTTCTTTTTTATTGTAGTTCTAAACGTAGTTTCGAGAGGAGCCTAAACATTCAGGTCTGTCAATCATCATTATGGGCGTATATAAGGCAGCCTTCCGGCCTCCGGGTCCAGCTGCAGTTTTTTCGGCATCCCACCTCCTCCCCATCTCCTCCTTCACTGCTCTCTTTCTTCCTCTGTGCATTTCTGTTGCAAGGAGGGGTTGAACTTGGGGCTCGAGCCCCGGCCTCAGGTTCGCTCTCTCTGAAGGTTCAGAGTTCAGCTGTAGAGCTCCCTTCGAGGACAGCAAGCCAAGTTTGTTTACCATTAATCATTAAGATCTGAATGCGCAGGCGAACTATTGAAAAAGTCTTGATTTTAATTCTTAACTTTTCGCCCGTGACCCAATCTAAACAGACGTGTGACCCACCAACGTAGAACTTTCACAGATTTTGTTTCTGTGTTGGCAAACACGTAGGGAGAGTTATTGAGTAGTCATTTATATTAAGCCGAATGTTGTGTCTTAAAGCACGCATGGATATGATCTCTTTGATTCTGATGTTATAATACTCTCCACCACAGTGTCTAGCCGCTCTGTTGATTTGGGTGTGGTTAGACAAATATTTGTGTTTGACAGACAGCGCTGGCCGACTGTTTATTGAAGTTTATGTCTGATGGACAGAAGTGGAAAATGAGCAACTTGCCAGCTATGAATAATCTGTTGAAGCAAGTGTAGACTATAGCAGTGTATGTGTGTGTGTGTGACATACATTATTGGCCTGCTGTGATTGTGGATGGCGTCTTTCACCGTACTGACGCACTAAGCCAGCACACTTTAACAGACACGGGCTTTATCTGTGAGTCCTGAGGATACAAACACACACTCACAGCAAGTCTTCCTCTCTCGCTCTATAAACGCATGACTGAGGGCCATGTTTTAAGAGGGAGATGAAGAATGAGAAAGCGCAAGAGCGAGAGACAGAAGTAAAAGAGCAGCTGAAGTAAAAGCCAATTTGCCTTCCAGCTTTTAAGGAATTTTTAAGATGTTCATCTCTCAGTCCATACAGGACATAAAGGAACCATGACGTCTTAAATTACACATGTAGCAGTTTGTTTTTATGTACTCACGAGGACATCCTATTGACTTGTTTTACAGTAATACTGAGATAAAGATATTTACTGTACTATCCCCTAAACCAGTGGTTCCCAAACTTTTTTATTTTTTTGACCCACTGAGACACAAATAATCTATCTCTTCTCTTTTTATAGAAATATATATAAAAAAATACATTCAGAAATACAAAGAAATTTGTTCTCTTTTGGAAGACAGTACGTTATATTTGCATTGCCATTGTATGATGTAAAAGTACAGTTTAATTGCAATCCCAAAATACCTGAGATCAAAACCATTGCCATTAATTGTCAATAAAAGGTCAAAACTGTTTTTGTGTCATTCACTACAACAACCAAGTGACTTTGCGTGACCCACCTTATCCCACTGTGCGACCCACTAGTGGGTCCCGAGTCCCAACCCACAGTTTGAAAACCCCTGCCCTAAACTATAGCCCGAAACCTAGATCTGACAAAAAACAGTAACTTCAAACAGTAGGGGAGAACCGGGGCGAAAGTAACACGGGACGAAAGTATCAAAGCGATTTTCTTTGAGCCCCAATAACATTTGCATTTTAAACTATGACAGCATCTTTAGCACACAACCCTTGACAGAGCTGAGAAGTATTGCGTTATTTCCTTACCGTTTTGCGCGTCTAGGTCCGGAAAGCTGTTTTCAACCATGATAAGTAAATTCATAAAGCGGTTATTTTTTTCTAATAACACTTATGTTTCTCGTTTCTTTTGTTAAAGTACTGATCAATCTACAAGTTATTTCAAAACGTTTTTCAAAATAAAAGTAAATTGGGTATAAATATCAGGGGTTCCTGTCGGGACGAAAGCTGTTAATACTGCTGCCAGTGTTGGGGAAAGTTACTTTTACAAGTAATGCATTACAATATTAAGTTACTCCCCAAAAAGTAACTAATTGTGTTACTTAGTTCATGGAAAGAAATGCTTATGTTACTTTTAAGTTACTTTTGCGTTACTTTTTCTTACTTGGCTGAGGCTTGATCTCATTCAGGCGTTGCAAGTGTTTTTATGATCGCAAAAATGTCAAGCTATGGCATGCCATCTACATTTCTGACTCAAACTGTTCCCCCTCAGTGCGTAATTCTATGTTAATATGTTCAGTTTTATTCAGTACATTATTTTATTTTTAAATTGAATTAATTAAACTGAAAAGTAACTCGCATTACTTTTTTGAAAAAGTAACTCAAATATTAATGTGTACATTTAAAAAGTAATGCGTTACTTTACTCCTTACTTCAGAAAAGTAATATTATTACGTAATGCGCGTTACTTGTAATGCGTTACCCCCAACACTGACTGCTGCATTATGTTAAAAATGTATTTTATTCTAATTTGATTTAATTTAATTTTATAGTGTTCAAACTGTTCATTTTTTATTTTTAACAATTTGAGTTTGTACTGTCAGGTTGCTTTTGAAACATTTGATAAAAGTGACATGAAAATGTAATTTCATAATTTTTTGCAAACATGTGAAAAAATATATTTGCAGTTACTGTACATATAAACAAGGTCATAGTCATGTATGTTTACTAAAAACAAGTGTAACGCAAAAATCTATCTTGTTCTGTTGTGTTACTTTTGACCCACCTGATGACAGTGTCAAAAGAAACAATGCGCTACTTATGTTCAAAGGGAAATTATACTGAAGGCGTTTTACATTTGATCAAAATTCCACCTGGTATTAATAGGCCACACTTGTGAGTTATTGACAACTGCAAAAAAAATCTCTGTCTAAAACATTATCTTTTAAAATGACGTTTTTCTGAAAATGGTACTTTCACCCCTCTCTCCCCCCTACTTAGTACTTAGTACAAACCTGACCCCTCTATACACTTACAAGACCTTTTAATGTCTGCTCATTTTTTTATATGATCCTTTGTGTGACTGACTGTAAGAAGAACTAACATTACTGCATTTTTATATTGTACCTATAAAGATGATTTATCAAGTGTGTGTGTGAGAGAGAAAGAAAGAAAGAGAGCGAGTGTATTATCAGAGTTGTATTGGATTGCAGCTGTCAAAATAAAGTCCAATAACCGTATAGCTTTTAATAGACATCGCCTCTCCCCTCCAGTTTACCAGTAGAGGCTATGGACAGATCGACAAATATTGCCTCCATCCCTCTCTCCCTCTGAGTGTGTGATCTATTAAGATAGTCAGACAGGGGTTGACAGATTCACAAAGGCTTCTGCGGCTCTATTGTGTTGGCAGCCTCACCATACAGTATGATCATTGTGTAAGGCCTGCGGGTGGACTGTGTGTGTGTGAGTGATCATGCGACTTAGACACTGCTTTGTGATGAATTACTCAGAGTGGGTAGATTATGATGGTATGACATTGATACATTGAGACATCCAGTGAGATTTTATTGCATTCACAATGTGTTTGCGTGCGTTTCCGGGTGTGTGAGTGTAAGAGTTTTTGAGGGTTTAAAGTTATCAGATGGGTGAATAATGATGCGAGACCGGTCTCCATACACAATGACACACACACACACTGGCACGCTTCATATTAAAACAGATGCTCTGTATTTTCTAATGACCGTGGATACTTTATACAGTACAAACACTTCTTTGGTTTTACCTTTTTTTTTCACTAAAAACAAAAAACAAAAAAACGTCTGGCAGTTTGAGCAGATTAGTTTGACTAAAACCCAAAGGTTGCATGTGTGTGTGTTTTGCTTATAAAGCTGTGTTATATGGTGTATGCAAATATGTGTGAATGTTTGTGTGTTTTGGTTCGAGTGTATATTGAATTCTTGTCTTTTTGCTCCGTTGCTGTCATGGTAACATGTTTTCAGGGAGTACGGTGGTCCATAGGAATCAAATGAGCCGTGAATAATTTATCTTTTAATGACTTCATTCACATCAATAGCATTGACTCTAATAAACCTCCTGCCATGACTGGAGTGTGTTTGTGTGTATTTGTGTGTGTGTGTGTGTGTCCTTGCATGTGGTGCTAAAAAAAGTAAACACACTTATTAAGTGTTTATACTTTTAATTTTGAATGTTGTGAGGTTAGGGGATTTTCCATAGAAGTTGCTATGTTTGGTTGTTTGTATGTGCGAGTGTGTATTTATGCATATGTGTTTGCACTGGCAGATTTACATTCCTCTTTTGAAACTATATGAATTATGGAGTGGAACATTATCATTCAAAGACAATCAAACAGACAGACCGAAACACATTCATACACAAACACACACATACTCTCGCACATAGTTGATGGTAATTTGATCCCACAGTCTACAGGTTTCCCTGTCGGAGTTTGTTATTATAATTTAAAATGTCTGACATTTACCCGTTATGCCATTTTAGTGTGTGTGTGTGTGTGTATGTGTGTCTGTGCCTGCCCAGATGTGTGGTTTTTTTACTAACACAACAAAAACTTTCCAATGATCTGTTGAGGACACCACCATGGTAATATCGTGGTATTCTACATTAAAGTACATTAAAGTATTACTCTCACATTAATCAGTACATATTAAAACTAACACTGTTGCATTAAGATATTATTATTGTACCCTGGTGTCATTTTATGTTTTTTCTGCTTTATGTAAAACCTCTTGAATGTGTATAAGTATGTGTGTGTGTGTGTGTGTGCGTCCAGGCATCTGTAATTGCAATAAGAAAGTCCCATGACAAGAATTTCAACCACAAAGCAGTTAGGAAATATGAGCATCCGAGATAGAAAGTATATTTCAGAAATATTAAAGAGTAAAAACATGCAAAAATCGTTGGATTCATTCAAATGAGGCAGTAAATCAACGTGTTTACGATTCCCCAAAGTGTCCATATGTGGTTTAAACATGATGAGTAATGCCGCGTGATACGGCAGCACTTTTCTGCAATAGTTTATGGGTTGGTCAGGCGTTAACAGAACCTTCCATTAGTATTCAGACAAAATCTCCATCTGAATATGATGACTTGTCCTGATGAACTTATTTGCGAGTGGAAGTATGAGAAAGGTCACTGATACTGTAGAAAGAGGGAGATGATAATGTTTTAAATGTAATGTAATGAGATACGTAAAGCTGACTTCTTAACAGCTGCTCTGCGCTGTGTTTTATTGATCGGTTTATGGTGTTTTAGGCAAAGGGAAACTTCTGGTAAGGCTGACTCGCAACCTGCTATTACAAATGTGAGGCACACACGCATGCATGCAAACTCGCTCACGGTCGCACACAAACTTCGGTGATCATAAAGCAGTAAATTACAGAAGGAAATCCTCGATGGCTGTATGTAATTCCTACTGGCAGAGTGAGTGTGACTGGTAAACCACACCAGTCTTTCTCTCATTCTGGTCTGTTCTCGCAGATTTTCAGTCTGTTTATTGTAATTGTAGATGCATAGGCAGAAACGGATGGGTTTTACATTTTGGAAAGGCCTTTTTTAAAGTAAGCCAAAGATTTTAAACATTATATCAGACATACGGCACTTTTAAAGCGCTGATAAATTGTATTGTGTCACATCAAGATGAATAAGGATAAATAGAAATAAAACATTTTTAAACCAAAATGGCCTCTACTTTCCCTACAAAAAGCCCTTTTACTGTACGTAATGAGGTGAATATGCATAGATGGATGTTGGTGGATGTTAAATTGATAAATCGTATCGAGCATGAAAAAGAAATAAATTATGTAAAGTAAATGAGAATTGAACTTGCCAGCTGTCGTATTCATTATGTTGTTTAATGGAGACATTTCATAAGACTTTTTTAAGATGTCAAATAAATGGTTGGTGTCCCCAGAGTATGTACAGTATGTGAAGTTGTACCTCAAAATATTATATAGATAATTTATTGTAGCATCATTTTAAAATTGCTACTTTGTAGGTGTGAGCAAAAAATTTGCCGTTTTGGGGTGTGTCCTTCAAAATGCAAATGAGCTGATCTCTGCACTAACTGGCAGTGCTGTGGTTGGATAGTGCAGATTAAGGGGCGGTATTATCCCAAATTTCCACATTTCAATTACCTCTTTTTTCACATGCTTGCAGAGAATGGTTTAACAAGTTACTGGGTTGTTCTTTTTCATATTTTCTAGGTTGATACAATCATTGGGGACCCAATTATAGCACTTAAACATGGAAAAATAATGACCGCAGGAATCAAACACAGATAATCAGATAAACAGATACTCTGTTTTTTATTCAAATATATGCTTTTATAATTGTTTCTTAAATAGGGAAAGCGTTATGTTTTTCATTCCAAAATAATGGCAAGTTTAAATGTTGATGCATTTTTTATCAAATATTTAAAATAGAAATATTACTATTATCTGTTAATTAATCTTAATTTGCTTACATACTATCAACGCACTCTCACTTAATATTGGTACTGTTTTTAGTAAAATGCATATATTTCATGTTAACAATATTATTATACAGTATAATTTATTGTAAAAACTTGAAATGATGTGGACGACTCCTTATTTCTATATTTTATGTGTGTGTTTGAAAAAGTGAACCCTAAAGCTCCAAAATCAACAGCACTGACAGACACATCCTTAAAGTGAACCACTGAAGAAATGTGGGCTTAACCATGTGTGTGTGTCTGTATCTGTGTTTGAGTGAGTGCGGACAGGACAGATGGACTCAAGCAGCTGTGTGTGTTACCATTGGTTGTGACTGAAGTTTGCGGGTGTGTGAAAGACAACATTGAGGCCTTGTCTTTATTTGAACAGGAATATTTCAGTTTGATTCACACACACACATTCTGTCTGCAGGAATCTATGGCAAATAGCTACGAGACTTGAAACATCTTGAAAATATTTAGAGCGAGAGAGAGTGGAGGGGAAACAGAGTTATCTCCTGTCTTTCATCTTTAAGTGTCTCTATTGTTTTGATCTGTGTGTCTTGAAGAGAGAGAACGAGCCATAGACAGACAGACGGATAGAGAAAGAGAGTTAGAGAGACTGAATCACCAGGAGAGACAGACAGAGGGAAAACAAGTGGTTGTGGGAAAGTTGGTGGTTGTCTGTATACACCCATACTGGCAGAATCAAATCTAAACACAAACACACGCTGCCTTCTTGACCCTGAACTCATAGCCCTCTGGGTTTCAAGCTTTGCGAGTTCATCTTCAATCCCTGATTTCATTCAATTTATCAATTGAATTCTATAATACATCTACAGTATAGTTGGTAAACGTGTGGGTACTGTATGTACATGTGTGTGAAGGAGGGCTGCCTGTGACCTCAGAGCCAGGCTTACAAGACGAGTGCTGAATGCCTTCGGTTCATAAACACCTCGCTAATGAGTCTCTCAGGGGAAAGCAAATGATCAGCGCTCATTTCTCCACAGATCCCTCTAACACCTGCTAATGTGTGTGTATGTGTGTTTGCAGATGACATTTTCATGGATGACAGGTGGTCTCCCCAACACCACTGGATGTTGAGAGAAAGAGACTGTGACTCACACATTCACGCTCATGGAGTACTAATCCATTTTCAGTGTTGCTTATCATATGTATCTCAGCTGTTGCTGGAGAGCAATAGGAACGAGCTAAACTTCAGCTGCAACCACAATCCAGCTTGTGTGCATTAGCGGTCAACCAATGGGTTTGTCACTGGCCCGACTGATGGTGATATCTGAAGTGTGGGGTTGCTGATTTACGCTGATTTTTGTGGAATAAATTGTGTGGAAAGTGGTTGAGAATACTAAATTTTTTTGGGAGCTGAGAACATTGTCATATAAGCCAATATTTTTAATGAACACGATCTGTTCCAAATACTGTAGATTCCTATAAAAAGGCTGTAATAATAACACTTATTACACTGCTCGTTTGAATGCTTGTTTCTGATTGGTCAGTCCTGATATTTGCAGGTTTGTTATTCCAGATAACAACCGCTCAATACTAATAACACACAGTTACTCGGATGTTGCAAATTATTTTGACAGGTACAGTTTAATATAACACAAAATTAAATATAAAAATGCCTTTTAAATACATTTAAACCATGGGGCTGTTAAATAGTTTATTCTGATTGGTTGAGAAATGTACCACAGGTATGCATTATTTTTCGATAAATGCACACCTGACCTGTCAAATGTCTTAAAATAACCACCAGACCAAGGTCTTGCAATTTCCGCAGTGTAACTGCGTTCCACTTTGGGTGTGCATTTTCTTCTCGAATAATTGAATGGCCGGTCGTCAATTATTCCTTACACATGACATTATATTTACAAATAATTAAACAAAATAGTGTGTACGTGACATTTGAACATATTGTCTTATCCTAAAGATCAGCTATTTCATTGCTAAAAAAATATTTTGTTTATTTGGTATAATACAATGAGTTTGTGCGGTTTATGGTTAAAAAAACATTATTTTCTAGCCTGGTCCAACCAGACTCTCGTACATTCATTTGTACAGAGAGTCTGGCCACGCTCCATTTCAAAGCGTTACTTCCGTTAAGGAGGGTCCATTGTTGAAGTTTAAAACTATTGGATCTGCCCAGAGTCACTCAGGATCTGCCAAAGCCAATCGCTAACGTGATTCCGTCCGGAAACAACAAGTCAGAATAATCAGACAAACAAAACTTAGCAAACCTGGTTCTTGCTCCGGCTTTAACTTCTGTATATTCGGCAGTTTTGCAACAACAGACCGAATAGCTTTTCTCACGTCTTTCTCCGCTGCCATTACTGAACTACAACTCAAACTGACGCACGACCTCAACGTCATTGTTCTTAGCCACCCCTATCTGTTTGCTGATTGGTCCTGCAGATTTTTGCAGGAGAAAACGAAAATCTACAGAGCAGTCCCAGACGTACTGCTGAAGCGAAATGAAAATTAAGCGGAAGCACGTAGGAGGGTGGAGCCAGGCTAATTATTTTCCACATGCATTTTTGTAACTCCAGATTTCCCAGTCTTCCTGAAATGCACAAAATTTGTACAAAACTGTCCCTGATTGGCCAGCTAATCTGTACTTTGTGATTGGTCTAAATACCTCTGACATCAGCTGGAAATGTGACGCTCCTTACCATGTTTGAAAGATTCTGTCACAATCATTAACATGAATTAATACACACTTACACACCAAAGGAAATGTAATATCGTGAATCGGACCATTGCTGCTCTTTAAAACCAAAAGTAAATGGGTATTCCTTTGCGGAAGGTCTGCATTTGTTAAAAATTAGCAAATAAAATATCTCAGACGCGTCGACGCTGATCTGCGTGGCTGGTGTGCGACCCCCTTAAGGCTAGTTCTAGACTAAAATACATGTCAACTGAAAACAACTTGCATTGCAAATCAGAAAGTGAAGAGAAAAAGATTAAAGGGAATTAATTTACTGGAGACAGTGTCACCTCTGGCTTAAACTTTAAGGGGTTGTTTCCCAGACAGGGATTATTTTAAACCATGACTAGGTCTTAGCTTAATTAGGAAATATAATTAGTTTAACACACATGCCTATCTTAAAACATAACTGGCCTGCATTTTGATGCAAAACAAAGGGCATCAATGTATTTTAAGATATGTCAGTACAAGGTTTTTTTCCAGATTGGAAAGCTCTTACATTTATTTTAGTCTAGGACTAGACTAGGAAACCGCCCCTAACTGTACACACATCGCAACTGGGTGAAATAGGCGTTTCTGATAGCATTCAGGTGAATTCAAACACTTCCAGCTCTACGGTTTGTGTGTTGGTTAGATAACTTTGTTTTTGGTCTGTCATACTGACGTTTGCTATCTAAGACTCAAGGATGTGGTTGTGTCCCTTTCTGTCTGTTTCTCTTTCCTCTCTTTCTTTTCTTCCTGTCTGGTCTTGTTAAACACCGTGTGCTGACTTTCTGACATATAGACTCCTGACAGCAGGAGTCCAGCAAAGACATTCTAGTTTAAGGGTTTACCCCCTTCCTCCTTATGTTATTGAGAGATTTTGTTTTCTTGAAAAGGTTCGCTTTGCTTGGACACAGTGCAGAGAACAAAATAACCACGTAAAACAGCAACTCAGAAGACCAGCAGTAGGGCTGGACCTGGGACAAATGTTTATGGTCCCGGGGAGTAGTGGACCGAACATAATAGTCCTATGGCTTTACTTACCGAGCTGCTCTTGTACAAATCTGTTAGGAAAGCTAACATTCATTTTCATGGGCAGTACATTTTCAATGTACCCAAAGCATTCACATAATTTCATGCTTTTACGTGATAGTGCAGTTTGATTAAAAATTATGTAGTAAAACACTGACAAGATTTTACAGAATTCCTCTCCAATAAAATGTGAATAGATTTCTGAGCCACACTTAATGGTATATGTATGAAGGTAATGGGCATAACAAAATCACATTGTGCCTTTATTTGTCATGCTGATAAGATTGCACTGCCCCCTAGTGGATAGAGATATAACCCATCACTGCGGATGCATCTAGACAAGTGTGTTGTGTTTGAAGGGTGAGTTTTGATATTGTAACTAGAGATGCAGCGATACCGATACTGGTATCGGGTATCGGCCTCGATACCACATTTTCTAAAGTACTCGTACTCGTTAAAAGTCCCCCGATACCAGGGATCGATACCACGGTCTGAGAAATGTCTCTGTTTGAGCGGCGTGTAAGGGGTTAATGCCTCTTGTGTTGTCCAAAGAGGCAGAGTTTACAACAAACTGGAAAACTAGTCCCTTGTTTTTTTGTTAAATTATATGACTAAAGCTGTTACCTGTAAATTTAAATCATGTTTTTTATTAAGTACTCGGTATCGGTATCGGCAAGTACTGAAATGCAAGTACTCGTACTCGTACTCGTATTCCAAAAAAGTGGTATCGGCGCATCCCTAATTGTAACTAGCCTGGCACTTTTCTCTTTAAATCCTGCTGCTCTGTGATTGGTGCTGTCATCTGCCACTCATTAAAATGACAGGCATCTAGATGAATAGAGACAATTTATCTCTGTCTGCCCACACACACATAGAGTTGATCTGTTATGGTCAGTGTCTGGTTTTTGGAGGCTCAGTGTCTGTCTCCTATTATGATTGACAGCTGAGGAATTTGACTGACAGGTCTGGCTGGCTGAACTGGTTATTCAGGAACTCTAAGGGTCCTATGGTGTGTGTGTGTGAGGGTTGTCTTTGAGGGTCTGCTTGGCATGAGGGAAGCCACTTCATTAAATACACCCCCTATAGAGACACACACACACGGGAACCCACATGCATGCACACACTCCATAAGTGCAAAGGTCAACCTTTGGGAACCCCCTGAATGGAGAACTGATCATGGGACAGGGGCTTCAATTCTGATCATGTGACCTCTTGAGAAAGTCCAAGCGTTTTGGCAGCTGCAATTACATATAAACGAGCTAGCGAATTAATGGTCATAAGTCCTGCAGGTGGACCAACGGTAACAGAAGGAAAGCGAGGGTGTAAAAAAATCGATTCGTTTAGTTTGACATATCTCAGCGTTTTATTGTGTTTCATGAAGTTTTTCCCTTCAGCAGGAGAAAATAAAAGCGTGACGAGGAATGACTGAAAGTGAAAGATGGAGAGCGACATAAAAGCAGGGGATTAAGCCTCTGTTAGTTTTTGTTCATTTATTGAAAAGAGGAAAAGAGAGAATTAAGCACTTCCTCTGAAGGTGCTCAGGGGTCATCATTCAACCCTCTCTCTTTCTCTCTCTTTTTTATTCTCTAGTTTCTTTCTCCGCTCTTGATGCCCTCCTGGGTGTTCCTCTCTATACTGCCTCAGAAATTGTGTGTGTGTAAGATCTCTCTAGTTGTCTCGGCTCCCGCCATGTCTTTGTGTGTCTGTGTGTGGTGCACACGGTCCGATGCTTTATTACGATTGGCTGTTTATTTGAACTGGGATGCAGTTTTTAATTGTTTGATTTAATAGTTTGATTGTCTGCATTAAAGTTTCGCTCTCATCTGCTTGACAGCTGGAATGTAATGTTTGCGGTGTAATGTAGAAGTGTTCTGATCTAATAAATGCACATGCAGACTGGCGTCGGCGTCTTGTACAGATGCAGATGAAGCTGATTAAACACAATTCCTATTCAGTCCACGTACAGTGCACATCAGGTTGACATTTTTACAGAGAGATGAAGTTTTACACCAGGCTGTTTATGTGTCTGCTCTGATGCATGAAAATTGGGACTTTATTTTGAAACATTTATTGAGGCTCACCATGATTGCAGCACACAACAGGCTTCCCGCAAACTACCCATTCTGTTATTGGTTAGATAATCAAGAAGTCACACTAAACTCACACTATTGCTTAAGCCAATTTACCAGTGCATTGTTGGGTTTATCGTGATGCTCAAACAAATGCTACACAGCCATGTTTACCCTTTTTAAAGGGACACTCCGCTTTTTGTGAAAATATGCAAATTTTTCAGCTCCCCTAGAGTTAAACATATGATTTTTACAGTTTTGGAATTCATTCAGCCGATCTCAGGTTCTGGCGGAATCACTTTTAGCATAGCTTAGCATAATCCATTGAATCTGATTAGACCATTAGCATCACGCATTTGCAGGTGCAATGATTTTACGCATTGCTGAAAATAGTCCCCTGCTATTGAAAATTACCAAGGGGACTATTTTCTTGTGCTAATATCACTGCGCCTGCTGCAGCCATGGTACAGCAGCAAGGTCCTTGATTATTATGCAGGAATGAGAGTATAGTTCCTAGCCATATCGGCCTAGAAAATTGCATCTAAAAATTTTCCGTCGGTCTTAGTACACAATGTAACTACAGAACAGTCAAGTTTTAAATACGAAACTCTTTGGTCATTTTTGAGCGCGATGCTAATGGGCTAATCAGATTCAATGGATTATGCTTAGCTATGCTAAAAGTGGTACCGCCAAACCTGGAGATCAGCTGAATGGATTCCAAAACGGTAAAAATCAAATGTTTAACTCAGGGGAGCTGGAAAATTAGCCTATTTTCAAAAAAGTGGAGTGTCCCTCCTAAGGGAATTAGCCTCGGACATCACATGTACAGACATTGGTTGTAAATCTGATCCATAAGGAACACGAAATTGAAAATATTTAAAGAGTTTTAAAGTCGTCATCTGATTTCTCAAGGTTTTCAGGAGACCTGAGTGTATGTTTTTTAATGATCAAACTCTAATTGGTTCCTTTGTTCATGGCAAATAAAAGCTGCTACGGAGTCCAGACCTTCTGCCTTTAGTCTGAAGCTCTTACTATTCGAGACTAAAGAGGTGTTATTAACAAATAACTAATGTTATCTTTGCTAGGATTGAAGAAAATACAAACTGCACACTTCCGATTTAATATTGTTCTATTTTTTTCTATGACACCTTATCTTTTACCTGTTAATCTTCCCAAAAGAGAAAAATAAATATTAGAAGATGTCCACTGGAAGATATTGATGAATTGTTCGGTTGTATTCGTATATTATGTTTCCTCGGTTTCCTCTACTACAATGTCTTCTCTCGTTTCTCTTTAACCTTACATTTCTTAAAGGGAACTAAATATCACACATCTATAATCTTCATTGCTCCCTATGATTACTAATGTTCTCCGTCTCTGTGCTTTGCAGCGATCTGAGTGAAAATCAAATCCAGGGGATTCCCAGAAAAGCCTTCAGAGGAGCTACTGAGATCAAAAACCTGTGAGTCTTCTGTATGCATGTGTGAAATGAAGAAAGAGATAGACAAAATGATTTAATGATTGTGGGCTTTAATGAGATGCCCAGACACACACAATGACATATAGGGGAGTGGGCAGTCCAGGTAGATATTTGGGAAGAAGAGCACAGCACACCAATTGACTAGATGCTGGAAAAGAAAGAACAAAGATGAGGAGACAGAGAGAGAGAGAGAGATTGGAGATCACGGCACAAGCAGATGAGTGGAGGAACAGAGAAGTATAGGACATAGCCGTATAGGGTTTATCAAAAGATCAGCAGTGTTTTTAAGAGTGTATTATTCAGTTAGTAGCATGACCATTGAACAGCAACCTGAAGAATTGGCAAAAAGCAAACATTATTGTCTCCCTTTCTCTCTCAGGCAGTTGGACTTTAATCAGATTTCCTGCATTGAAGACGGAGCGTTCAGAGCCATGCGGGACTTAGAAGTACTGTAAGTGCACCGTGTATGTGTGTGAGCGTGATTGTGTTCTTTTGAATTAAGCCCACTGCGGAGATCTTGTTTGACGTGGGGTCAAAGACGGGCCATGTTGGTTTTGGGGGATTTTTCAGAAACTTGTTTTAAGAAGAAATTGATATAACAAACTTACAGATCATATTAAAAACATTATACCACTGCAGTTATGGGAGTTATACTATTTATTCTATATATTTCATAAGATTCTGTTTTGTCGACTGCTTGTATTTTTTTCTAAAACGGCTTTGCAACAACGCAGAATAGAAGTAAATAAATCTATTTGGCAGACGCTTTTATCTCAAAAATATCAGTATATGTGATCTCGGATCAAACCCCTGACCTTTGTGTTGCAAACAAAAGACTCTACCAATTGAACTACAGGAAATCATTTATTATTGTATATTAATGATGTTGTAGTATGGATTTCTCAGACTTCTTTGTCTACTTAGTGTATACTTTGTGTTTGGCTGTCAATAAGATCATGGCCGCAGTATGTGCTAAATGATTGTATAAAGTGCACATACAGTACATAAGTAGGATTAGTTCAGTAATCCTGTTATAAAGAATGGAATAGATGCTGATAAATATAATGATGCTAGATTATTGTATTATGATATATTACTTTGATGCTTTGTCACATATGGACAGAAGGGGATTTAGGAGACAAAATCTCTGTATCAAATAGCAGATGTGCATCAACAAAGTGGATCCCCGCGCATAATCTCAGGCATATATGCAGACACGCAGATATACTGCAATCTAATGTAATATAAACATTTACATAATATAAAGATTTTCTAAATTGATTTGCTCTCATGTTGTTCCAACCAGGAATGACTTTCACTTTGATTGTGTTTTTACTATTATTAGCATTAGGGACAATAATGTATACTATTTATTTTCATTGCGTGCATATGCTCACAGCTTGGCCATTCTTCTGAAGAAATGCATACTGGCTTGGGGATAAAAGTCTCATTATTGCTTCCTGAAATATGAAAAGTGTTGTTTTTTCTCTGTTTCATAGCACACTGAACAACAACAATATCTCTCGTCTGTCAGTGGCTAGTTTTAACCACATGCCCAAGCTCAGGACATTGTGAGTACCTCATCTCCTCACACACCACACATACACGCAGAATTTTCATTAAACTAGTCCTTCAGACTGTCGTTGGCATCTTATTCAGTAATTATCGCCCTGGCCCTTAATAAGTGTCATTATGGGGTAACAGCGTATAATAACCGCATTAATATGTATGTTACATTAGCATACATTTGGTAGATTAGAGTCCTTTGTGTGTGATCATGACTTAATCCCATTTACGTGATGAACTAAAGTGGCTAATTGCCATATCAATATTCTGGCCCTTGTTAATGAAATGTCTACAATAGAGCATGTGAATGAAAACATAAGATGGAGAGAAGTAACAAGCAATCAGTGTCAGGTGCTTTAGTGTTCGCTTTAGTTATGTGTCATTGTATGCAATATCACAGTGTTTTAAAAAGATAAGACATTCAGTTTTGTGGCAATCATTTTGTATAGGAAAGAGTAACACAGTCTCACCCCATGGCGTCAATATTTGACGACACTTGACCATGCGTCAATATGTTGACGCGGAGGGTATACCTTTCGCATCATTTTTTGACGAACTGGGGACTTCAATACTATTACGTCCGTTGCATACTCTTTCCTATTTTTTTTACCATTTTCGCGTCGGTTTAGGGTTAGATTACGCGAAATTAAACAGTGTACGCGAAATTAAACAGTTGTCACCTGGCATTGGGGTTAGAGTTAGGTACGCGAAATTAAACAGTTGTCACCTGGCGTTGGGGTTAGAGTTAGGTTTGGGTAGGGATGTCATTATGCAAATCTAACCCTAAACCGACGCGAAAATTGTAAGAAAATAGGAAAGAGTATGCAACGGACGTAATAGTATTGAAGTCCCCAGTTCGTCAAAAAATGACGCGAAAGGTATACCCTCCGCGTCAACATATTGACGCATGGTCAAGTGTCGTCAAATATTGACGCCATGGGGTGAGACTGGGTTGGAAAGAGGGAACCAAAAGTCAATCCTAAAGGAGCTGGCCACAAAAAATACAGAGAAAAGTGTGTGTGTGTGTTCCTTTGCTGGTTAACTGCGATGTCGGCGAGTACAGGACATTAATTAATAAACATGAAATTCTGATGCAAAATCAATAACACACACATACTCTTGCACACAAACACAGGTTTTATTGACGTCTCTGCATCGACTGCTACAGTAGTGGTCCTTTAAATGCCTATTTCTCTCTCTCTCTCTTTTTCATTTCTCAGTCGCCTGCATTCTAATAATCTGCTATGTGATTGTCATGTGGCTTGGCTTTCTGATTGGCTAAGACAGAGGCCCCGCCTTGGCCTCTACACACAGTGCATGGCCCCGCCCCCACTGAGGGGCCACAATATTGCAGAGGTTCAGAAGAAAGAGTTTATCTGTACAGGTGAGTCAATTTATGCGGTTTGTTTATAGGAGATAAAGGCTTGTGTGTGTGTAAGAGAGAATAAATGCATAATTTAGCTGTTTTGTTGTTGAATCTTTTATATTCTGTCCTTTTTATGTTTCTTTTATCATGCTATAAAGACTTCAATGGAGGCACAAAAGTTATTTGTGCAGAAAAAACGCAGGCGAAAAGTTTCTTTACTTTAAATTGGATTTTGTTTTTATATTGCACTATGCAAACCAACTTCTCTTTTTAAAAACGTGTTTTTATTGCATAGCATATTATTCCAGACCTCATGTAATTTTTGTCTGCGTGTGTGTTTTAGGACCCCAGTCTCACTCGTCCTGTAGTGTATTGCAGTGTCCTGAACTGTGCACCTGCAGTAATAACATAGTGGACTGCCGGGGGAAAGGACTGACCGAGATACCCACCAGCCTGCCGGAGACCATCACTGAGATGTAAGTAAAATGCAGGCATACAATAAACTTTAAATCTTAATTATACATAAGTACTACGACACAATTATATTTTATACTGTATATAATCACTATATAGATTAATCCAAATGTCAGGCCCCCCAAAAAAACCTGGGATGTTACACTTAGGTACCATTTAAGTACAAATACGAATACATTTGGTACCAATGTGCACCTTTTAGGTACTACTATGCACTCTTTAGGTACAAATGTGTACTTTTTAAAGGGTACCACCAAAGTGACAGCTCTTGTTTTTCTGAGAGTGGGTGGACCAGTTTATCAATGGTGGTTAACAGAAAAAAGTAAATGAAAAGTGGTTGGTTAACCAAGGGAGTCCAGCTGGTTAAGCTAGAGTAAAATATAGTAAAGAAACCAGCATCCAGAATACTAGTGAGGAATGATAAGACTCCAATGTCTATTCATCATCTTTTAGATTCACATACAAACAGAGTCGGTTAGGATGGTGTTGGTTTGGTGTTGAGTGCTGGGTTGTATCTGTATCAAATATTTTAACTATGGAGGTCATGCTGAAGTCACGCACATTAATTCAGCGTGGAAATGGATTTATTTTATCAATGGCATCTCATCTGAGGGCCAACGCTCTGCCAACGGAGCCCGGATTGAGACGCCAGATCTTTTAACTGTTATGTCTCTGTGCCAGGGTCATTGTCTGTCTTTTCTCTTCTGTCTTTTCTCCATCTGTCATCCTTTCATTTTTCTTCCTCTGATGGCTGCGTGCAGGGCTTTGGCAGATGAGTCGGATTATTTCATTTGGCTCTGGTTGAATGAAATGTGTGTGTATGTGTGTGTTCATCCACCTATGTGGGGGCCTGATTTTCATGCTATGTCAACTTCGGAAAGCTTATCTGATTTATGACATATTTACTGTCAGAGCGAAGAGACGGAGAGAGAGAGCAAGAGTGTAAGAGACACGGAGAAGAGAGATGTTAGTTATAATAAGCAATGGTCTTTGTTGATTACTATAGTACTGAATGAGTAATACTTATGCTTCTTGATTTATTATTGTTGCATTGACTGATGGAAAAAACAACAGATGTTTAAATATTAAAACTATGGTTTATGTAGTGGGATATCGAAAACATTGTGTATTTTTGCCTAACAAAGTAACATTGTGTCAACCAATGGCATGACATTTTTTGTTTGATAGACCAATTTCAGATGGAGTTAAACCTATTTATGGTTCCTAAAGTTTTCATTGTTGGTTCTTTGGAGAGCCACAAATGGTTTTTAGGCCAGTGCTTTAGGAACCTTTTTATAACCTTACTTTTTAAGAGTATTGGGCACAGAAAGCACACACTTCAGGTTTCATTGTTTAGTCATTGTGTCTGCGTGTGTTTGTTTACAGCAATTTTAAGTTGATAATTAAATTTTTCCCAGAACAGAGATTTGTACCAGATTGAACAACGACTGGCGATAAACACAACAGAACCTGGCACTGGCTCAAAATACAACTACAGCAAACATACACAGCTTTTAAAAATAAATAAAATACTAAATATTTACATTAAACTTCTAATTCTACCTGTCACATTCATTTGTCCAATATCTTTGCATTATTTTTTTTCCAAGATCTCCAAACATGAGCATTCAAAACTCCCTTCAGTTTTCTCCCAAACTTCACCTCTTCAAAAAACATCTCAATGGCACTGTCATTGCCTATAATTTATAATTCCCTCACCTTTCTGTAATTTGGATTATACGTTCCATTCATTTGCCGATTTATTCTTTGTCCGTTCACAGCCGACTGGAGCAGAATTCCATCAAGATAATCCCACCAGGAGCGTTCTCACCTTACAAGCGACTGCGGAGAATGTGAGTGTGTGTCCATGTGAGCGCACGAGCACACACAATCGTACAAAAACACACTCATACCTCACCTCCCTCTCATTTTCTGCCTTTTTTTCCAGAGATTTGAGTAATAATCAAATAACTGAAGTGGCGTCGGATTCCTTTCAAGGTCTCAGATCTCTGAATTCTCTGTGAGTATATATATATATATATATATATATATATTTATATAGGCCTACTGCATATGTGTGTGTGTGCGTGAGAAGAGGATGTAAGAGTTATATTAAGCTTCCATCTTTCTTTTAATTATTAATGATCTGACTCATTCAAGCTCTTAAAGAACAGGACACGATCTGACTCAACCCAGCCTGTCCATTCAAACATATAAGACGGTCATCATTTCAATATTACACCTTTAAAGAATGTTTAGATATGGCTACATGTTTAAAAATGATACATGTTAAAATAAAGCCCTGACTTGAACACATACAACTGTTTGTATTGGCCTGACATTTTTACTGTGCGTCTGCTTGGTGGGGGGTGTACAGTATGTGTCCGTGTCCTGCTCCCCCGGTCTCTGTATTTTCTTTGGTTTACTTTACTAACCGGGATCCAATGAGCCAGAACCTAGTGGGCGGAACAGTTCCCTCTCTTTGTCAGTCCCTCCGGACCGGCCTCTTAGGAACACCAGCCAGCCATTTAAAATCTCTCCTCCTGAAAAAATACAACCTCGTCCAATTCAAGTGTAGCACGGCCAAAGACATACAAGTCCTGATATGACATCACAGCAAGGAAATATCTCATATACTGCCCTCGAATGTATTTAAACATGATAAAATCTGTTAAAAGAGAGCTGGGAGTCGTGCATGCTTAATTGGTGCTGAAAGCATCATCGTATCAGCCAAAAATTATTACACACAAAATGTGTAGAAATTTGTTTCCAGTTTTTTTGGGAAATCTCCTGAGCTTATTGTGGAGCTCTACGCGTGCAGATGCTTTCGTGTGGGCCTGTTTGAATGTAGCATATTACCATATGGCCAAATGCACAAACCAATTATTCATTTTAATGTAAAAATGCCAAGAAATGTTTTAGCCCGCCTGACCCTTTCAGATTACTCACGTATTTCCTAATAATCCTCACCCTTTTTTATCTAGTAACATCCTTTGCTTGCATAGGGTAATGGACTATTAGGAAAATGTTATGAATATGATCTGTAATAGATGCATTGTATTTGTCAAAAGAAGATTATTGTTTGCATTCTTTTTGGTTTTACATTTAGCTTTAAATATGATTTGTCATTGATTGTCCTGGAATAATTTCAGGTGGTGCACTTTTGCTTGAGGAACCATTTCTGATTAATGGTTGTGTTTGTGGGTGGGTAATGAACGTCTTTAATCTTTGCTATTATTAAATATTCCTTTGTGCCTCTGCCTTTCAGGGTTTTATATGGGAATAAAATCACTGAACTTCCCAAAGGCCTTTTTGATGGACTCTTCTCATTGCAGCTACTGTGAGTAATGTACATTTTACGATTTTAGGCTTGAAGGGACCGTAGGGAGCTGTGTGTGTTTGTGTGTGCACTGTTTGGAGAGGACAGTAAGCTTTGCTAGTTCTCCTGCTGACAGACAGCACAGGTGCACACAAACTCACACACGTACACATCTGCTGTGTGTGGGGGGGAGCTAGGATTGTGTTTAGGAAATGCATGGTAATCCAAGTATTTATAGGGGTTTAAGTAAAGAGTAATAACACATGCACATGCATGCAGTCCATGTCAGAGTGAACAGAGATGTTTATTGAAGGTCATATAGAGTCATGAATTACAGATTTTAGAGATAAGAACTAACAACTAGAAGTAACTAATGTGGAAGTCACCTGTCAACCCTGTCTTATAATAAGTCTTATATATAAGTCTTATAATCTAATTATAAGATTAAGAGCATCAATGATTGATTTAAAACTTTGACATGGCTTTATTTAACACTATATCAGTACTGAAGATATAAATGTTATTTTCTTCTGAATGTTTTGACATTATATGATGATTTTATTTAGAAAACTGTAATTCAAAAAATTGACTTTAAGCTTGTTTTTTTAGATTTCATTAAAGCCACCTTATATATATTTCATCGGCCACACATCCGTTGTCGCGGTTACGCATCTGGTCGGAACTTTACTTCCGGTTTCTGTTTGTTTAATGGTCTGACTAAAGACAAGGATCAAGTTATGTGTGTTCCACGAAAGCCGTTTGTTTATGTTGTTACTGCTGAAACCGTCTATACATATATTTTTTTTGTTTTCATACCAGGTTAATGATATTTCCTGAGGCCTAACCAAACTCCAACATTTCAACATAGCTCTCACATATACACACACATGTGTTGACATAAGTAAACATAATTTGACCAATTTATGAGCTATTTTAACAGTAAGGAAACCCCTAATGTCCGTTTCAACTCAGTGACTATATTTCTAACATACACACAGACACAAACAGTTTTATCACTGTATTAAAGATGTGGAGCATAAATTTTGTTTATGTAAAAGCTGTTTTGTAAATGAAAGATTCTGAAATAACCCAGAAATGTGTTTTCCCATAAGGCGCTGTAAATGAGTCCACAGGAAAAACGTATTTTAAAGCCTTGCTCATTTGTTTGTTTTCAGATGTTAATCCATTTACAGATGATATTTATATTGTCTCAATTTAAAGCGCATGCATAGATTTGACTGTTTACCCAAAGATTTGTATATAAGTCATGTCTGATTGTTTGTCCCTATAGGTTGCTAAATGCAAACAAAATCAACTGTTTGCGTGTGGATTCTTTTCAAGACCTGCAGAATCTGAATCTTCTCTCACTTTATGACAACAAACTCCAGACCATCGCAAAGGGAACATTTTCTTCTCTTCGAGCCATCCAAACACTGTAAGTTTCTCAAAGGAAAAAGATAAATGATACAAAAAGAAATTAAATCAAGACCTATAAGAAATAAAATAGAGACGCTTCCAGCGGAAATTACTAAAGTGATAATGTTACCATGATATAAAAATGATGGTGGCCATTGTGGTTAAAGGGATCCTAATTTGTGGCCCCTGTGCTTTACAAAGTTCAGTAACCTTGATATACAGTCCTGTAAAAAAATCACCAGCATTCTTGTTTTAGCAACGTTTTAATGTCTATCCATATTTATTTTCATTCTTTATATCAAGATACAAACAGAACATACATGAAATATGTACACAAAATTACAAACAATTTTCAGAACTTAATGTCTTCTTCGGGCATCAGTCAGAATTTACTGTGACCTCTTTTGGCATAAAAACTCATCTTGAGCTTTTTGAGAAGACTGAAGTTTTTTTATGTAGGTTTAACCCCTTAAAATTATAAAAATGTAAATGTTTCACAAAAGTAATAATGTAAACATGAAGCCACGTCTTAAGTAGTTGTAATCCAAATTTCAAGTTAAAATCACCATAAATGAGGTTTGTGTCACACTTTTAGTGGTTTTACCAACAATGGCCACTAGGTGTCAACGATTTGCTGCATACTCTTGTCACAAATTAATAAATTACTGTCACTGCATTATTATTAATACAAGCACTTTTTTAGAGCTTTTGAATGACACATAGTTTGTCAAAATTTTTGAAGATTTATAATAGGATATAGAGTTATGAATTAGTAATAATTACTGTTTTAGGTTTAGGAGGGGTTATTAGTGTTACTATATAGAGGTAACATTTGTGGACCTGTGGAATTTTAGAAAAGTCATTCCTTTACCAAAATGGTGATGCTAAATGAAAACTACACTCTTAGAGCTTTCAAACAATATATAGTTTGTCATGATTTGATAAGAATACACATGCAAAACACTGAAGCAAATGTAGGAGTCCCATTGGCGGAACATTGACATATTGCATTATATAAATGTTTTGAGGTACACACTTTTCATAAATGAATCAATTACTCTCCCTGCATAATTTATTTGATAAAACACTGTTGAATTATGTATTCTAGAGGCTTAGACCTTTCCAATGATACATAGTTTGTCGTGATAGATAAAAATTTACATGCAAAATATTGAAGTAAAGTCAGATGTCCCACTCAAGGGACAGTGCCAGTTAGGAGTGAAGAGATTCTGCAGTTGCGTGATATTACTCGAGTGGAAGGGGAGTTTATCCTAAATACTTGACACTTTAGCTTATACTTTTATACTGTTTTTAATTCTACATACAAATTTCCTGTATTTTCTGGTTGTATTATAATAAAGAGAATGAGAAACAATTACATATGATCACTATACCATTGCAAAAACAACAAATGTAATGGTGGCATAGTGGCCTAAGACTTTTGCACAGTACTGTAGATTACAATGCCAATATGTGGTCAATGGCACAATGTCATATTTTAAGCTGGTCAGTAAGTCAGGAGTAAACGTTTAAAAATATTTTGTTTTTAAACAACACGCAACCCCATTAATACTACATTCATTCCTATATGTTTCTAATAAAGAACCATATTTAAATTTCTTTGTCAGTCACCTTGCCCAGAACCCCTTTATGTGTGATTGCCATCTGAAGTGGCTTGCTGACTATCTGCAAGACAACCCGATTGAGACCAGTGGTGCCCGATGCACAAGTCCCCGTCGCCTTGCCAACAAACGCATCGGTCAGATCAAGAGTAAAAAGTTCCGCTGTTCAGGTAAATAAACATGCATGCATTACTAGTTAAGCTCTAAATGTGTTGAATGAGACAAATGAGACATAATATCTCATTTGACCCTCCTCTGTTCTCAGTAGTACACTTCAAGCTTGTCAATGGAATGTGTGTCTGTGGAGGGAATTAAACATCTTAGTCAGCTTTTAGTTTAACCCTTTCACCGCCAGCGTTTTTTAAAAAAGTTGCCAGCTAGTGCCAGCGTTTTTCATGATTTTCACCAAAGTTTAATGCCTTCCAGAAAATGTTCTTCTTTAAATATATAAACATACAATATACCAAATGAAAGAACAGACCCTCTGCTTTCAAACAAAAAAAAAAAACGTTTCATCCTACCTTCAGTGGTTCTTTTGCAATCAGCTTTTGAATATGTGGGTAGGTTTCTGTAAAAACACCACATTTTGAGCAAAAAGCAGAGATAATTCCATTTTTGTGACGGAAACATTTTTTCATAGAGATCCCATTCAGAGCGATCTTTAAAACAGACACGGACATGCAGCCGCTTGCCATAGGGCAATACTTCCGAGTTTAAAAAGTTGCGGAAGGTATTAGCGGTATTGCGGAAAGACGGAAAATCTCGTCATTGGCGGGGAAGCGTTTTCTCTTAATTGACGAGATATCTCGTCAATGGCGGTGAAAGAGTTAACAGGTAAACATATACAATATAAGGGATCTCTGCATGAGTTATCTACTCTTTACTAGACAATTTACAAATTTCAATGCAAATATGTGTCTGCAATATTAGTGACCTGTCTTTCAGATGAGTATCAATCTTTTCTGGGTTATAAATGTGCGAGATGATAAATTTTCATATTCATTTATTGATCCAAAAACACACATACACGGTCCTCCTCTCAGTTTTGTTCATCTCTCTTTGTATAGCTAAAGAGCAATACTTTATACCAGGTATGTCCGACTACTAGACATTTTGCTTGTATGCGTACTTCACTAAAGCTTTTGGACACAATCACACATGCAAACATGGTATGCTGGATGAACACCCTGCCTGAAGTACACAAGTGAGATGTGTTGAGATTTTGATTGCAGATAACAGCACCATTTTAAACGTTACGGAGAGCACGTGTCATGTGAATAACCAAAATGTTTTTATGTTGAATAAATGTTAGGTGATCAAACGCACAATGCAAATGTTAATCTGCTGTTCCTGCAGTGGATTGCTGTGTGCATGCTCACATTTTGCACCTGCTGGCATGGGTCTGACACACAGGTGTCCGGCAATGCGCACATGTGTGCGAGTGTGACATACTCATTCTCTCTCTTCCTTTCTCGCACACACACTCAGGGATTCATCATATCAATAAGTGTAAGTAAACGATATCACAGCGAAGACCCCCTCTACCCAAATTAGTGAGATGCCACCCAGCAAGCCCCTCAACCCCAGTGAATCACAAACCAGCAACCCAAATCTATGTGAAATACACTATGTGTGTACTGTACTGTATGTGTGTGGGTAATAGGGTGTAACAGCTGGTTTATGTGTTTATAACAGCTGCAAAATTCATACCTCTCTCTCTGTCTCTCTCCTTCTCTCTCTCTCACTCTTGGTGTTCCACATCTGTTCCTATTGGTTTATTCCACCTAAATTAAGTAGAAACTCATCATTTAACCTTTAGTGTCTCTCTCTCTCTCTCCCTCTCTTTCTCTGTGTCTTGTGGAGGAAATTCAGCGGGGTTTTCCTTTGTGCTTGATCTAACCATGTGGTTGCAGACTCGGACTAATACATGGTTCTGTCAAGCACCATGGAAGGTCTTGCAGCATCTACAGCATGGCAAGCAACAAGAGACAACATATGTGTGTGTGTTTTGTCTTTGTTTGATTGTATGAATGTGCAGTTAAGAGTATGTATGTCATGTGTTTGTCTACATGTAAATGTGTGTTTGTGCGTGTGCACAACACTCAAAAGTCATGGCTAGTATATCAGCATGGCTTTACGTGTTGATATAGTTATGATGATGATGCTGATAGCATGTTGCCATGGTGATAACTGAGTTTCCTCTGGTCTAGCACAATTAACCTTTAATGTTTCATGCCCAGTGATCCTTAACCTTTAGCACTGTACCTTTTTGCCTAGACCCCATTAAGTCTCTCTTTCTCTTTCTCATGCTTTGTGCGATTTGTTTGTTTCATACAATCTCTCTTTATTATTGTCTGATGGGAAATGTTTTGTGTGTGTGTGGTCATGTGTATAGGTGTGGAAGACTACCGGTCTAAACTCGGTGGGGATTGTTTCGCTGACCTGGCCTGCCCAGAGAAATGTCGCTGTGAAGGAACCACAGTAGACTGTTCTGGACAAAAACTCACTAAGATCCCAGATCACATACCTCAGTATACAGCAGAACTGTGAGTGCGTTACATTCAAAAGTTGAATTTGTGACCCAGTCTATGAAAACAGAAATGTTTATTTTCTTCATCTAAGTCATTATGTAGTATTTGCTTTACATTTATGCATTTAGCAGATGCTTTTATCTAAAGCAGTTCACAGTTGAGAAATACAACAACTCATTCCCCACCAGCCATTTTTTGAAAAGTTGCTGCCAACATTTTTTGTGATTTTCACGAAAGTTTCACAAAATGCCTTTCAGGACAATTTTCTTCTAAAAATAAATACACAAATATATCAAATGAAAGAACAGACTCTCTGCTTTCAAACAAACAAACAAACCAAACTATTTATATTTTTTTCTCTGCTTATAAACTCTTAAATATAGGTATTTTTCTTTAAAAATATTTTTTTTAGCTAAAAGCTGAAATAATTGCATTTTTGGGAAGGAATTTTATTAAGATCAGATTCAGAACGATTATCAAAACATACACAGAGTTTAAAATTAGTAAATTACGTTTTGGCTTCAGTTTTTTTTTAAAATTGGGTAAGTAGATAATCGCAGTATTGCAGATTAACATAAAAATTCATCAGGAACACATTTTTTATGCAAATGTTTTCTCTTAATTGGCGAGATAACTCGTCAATGGCGGGTAAAGAGTTAAGAGGACAATAGACACAAGAAGTGCCAGTAATACTACACATTGGAAAGAACATTGATTTCTTTAATATCGACTGAGTAAGCCCATGTTGTTTAATCCTCTAAAGCCAGTATAAAAATCATTTAAATGCATTTTTGCAGGTTTTACAGTGAATTTACAGTAAATGCAGGAAGTACATCTTATACATATGAATTTTTCTTTTATCCAAAATGTATAATATCCAAACATACTGTATATAATGTACCTGAGCTTTCAACTCTATCTCACAAGAATTTGTACATATTTTACAAGTTGGCTAATTCGTATTAATTCATACGACCACATTCAAAAGTTTTTGTACGATTTGCCTTGACCCCTGTGACGTTGGGGTTAAGTGCGGGCTTAGAGGTTGGGTTTCCTTGTTGTTTTTAACGAGAATTGTACGTTTTTGTTTGATTAACTTTGTATGAATTAATACGAATTAGCCAACTCGTCAAATATGTATGAATTCTCGTGACATCAGGCTGGTGCTTTTATCTGTTTTTATGATAATGGTATAGACGCCATCATCACAAAAATGCACACAAACTTTTAAAGCTGTTTTAGTAAGAACCTTTCATAAGCACAATGTTTTATACTAGGGGAGTGTTGGAAAATTGATTCACCAATTCTTGAATTCACGCATGCGTGAGGTGGAAGGACATTAAAAACACGAACATGGGGGTCAGTAACGTTAAGCAAGCGGTTGTTTTGAAAGCGCCAGAAACACGAATAGTAACAATATGTTGCATAACTACAGTACTGTAATTCAGGTAACAGCTGGAAAAAATGCTTTTTTCAAAAACACTTATCTAAATCTCGAAGATCAGATCAGATCGAATAGAATCGAATAATGATTATCGATTCAAGATCTTGAGAATCGGAATCGAATCAATTCTTGAAATTGTATTCGAACCACAGCCCTATTTTATACTACAGTAACAGTATGATATTTGCTATACCCTATTCCCTGAACCAGTTTTTAAATTTAAATTAAAACATGATTTGGCTTGTTTTTGAGCATTTCTAGTAAGGATCACTTTAAATGTTCTCAGTTTTGGTTTTTTAGCATCTTTTCCAATGTTTGTAAGGACTAAACTTAAACACAGCATTCAGCAGCACATAATAACTAATTTGATTAATTACTCAAATAACTGACAATTAGTTTTTGTGTATTTTTCCACACAGTCGCTTGAACAATAATGAATTTACGGTGCTGGAGGCTACAGGAATCTTTAAAAAGCTGCCACAGCTGCGAAAAATGTAAGTCTCTCTCTCTCTCTCTCTCTCTCTCTCTCTCTCTCTCTCTCTCTCTCTCTCTCTCTCTCTCTCTCTCTCTCTTGCTTTCTCTTTCTTTTCCATTCTGTCATTGCCATCTTTAGCTTCATGGGAGAATTTGTAAAGTGCATTTTATTAAAGATCTATAAATATCATGTCAACCTGTGTTGTGCAGTAACCTTGGCAACAACAAGATCACTGATATTGAGGAGGGCACGTTTGAGGGAGCAAATGGTGTGAACGAACTCATACTGACCAGCAACCGCTTAGAGAGCGTCCACTTTAGCATGCTGAAAGGCCTCGGCGGTCTGCGCACCCTGTGAGTATTACATGCTTATTACTATGTATTGACTTGTTATAAAAGTCACATGAATAATCACAACTGAACGTCATGGCATTCCACATCTATTCAAAATATAGGACTAATTTTATTCACAGTTTGGGTACGAGTATGTGTGTCCCCTACACTTTTGAAATGACAATGTGTGTTTGTGTATTGTATGTAGGATGTTGAGGAGTAACAAGATAAGCTGTGTTAATAACAGCAGTTTTACTGGTCTGAGTTCTGTGAGGCTGCTATCCCTCTATGATAACCTGATCACCTCCATGTCCCCGGGAGCCTTTGACACGCTACACTCCCTGTCCACGCTGTAAGTACTTCACTTTCTGTTTATATGGTCTGATCATGTAGAAAATTAGGTAACACTTTACTTGAAGGGGTGTTCATAAGACTGACATGACACATTCATAATCATGACATGACACGTGTAATGAACATGAAGGAGATTTTATGCACGTTTATGAAAACTGTCATTAAGTGTTATTCGTTCAGTTTTGTCACTTTTAATGCAGAGATGACATTGTATGAGATGTCTTTATTTTGACAACTTGACATTAACCAATACATCATAACTTGTTATGACAACTTGACATTACCAAGACAACATAACCAACCACTTTTTACCAGTGATACAAATTTAATTTGTCATTAAAATGTCATTAAGTGTTAATACTCTGCCATATAGTTTTATAACAGCGTCATTAATATTTTTCTTAACCTCAACTACAGTGGTACAAATATAATTTGTCATTAAAATCTCATTAAGTGTTAATACTTTGCCAAATAGTTTTATAACAGCATCATGAATATTCTTCAGTTCATAATGTTTTTTTAAGTTTCCTCCATGTGTTTAACAAATAAAATCA
Organism: Paramisgurnus dabryanus; assembly: GCF_030506205.2. NCBI lineage: Eukaryota > Metazoa > Chordata > Actinopteri > Cypriniformes > Cobitidae > Paramisgurnus > Paramisgurnus dabryanus. The sequence continues at coordinate 43,652,155 of NC_133340.1, read as the reverse complement.
ATCATTTAATAATAATAATAATTTAAATTGATACAATTATATTTTATTGCATTTGGAGACCGATTCACCTTAAATTACATGAAAATGTATAATAATGGGTTAAGCCATGCAGCATTGGGCCCATATTGCTACAAAGTTAATTGCATTAAATTAAATTGATTAAATGTTTTGTTAGTTTAATGTGTGTGAGGAAGAACAAGTTCTGTTAGTTATCAGTTTTTATGTATTGTGCACATACATAAAGTTAAGTATTACATTTTTATGTGTCTGTTACATTTTGTTAAGTAATTTCAAATTATTTGACATAGTATTAATGACATTTCAATGACAGTTTAATGTAATGTTAACCCATAAAGCTAGGTAGCTTCTGAAGTTTAATAATTATTTTGCTATGTCATGTCTATGACAGATTTATGACAAGTTATGTTGTATTGGTTTATTTCAAGTTGTCGTAACAATTGCATCAAAAATTCTTTGCATTAAAAATGACATAATTGAACAAATGACACTTGATGACTGTTGTCATAAATGTGCATAAAATCTCCTTCATGTTATGAAGGTGTCATGTCAGTCTTATAAACACCCCTTCAAGTAAAGTGTTACCGAAAAGTAAAAGTGTTAGTTTGATTTGCAAAATATTTGCTAAATCATTTTCTTACAGGAACTTACTGGCCAATCCGTTCAACTGTAATTGTCATCTGGCCTGGCTGGGTGAATGGCTCCGTAAGAAACGTATCGTCACGGGCAACCCGCGCTGTCAGAGCCCTTACTTTCTTAAGGAGATCCCCATTCAAGATGTAGCCGTACAAGACTTTGCCTGCGAGGACGGTATGACTGTGTGTGTGTGTGTTTTGTATAAACATTAAGTGCATGTGTGTGTCAGGCGTCTTTATAGTAGAAGAGATCTTGTCTCAAGGTCCCAACAGGTCTGCGATTATATCTGTTATGCTAACTTAAGCAAAGCCCAGCCTTATCTTTTAAACAAATGCAGGCAAGCTTACAAAAACAATCACTTTGCGTTATCTTGAGAATGAAATACTCATTATTAAATGTCATAACTTTTTTATAAATGAGAATATTAACATGATTATTCATTTGGTGTGTGTGTGTGCAGGTAATGATGAGAATAGCTGTTCGCCGCAGGCTCGCTGCCCTGCCGAATGTTCGTGTTTGGATACGGTGGTTCGCTGCAGTAATAAAGGACTAAACGTTTTACCCAAGGGCATTCCTAAAGACGTTACAGAGCTGTGAGTATTAAAAAAACACGCTCGTACATTGCGGCCACAAGCCTCCTAAGTAATGCGATAATAAACGGCCATTTTCTTATCTGATTCAGGCACACCTTTCTATAAACCCAATAGCCTCCAACAACACATACTTTATGCGTGAAACAATGCACGATTTCAAGCGTTTGAAGTTTCTTCCATTACACTGTTGCTAATGTGCTATTTCCTCTGTGTTTCAGTAATAACTTGTTTGTCTTTTTCTGATAGCTATCTCGATGGCAACCAGTTCACGCAAGTCCCCCTGGAACTATCCAATTATAAACACCTCACTCTCATGTAAGTACAGCCCTCCCTAGGGTCATCCAATCATAAATGCTTTAAAGTCATGATGACCCTACCCATCTTAATCTGACCAATTATAAAACCATTCACCTTTCGAAGGGACAGAGTTAATCAGGCCATGGTGTTTGATCTGTTTTCCCATCCAGCGAATGCCAGAAAATCCATGTGTTTGGAGCTATATTTTGAGTTATTTTTTGGCTTTTGCATTTGATTTCGACTCTTTCCCGTGAAAGCAAGTAATCCATCACCACTAAACAGTGCCAATGAATTGTACACTAATGAACGACAATCATTACACTCATGAATGTGCATTATTTATTGCATACTGTACAGCTGTGTAGTGATTGCTCATTTAGCCCTATACAGTAGTTGTTCTTTTATTCACAATCAACTGATCATAAATAATGAAATGAATAAAAAAGTGTTTTTAGATTTTCCCATTATTATGAAGGGAAATTAAAAAGGCTTTTAAATCACACCAGAAAAATACATTACAATTAAACATCTATAATGTACTGTATTAAGAAAAAGGCTGATAAAGCCATTATATTATGACTTTCTAGTATAAAATGTTTATGCTTTGTGTATGCTGTTTGACGTTTTAAAGCAATGCATTGGTAGGTTCAGCTGAGCGTCTTTAACATATTGGTTATGCTTTACTTTGCATCTGTGCAGTGTTTAATGCTGTTTATTAATGTCATTTCTAGTCATTTTGACAAAATATTTTCAAGTTCATCCTTTATAAATGCAATAAATCTAATCTTAAACTGCTTTTTAATAAAAAGCTGTAGTCATTTAGATGTCAAACAGCTAATCTCAATTATACAGTTAAGTAATTTAATAAATGTTTTGTGTTGAACCTTAATATTTTGCTTGTTGCTGCTGCTTGTTTAGTTATTGCTATGTTCCCTTAATGTTGGCTTTAAGTTTTTTTCTGTGGCGCGTAACACTTGGCCTGTTTGTGTGTGTGCGTGTGTGTGTGTGTGTGTGTGTGTGTTTTCTTGCAGTGATTTGAGTAATAACCAGATCAGCACATTGTCCAACCACAGCTTCAGTAACATGTCCGAGCTGCTCACCCTGTGAGTGTCAATATGATCTATGCCTTCGGTTTGTGTGTCTGTGTGGTTTTGTGCAAACATTAGTGTGACTGTGTGTGTCACCGTGCATTTAGACGGATGTATGTATATTAACAATTGTTGTGTATATTTCTGAAAATATTATGCATTTACACTGAATATAATTTTTTTAATTAATGTTAGACTTGTTTACTGTAGTGAGATTTTGTTTTTCACATAGATCCAAGTTAAAATTGTAGTTTAGATCCTCAATCTAAAAAATGTCACCATTTCTGTCAAATCAACATATTTTTTTTTTTACTTTAACTTAAAAAAATAAGTTAAACAATTTCAACTTGAATTTATAAATTATGTCATATTTTTTAAGCCAAAACTTAAAATAGTTTTTAAAGTGTAATTCATTTTCTTTTATATATTACTGTATTTAAATATTTTTTATAGCAGTGATCATAATTCGTTCTTAAAACATTGATTTGACATTGTGATAATTCAGAAGTCAGATGTCTTTAAGTATCATGAGGTTGGGTAGATAACTGCACAAAGTTTCTTTTAACAAAAACTGTTTGAAAGCTCTATTTATGAATTCAGAAAGATCTTAGGGTGACACACTTCTATTTAAATGTTCTTTTTTGTGTTATAATTATTACTATGATTGTAATATTTTTTGTTTCGTCCCAGAATTTTAAGCTACAACAAACTGAGGTGTATTCCTGTGAAGGCTTTTGACGGTCTCAAATCTCTGCGCCTATTGTGAGTACCTCATACAACTGTGTGCGTATGCCGTGTTTGCTTTGATTTATGTGTTTTGGAGGCTCTTGGATTGCTTCATTTCTCTCTCTTCTCTGCAGGTCTCTCCATGGTAATGATATAGCTGTGATCCCAGATGGAGCTTTCAAAGATCTGTCCTCTCTCTCCCACCTGTAAGTACCTCAGAATGAACTCACACACACATTTATGAACGCACCAAATGGGTTTTGACAGCTGGATGTACTTTGCTTCGTTCTTTAACACTCTCTTTCTCACAAACACACACACAATCACTTTCATTGCCTGAACTCAGGGTTTCTGAAGTCACAGATTTTTTTTTGGTCTCCCGCGATGACCCTTATTCCATAATTCCCATGGATCAATTTCACTTGTGTAATTATGACTGACAACCGGGTACAAGCTTTTTCTTAAGAAAAATGTATTCACAAGCAACATATGTGATTTCTTTTACTTTCATGTGCAATGTACTGTTGTGTGTGTGTTTGTGTGTGCGTGCGTGCGTGCGTGCGTGCGTGCATGCATGTGTGTGTGTTTTCATTTACCTTAGTACATTGTGAGGACAAGTCAATTGTCCCCATAACTCAAATAGCTTAATAAAGTACTAGATAAACATTTAATTAAAACTTGAAGTGAGGTGAAGTTTAATTAAAATTTTGAGTAAGGGCTTTGTTTAGAAGTATGTGCCATGGGTAGGCGATAGAGAATATTGTTAGCTCAATAACAAGAAGTCAATGAAATGTGTGTGTGATTCCTGCAGGGCTCTGGGAGCAAACCCACTGTACTGTGATTGTAATATGCAGTGGCTCTCTGATTGGGTAAAAAGCGGCTATAAGGAGCCTGGTATCGCACGCTGCACTGGTCCTGGAGAGATGACCGACAAACTACTTCTGACCACACCCTCTAAGAAATTCACCTGCACAGGTACAGTACAGAGTACATTTACTTCATTAAAGAGAGCTTTATTGTATATCTAACACTAGTTCAAGTGCTCAGAGAAATATTGTATGTAATGGGATATGATTGGTACATTTATAGAGGTGCCGGGGTCTTGTGGTGTTCCTGTGCCAGGTAAGTTTGCCAGTTAGTGGCTAGTGTACATTTTAAACCCAGCCCCCACTGGCCCCTAAACTTTCCTCGGGTTAAAGTGACCTTTGACCTTTCATACTTGACTGTGAGCCTGATGATGCCTTTCCTGCTCAATCCTGTGTGTGTATGTGAATTTGTGCTTGTATGATATTATATTTGTGTCTTTGTGTGCTCTTATAATTGTATGTTTTTTCTTTCATACAGGTCCAGTGGATGTGAACATTTTGGCCAAATGTAATCCGTGTTTATCCAACCCCTGCAAGAACGACGGGACGTGCAGTAACCATCCTGTCGATTTTTACAGATGTACATGTCCATATGGATTTAAGGTACATACACTTTTACATCTCATTAGTGTTGCTTGCTAACATCACTATTTTTATTGTATAAATGTGACCCTGTCTGTGAAATCCAGGCAAAAGTCTTATACCGTATTTTCCGGAGTATAAGTCGCATCAGTCGCATCATTCAAAAATGCGTTGTGAAGAGGAAAATACATATTTATGTCGTAGTGGACTACACGTCGTGTTTAATTAGAAAATGATTTCACAAAATCCAAGCAGAAGAACAGACATTTAATCTGGAAAGGCAAGTTATTCAACTAAACAATTGCAAAGAACAACAGGCTGAATAGGTGTCCGTACATATTAAAGTAACATTAACAGTTATTTACACGATACACAATAGCATACAGAACATACCTGGAAGGCTGAATATGCTAAATTATCACGATAAGCCAAATCAAGTTCAAAAAGGTCCCAAAGTCATTCCGCATCACTGCATCCATTGAATTACATAAATACAGGAGCAGCATAGAGCGGACTCTCCCGGCTGTAGACGGTAATGGTTTCTCTTGGTTCATATGATATAATTTTGACGTATAAGTAGCATCTGACTATAATTTCCATATAATATATAACCAGCTATATTTCCATTTGTGTATATGATTTCACTTTAATTTCAATCTTTGACATGACCTTACTCAGTCAATATTAAAGATATCAAGATTATATATTTTACAGAATGTTCTTTACATTATAGAAGTATATAATGTATTGATTTTAAACTAATTGTAAGTATTAATTAAACTTTTTTGCCTAAATCATTCCACAATGATTGTGGTGTAACTTCTCTAAGCAGTAAAACTCACAATTTTCATAAAATATAAAAGATGCATAGTCTTACATTCGAAAAGAGACCTGCCTCATTCTATGGACCAGAGTATTACAAAGACGTGGACATTGGATGTTTTGACTTAAGCAAGTAAGCAGTCCCCTAGCAACCACCAAAACCACTTATTCAACTATCTAGCAATGCCCTAGGAACAAACCAGAACACCCTTGCAATGCATCATATACAGTTACATACGTGCTAACAACTCAGAAATTGTTTGCGATTCCATGGCAACACTCAGTTTCATCGTAAACCTTTCTTTCAATTTTAAGAGAAACTGAAAGAATGTGTGTATTTGTATAGAATCATATTAGTTTGTAATGTAACGTGTGCATGTATACAGGGTCAAGACTGTGAGGAACCGATTCACGCGTGCATCAGTAACCCGTGTCAGAATGGAGGCACGTGTCAGCTTAAGGACGGAGATGAGAACACTCACTGGTAAGATCATCAAAACATCTGAACCCAGTTCATGTGCGTATGTGTGTGAGACAGAGATTTAATATTCTGCTTTAATGGCTTTATTAGTCTTCAGTATAGTGTTCAGCTCCTGAAGCGGTCAAGTGACTTCAATTTGATACATTAAGTAAATGCTCAGATTAGTGTGTGTGTGCGTGTGTCCCTGATGCGTTCGTAATAATATACTTTATTGACAGAGTTTGTGTCTAATCTGTCTTAATCAGACTGAAGTGTCTGAAACTGATCTGAGATCTCTCATGCACTTAATCAGCCAATCAGCCTCTCTGTGGACATACACAGCAGACAGAAGTGTGTGCGTGTGTGTGCGCATGAGTGGGTGTGTGTAGTCAGCTCTGGTTCATCTACACTGATGAATCCTAATGAATGCTTTGTGTTGATGAATGAGAAGTGTTTCATTTGAGAACTTCTGCTTTTCTTAGCTATAAGATAACGTAATGCAGTAAAGTCACACACACATGCTGCATATAATTTTTCATTTTTGCACAGTTTAATGTGCAGAGACAACCATATATACAGTAAGCCATCCCGGAGAGTTTCAAAACATTTGAGAATATTTAAAACATGTGACATTTGGTCATTTTTACTGTTTTAATGTAGGATTGTGTATTTTATGCTATTGTTGTTTATAAAGCCTTGTTTACAAATCATACTGGGTGTAATTTAAAGCATGTTGTGCAAGGCTACATTGTGCGTTCATCTGTTTTCAGGTGCGTGTGTCCGGATGGATTCGAGGGCGATGACTGTGAGATAAATATTGATGATTGTGAAGATAATGACTGTGAGAATAACTCAACGTGTGTGGATGGCATCAACAACTACACTTGTCTCTGCTCACCTGAATACACAGGTAATTGGCAGACATACACCTGCTAAGTGCTCTGTGCTTTATGTGTTTAATGTGCTGCTTGAGCTAACATGTCCAACACATCCTCTATATTTCTGCTTTTCTGTCTTTCTCTCGTTATTTCTTTTTCTCTTCCACTAGCTGCTAATAATAATGAGGTGGAGAAAGGTTAGTTCACACTCTCTTTCACTTCATCCTCTTCTCATTGTCCTGCTCCCTTGCTGTTTCTGGCTACCCTGATAAAAGATAAACAGCTTGCACCAGCCTAAACTGGTTCACTAGGGTCTAATATGATTCTGGCCAGGCTGGTTTTTAGCAGGTTTTATTGGTCAAATAGGTGGTCTCCCAGCATGACCAGCTAAAAGTGCCCAGAGACTTCCCAGGCTCATGTAGATGTGTGTAAATAGCACGAAGTGTGAAAACTCGTGTAATACATATGGGTGGTTCTCACGAAATCCAGATTTGGAAGGTGATCAGCATCAGAATTTTTAAAAAGCCCTTGAAAGGTGCATGTGTGTAAATTTTAGCGGCATCTAGTGGTGAGGTGCTGGTGAATTGCAACCAATGGCTCAGTCTACTGCGTACCCCTCATTTTTTAACCACATAGGGGCTGTTTACACTTGGTATTAAGATGTGTTTTCATCGATCGGATCACAAGTGGATGAGAGAGACACATTACGTTTACACCTGGTATTTAAATCTGTCTCTTTTGTCCACTTTCGACCGCATCTGTCCTGAATACTGTGAGGGGACGGTCTGTGAGACGGTGGGCGAGTCTCTCTGCTGTCATTCAAACGCGAGCGGGAGTAATGATGAGTTTATATGGACGCGAACTAATATTATGTCGGAGCCCACTGCTTGTTTAGCAAGTAAACGTGCTCCACAGTGTTTTGTTAGTGTATATGTTAGAGCTTTCTCTGAATTTTCAGAGCAATTGATGAAATAGGATCGCGCAACTTTCACACGCTTTCAAAACAAAACTACGGAGATCAGCCGATTTAGATGTATCAATGAAAGGCTAAAAATAGCGCTCTTCGCGTGTGTTCAGGCCAGAAGTCAAAAAAAGACTTAAAACTTGTGTTTAATACCTCAGATTAGATAAATGGGCGGAGAGAAGGCGGTCGCGTGTGGCTGTTCGAACACATTCAACCACATTTGCGTTCCGCAACTCCAAAGCGATCCGATCGAAAGTGGTTTCGACTACCTCTGGATGTGGTTGAAAGTGGTCGAAAGTGGCATTAACGTCGTCCACTTGTGATCCGATCGACGAAAACGCATGTTAATGCCAAGTGTAAACAGCCTCATAGAGAAGCTACGGTAGCCCCCACCAGACAAACATGTCATCGGAGACAACTTAGTAAAAAAAAGTTTGTCCATTAAGGGCTTCTGTAGAAACATGGCGGCACAAAATTGTGACTTCCATGTAAGGGGACCCTTGGTATATGTAAATAAAAACGTCTCATTATAAGGTAATAAACACATAATGGTTCATTATGAAAGGTCTTTATACAGCACTGATAATATAGTTTTGTATATTATTTTGCATTTCGGTCAAGAGATCCATCTAAAAATTACACACTGTACCAAATTTTTTTTTTGCACATAAAAAACAAGATTAAGGTCTGAACTTACAAAAACCATTATTTTTAGAGTATTTGAAAAAAAATTCCTATAGAATTATTTACTTTTTTAAGATTATCGTTATCAAAAATTATCATTACTTCAACATGATATTACATTAAATACATGCATTTACAAACTCATGTTTTGGTAATGAGAACTAAAAAGTTGTCTAGGTACTATGACAAACAAAATTTCAACTTTTATCTGGAGAGAAAAAATAAGAACTGTTTACCTGGTAGCCATCTTGAGTGTCACAGTCAATTATGTCCCTTCCAATAGTTTTTTTTTTAAAATGTTAGTTCCTTGAGGGCTTAAACAATAATTGAAAATTGTTGCGGACGATGAGAAAATTGGTCTTGGACACATTTATGTTCTTTATTATTGTCTCTGCATTTACAAATGATCACCAAATACCACGTGTTTCTTTACTGTAAATGTTTATAGTATAACATGCACTGAAGCTTTTTATTTATTAGATTTTTTTATTATAAATATTTCCATGTCAAAGAACCCAAATCCATTCATGGACATGTTGCGGTAATGAAAATTTTTCCTTGAATGTGGAAAAAAACAACAAAATTGGTTTGAATGATGTCATTTGAAATCATGTGCAAGATAGTACGTGAAGAGATGTTAACTATATGCTGCTTATTTTGATCCTCTTACTTTGCATTTAATTTTTTATCAAAATAATTCATGACACCTTTTAAGTCTAATTTCGCGAGAATCACCCACATGCCAAATTCCAATTTTGCGTGCATATGATACGCCTGTCCTTCCCGTTCCCTTGATATCTTTTTGTTCACTTAAATCTTTTTGTGTCGGTTTATCCATTGGTTTCTCAATTTTTTCTCAACCATTTTCGCTTGAATTTGCTTTAGGATGTTATTAAATATACAGGTTTCTTCATGTTTTTGTCTATTTTGTAAGCCATGGTCGCTTGGAGTTGGGGTTATAATTGGGTTTTGGGATGTCATTTTATGTAACAAAAAGTTTTTCTTACCCCAAACCCAAGCAACAAGGGTAAAAAATAGAAAAAAAAGAGAAACCAATACATAAAACGACACAAAAATATGCGCCGTCTTAAGTGAACAGGCTGGCGTATCATATGCACATAAAATTGGAATTTGGCATATGAATTGCACCCGTTTTCAATATTTATACGCATTTCCATGATACTGGGATCCCAGAAACCAGCTAACAGACCCACTTAACCAAACTGGTGCTCCAGATAAGATGGTATAAGCAGTTTTTTCTTTTCTGAAGGGTAGTCCTCTAATGTCTGAAATGCTTGCTTACAGTACGTCTTCTGAAACACAAACAAACATGTTGATTTTTTCTTTTTGCTGGGACTCAGGAACATGATATTTTAAGTGTTTATGGTATTTTGTCACCTTTTTTTGATATTAAAATAAAATGATTCAGAAATATGATTTGTATGTGCATCACATATCTGCAGATCTAATATAATGCAAGTATGGAGAAACTGTACTTTGATACAAAATCAGTTCAATACCGTTTTTTATAAAATACTGGTAGAAGTAGTCATTACTCAATAAAGTATTGAGTATCAACTCAGTTTGTTACTGTACCTGCATGTTTTTTGACGGTGTACTTGCATGCCTCAAATGCCGACTTAGTTAAGTATTAATGGAAACACTGTCAGCTTGTGTTTCAAGCCCCCCTTACTTAACTCTTTCCCCGCCAGCATTTTTCATGATTTTCACAAAAGATTAATGCCTTCCAGAAAATGCTCCTTTTCAAATATATAAACATACAATATATGAAATAAAAGAACAGACCCTCTGCTTTTAAACAAAAAAATCCGTTTCATCCTACCTTCATGTGTTTTGTTTTTATCACCTCTCAAATATGTGTAGGTTTCATCAAAAACACAAAATTTTGAGCAAAGAGCTGAGATAATTCCATTTTTGTGAAGGACTTTTGATGGAGATCAGATGCAGAGCGATCTTTAAAACATACACGGACATACAGCTGTTTGCCCTAGGGCATTACTTCCGGTTTTTATAAGTTGCAGAATAGTGGTGGATAATAGCGGTATTGCAGATTGACGAGATAACTCGTCAATGTCAGGGAAAGAGTTAAAAATGCACTTTTAAATGTGTTTCTAGCAGAAAATGAGTGACAGTATACAAATATTATATAAATCCATCTGTTCTTCTTTGTGTAATCTACTTTAAACCGCACAAAAAACAGGCTGTTGGGGATCTCCTATCATTGTGATGTCACATTGATTACGCCCAAACCATAACCGCTTACACACCCTGCCTTATGAGCGAGTAGTTCAACCTTTTGCAAGAGACACGTTTTGATGTGTAAGCGCTCTACCTCCTACTTTGCATACGGGGAGGGGAACAGAAGCTCTCTTTGCATTTAAAGAAACACATACAAAAACAACACATTTTTCATTGCAGCCACAAATGGCCATGTTCAACATCATATAATGAAAGATCTGTGGTGTATTTTGAGCTGAAACTTTACAGACAGATTCTGAGGATACCAGAGACTATTTTTATATTGCTGAAAATGCCTAGGTTAGGGGCCCTTTAAAATCTAAAATATTGTATCTGTTCATTTTACCTGGCAGTGCAAATACAAAAGCCCATAGCATTGGTTATGTATTTGGAAAACACCTAAACAAAATCATTTTTTTAATCTTTTATTTAATGTATACTTTGTAAACTTTATTGTTAGGACTGTTAGTAATGCCACTGTATTAGTATTTATCATTATTTTCAAAAGCATACTATATTACAGTATAGCACTCCTGAAATGATGTTATCATGTCAGTCCAATAATTTGATTATTTATTGTAAGCCTCCTCCCACTTTTTATGTCTGTTCATCACAATGTTTGTGTGTTTGCAGGTGAGCTATGTGAAGATAAGCTGGATTTCTGCGCTTCAGAGTTGAACATGTGTCAGCATGACTCCAAATGTATTCGGACTGCTAAGGGCTTCACGTAAGTCTGCTCACCGCGACCTTGCGTCCTTGCATGGTCCGTTCACCACAAAAAAATGACTCGTAATTGGCCGCTCTGTAAGACTATTTCACAGTCACTTCCTAATTGGCTTGCTGCTTGCTAGATAAGCCGTGAAATGGGCCAGACTTTACACCGATTGCGATGATCATGGTGCTGTGACTCCAGGGTCGAACAGCGGCATAAAATAAGTGCCACAGAGCAGATGTTTTCAGGACATCGGTAAAGTGCAGACATTTCTACTCGTATACGAACATGTCTTCAAAAGACACATTTAAATACTTCCCTGTAAAAACAGCGCATAGGCAATTTCTGCAGTCACTCAAACCTGTTGGATCCAAATCCTTTTCGGATACGATTTCATTGCTTGCTCTCCACCAGACGTCCAGCTCTCTCCCTCCAATCATCTTCTATTTCACTCACGCCAAAACAATCTCCTTGTTCAGATGTGTGCGTGTGTTCGCTTCTCCGTTGATCTGCGTAAGCGAGCAGCAGGCCACATAAGTTCATCTGGTGTGTTTTTATGCCCAACAGTGCAGATGTTAACACAACACTAGAGTTGTGTGGAATGCAGCTGTAGTCTCGGAGGTTCTGCGCGGGGTTTGGCTTCTGATATTTCATTACAGGTCTCCTGTTGGGTTTACTATAAAAATGGGCTGGAGAGGGTGTTTTAAAGATGATATGATGCGATATGATGGGATGATGAATGTGTTTATGTAGCAACGAGAGCTTTTGGGGTGCGTGTACGGTCACGGAAAATCATTTTAATGGTTTAACGGATCGGAGAATAGGAAACCTTGATATTCTTATATAATTAGAGAAGTCTAGCTTGAGAGAACACAGAATAGATTTCACTCTTATTGTTGAGTAAGAAAATACAGATCGCTACCACACCAACATACAGTATATAGCACCTGTGAAGTGTGCATGTTTAAAGTTAAAACACTTTAAAACACGTACAGTGCTGTATGAAGTGGAAAATGTGACTATATAGTAATAAATATAATGCATTTTTAATTCTGTTAAATCTAAATGTTTATAGGGTAAACTAACTTTTGATTGTTTTAAATGAATTGCATACTGAGAGTTACAATTTCTAACAGAGGTTCATTTCTTCACCTTTTACTCTCCCAGAATGAATCTTAAAGGAAAACAGCACCGTATTTCAATATTTTACTATGTTCTTAACTCAACTTAGACTAATTAATACATACTTAAGTTTATTCAATGCGTACACTTAATCTTTGTACAACGCGTCATGAATGTGTTACCATTTAGCCTAGCCCCATTCATTCCTTAGGATCCAAACAGGGATGAATTTAGAAACTAAGTGGTCTTCCGCCATAAAACATAGTTCTCATTTTTTATCCGCTTAAAAAATCACCACGTTTTATTTTGTGCCACCATACTTACTCATGTAACTACTCATGTTACAGTCTTTAAATAGGGAAAACATGGAAGTGTTTGGTGGCTTCTAAATTCATCCCTGTTTGGATCCTATGGAATGAATGGGGCTAGGCTAAATGCTAACACATTCACAACACGCTGTACAAAGATTAAGTGCACACATTGAAAAAAGATAGGGATGTATTAATTAGTCTAAGTTGAGGTAAGAACATAGTAAAATATTGAAAACGGTGGTGTTTTCCTTTAAGATATTGAAAATGTGTTTAACACATGGCTTCTTCAATTTCATGAAAATAAACAATGGCATAGAGGTCAAGTTAAAGGTGTGGGTTTTAATGTTGTGCTGATGTGCTTGTATTTGTACAGGTGCGAATGTACTCCAGGTTACACTGGAGAGCACTGCGAGGTGGATTTCGATGATTGTGGAGATAATAAGTGTAAAAACGGAGCTCAATGTATTGATGCTGTGAATGGCTACACCTGTGTGTGTCCAGAAGGGTACAGGTGAGCATGAATACGCTGTCAGAATAAAGGTACTGGGATAGTACATTTGAGGTACTAATATGCCCCCTTTAGGTACAAAGGTGTACTTTTTTGAAAGGGTATTTTTTGGGAGTGTACACATTTATACTACAGTGATCACTTACAGATCATCCACAAAGAGATCTAAAATGTGTCATGTTGTATTTACATGCAGTGGGTTGTTCTGCGACTTCACCCCACCAATGGTACTACCCAGAACAAGTCCCTGTGACCACTACGACTGTGCCAACGGTGCACAGTGTGTTGTCAAAGACACGGATCCGTTGTGTCAGTGTCTCCATGGTTACGAAGGCGTGCACTGTGAGAGGCTGGTCAGCGTCAACTTCATCAATAGAGAATCTTTCCTGCAGATCCCATCCAACCTCATCTCAGAACAGGCCAATATATCACTACAGGTATACGTTATATGCAGTGTGGACGTTATTCTACTAAAAAATGAAGTTTAAATTTATAATCATTTGTATTGTCTGTGTGTGTTATAGATCGCCACAGATGAGGACAACGGTGTTTTGCTGTATAAAGGAGATAATGAACACATTGCTGTTGAGCTTTACAGAGGCAGACTGAGAGTCAGTTATGACTCTGGATCATATCCCCCATCTGCCATCTACAGGTACACATTAAAAGTACTGGTAACACTTTATTTGAAGGGGTGTTCTTAAGACTGACATGACCCCTTTATAATCATGACATGACATGTGTCATGAACATAAAAGAGATTTTATGTGCATTTATGACAACTGTCATTAAGTGTCATTTGTTCAGTTATGTCATTTTTAATGCAAAGATGACATTGTTTGAAAGTTCTTTATGACGACAACTTGAAATAAACCAATACAACATAACTTGTCATAAATCTGTCAAAAACATGACATAGCAGAATAATTATCAAATTGAAAAAAATACCTAGCTTTATGGGTTAAAGGAACAGTATGTAGGATTGTGGCCAAAACTGGTACTGCAATCACACAACTAGTGGCCAATACGCAAAATGACAACATAAACATCAGTTGAGGGCTGCAACTCCACTTTTTAAATGACAATATCCTTGCCAGGCCACTCATGTCAGTGATATAAATATTTGAAATGAAAATTAATTCTTAATGTCTAGTGACATATCAGGGCCATTTTATGATTAATTTATATACATTTCTTACATACTGTTCCTTTAACATTACATTAAACCGTCATTTAAATGTCATTTAGTGTTAATAATGTGTCAAATTATTTAAAATACCTTAACAAAATGCAACCGACACGTCAAAAGATTATACTTAACGTAATGTATGTGCACAATACATAAAAAAACTGACAACTAACAGAACTTGTTCTTCCTCATACAGAGGGTTCTGAAATTTTCTGACATAGAAGAAAAAACTGACAAAATATTTAATTAATTAAATTAATTAATTTAATGTAATAAACTGTTTTTTTTCCAGCGATATAGACCCACCGCTGCATGGCTTAACATGTTATTGTACTTTTTTATTTATTATTTTAGGTGATTTGGTCTCCGAATGCAATAAAATGTAATTTTATCAATTTGAATTATTATTATTATTATTATTATTATTATTTAATGATTGATTTTATTTGTTAAACACATGGAGGAAACTTAGAACTGAAGAATATTTATGATGTTGTTATAAAATGACAGAGTATTAACACTTAATGAGATTTTAATGACAAATTATATTTGTACCACTGTTGTTGAGGTCAAGAAAAATATTCATGGCGCTGTTATAAAACTATATGACAGAGTATTAACACTTAATGACATATTAATGACAAATTCAATTTGTATCACTGGTAAAAAGTGGTCAGTTATGTTGTTTTGGTTATGTCAAGTTGTCATAACAAGTTATGATGTATTGGTTAATGTGAAGTGCTCATAACAAAGACATATCAAACAATGTCGTCTTTGCATTAAAAATTACATAATTAAACGAATGACACTTAATGACAGTTGTCATAAATGTGCATAAAATCTCCTTCATGTTCATAGCACGTGTCATGACATGATAATAAATGTGTCATGTCAGTCTTATGAACCCTTCATGTAAAGTGTTACCAAAGTACATTATAAACACACACCTGCTTTATAAAACAAGTAATTTTGACTATAATTTCTGATTGATCGAGTGCGATGAACCTCCTAAGACCAAAGCTTTTGCTTGGCTTGCATTTCAGATTTCTTCCAGCTATTTGCGGTTAGGAAGAACCAATAAATATAATAACCAAATATTTTTCTTTAAACATGAAGTGTAATTGTCCACATTTGTGTACAACAGGTTCCAGTTACACAGAATTAAGTATTATTAGTGCAAACAGCAAAAAATGTGATGTCCACGTATGTGGACACACCAGGTCTTAGGAGGACAAAGCTGTAGTAAAATGATGATAAACACACACCACATGACAGCACATACTGTACTTCTGAACCATGATGCTATTGCTTATTGACCATATGCAGCCTACAGTACATTTAGGCCAATGAACCATATGCACCCTGCATGTTATCCAAGTTGATGTCCCATAGTTAGGTTATGAGACATTAACTTGGATTACAGGCAGGAGGATCATCAAGTTTGATTTTAACCATTACTTTTTAGTTTAATTTCAATCTTGGACATGACCCTATTCATTCAATATTAAACATATTAAAGTCATGTCGCAGAATTTTTACAGGTTTTTATTATTACGTGGCAGAAAATGACTTATGAATAATAGATGTCTGTTAATTGAACATTGTTGATGCAGGTTTCTAAGACTTCAGGGGACACATTTAGTATGAATGTATTGAGGAAAGAAAAAGGATTGGCTGATTGTATAAGCATAAACCCAAAAAGTTTTTTTTTAATTTTCAAACTTAAACGTGAAAATTGTACATTTTCCTCTGAAGCCTCATCAATTTACTCCTTCCTTGTTTCTGACAGCCCAATAGCTCAAGAAAAACACTGTCTGCAGTTGTATTACCCTTACTAACTCTCTCTCTCTCTCTCTCTCTCTCTCTCTCTCTCTCTCTCTCTCTCTCTCTCTCTCTCTCTCTCTCTCTCTCTCTCTCTCTCTCTCTCTCTCTCTCTAGTGTGGAGACGATAAATGATGGCAGTTTTCATGTAGTAGAGCTGGTAGCAAAGGATCAGTCTCTGTCTCTGTCTATTGATGGAGGCAGCCCCAAATCCATCACTACTGCTAACAATCCAAGTGCAGTTCCCAGCCCGGCTCCGCTTTATCTCGGCGGTATGTACAGTGTAATCCACCCAGCATTACACACTTCATTTAAAAAAAGTTACCATAACTAAAGCTTAAAAACACAATTTCCTTACATCCCAAATATACAAATGTAGTGTGATATCAAAGCCTGACCTTCAAGGATTAATTACTTATGAAATGCAAATGAACATAGGATTGGGTTATCCCAAGAATAAACTGGCAATGGTTTTACATTTTAAAACGTGAAACGTCTAATAACCAAACATCTGGCTTTCTCACACACAGCAAATATCAGAGACACAAACCAGACTTGAACGATTTTACTTGTAATATCATGTCATGTTTATCAATTTATGATTTAATTCTCCTCCTCTATCAGGAATTCCACAGCAGTCTGGATTGGCCTCATTGCGTCAAGGTCCCGGCAGGAACGGATCCAGTTTCCACGGCTGTATCCGAAATCTCTACATTAATGACCAGCTGCAGGACCTCACCCAGTTCTTACTGCAGGAGGGGGTGGTGCCAGGCTGCCAGCCGTGTCAGCAGAGTGTGTGCGTCCATGGCCAGTGCCACACGACCGGACACTCGTCCTTCAGTTGTGAGTGTGAGGCGGGGTGGACCGGTCAGCTGTGTGACCAGCAAATCAACAACCCGTGTGATGGGAACAAGTAAGTATGCTTGATATTTACTATACTTTACCCCTAAACTTGGCCATCGACTGCTCTGGCACTCTATACTTTGTGTTTTCACACACTTTTCCCTTTTTTTTTTTTTAGATGTATTCACGGCTCCTGTCTGCCCATAAACTCATACTCGTACAGCTGCCGCTGTCATCCGGGCTTTGTTGGTGTGTTGTGCGATGAAGAGGAGCAGTCGAGTCCCTGTCAGTTCATAGCGTGTAAACACGGGCGCTGTCGCATTTCAGGCCTGGGGAAGGCTTACTGCGAGTGCAACAGCGGATATACGGGACAAAACTGTGACAGAGGTATGACTATGGGCAGGTTTCACCCATTATACAATTTTTAATCTTGTAACAGGTTACAGTTTCAAAGTAGCTTTCCCAGCTCTGGCCCTAACTGTCTGTAAATGCTTACAATAAGTTGGCGTGCCTTATTGTTGACATGAAATGCTAACCTTTTCTTTAACTAATCTTGCGTTTTATTATTGTTATTATACTAACACTTATTTTGAACCTTCCCCAAACCTTCAAGCTGCTACCGAAAGTGGTATGGACCCCACTCAGGTCCGCCAGGTGAGGGGTGCATGTGTGTCTGTGTTTTGGGATGGGTCATTTTAAATTTCTACTTTACAGTAAAAAATTCCTGGTTGCCTTACATTTTTTAGATTTACAAGACTTAACTTATTTTAACTTTAAGGGGCAGGGTTCCCAGACAGGGTTTAAATGAATCCATGAGTAGGGCTTAGTTATATTAGGACATTTAAGTAGTTTAAAGGGTCACTCCACTTTTTTTGAAACTATGCTCATTTTACAGCTCGCCTAGAGTTAAACATTTGATTTTTATCGTTTTGGAATCCATTCAGCTGATCTCCGGGTCTGGCTCTAGCACTTTTAGCATAGCTTAGCATAATCTATTGAATCTGATTAGACCATTAGCATTGAGCTCAAAAATGACCAAAGAGTTTCGATATTTTTCCTGTTTAAGGACTTTGCTGCCGTAACATGGCTGCAGCCGTAACATGGCTATTACGCAGCGTCCGACAATAGTCCCCTTGGTAACTTTTAATAGCAGGGGACTATTTTCGGGCATTGCGTAATATCATTACGCCTCCTGCAGCCATGGTACGGCAGCAAAGTTTTTGATTATTAAGCAGGAATGAGAGTATAGTTCCTGGCCATATCTGCCTAGAAAATCACAACTTTTAATTTTCTATTGGTCTTAGTACACGATGTAACTACAGAAGAGACAAGTTTTAAATAGGAAAAATATCTAAACTCTTTGGTTATTTTTGAGCGTGATGCTAATGGTCTAATCAGATTCAATGGATTATGCTAAGCTATGCTAAATGTGGTACCGTACCGCCAGACCCAAAGATCAGCTGAATGGTTCCAAAATGGTACAAATCAAATGTTTAACTCTAGGGGAGCTGGAAATAAGCATATTTTCAAAAAAAAGAGGAGTATCCCTTTAAAAAGCAAACATTACAATAAATATTAGAGGTGTGCGTCTTGAGACAAAACAACAACACTGATATATGTTAAGATATGTCAATGCAAGGTGTTTTTAAATTAAGACATGCATTTTAGTCTGGGACTTTAGTCTGGGATGAGCCCTGTCTGGGAATCATCCCCTATGGGGTGGTTTCCCGGACAGGAATTATCTTAAACTAGGACTAGAGCTTAGTTTAATTAGGAAATATAACTACACTGTAAAAAATTTGCTGTAATTATGCAGCTGGTTGCCAGTAACTTACTGTAGAAGATAAAAACTGAAAATGTTTCATGTTCATTTAACTCTAAACAAACTGTTTCAAGTAAATAACATAAATGTAAAATCTACAGTAAGTTACTGGCAGCTAGTTGCCAGTAATACCCATTAATACTGTAATTTCTACAGAAATTTTTTACAGTGTAGTTTTAACAACCATGCCTTACTAAAAACATTACTTGTGCACATTTTGAGGCAAAACACAGGGCACTGATGTATTTTAAAAAGAGATGTTATTAGGTTGGACAGTTCTTACATTTTCCTGTCCGGGAAACCGCCCCTTTATGTTACAGCAACTTATGACTTGCAACCAGGATTTTTTTGGTTTTTAACCACTAAAACAGCCCACCAAGCATCTTTTTTACTTGTGTTTTCTTAGGGGTAACCTTTAAATATTTTCCTAGGAAAAATATAATAGCAAGATCATGACTGATATACTAAATGAAAATACTCTCTCTCTTCATTTACTATACATGTGATGTAGTGCTATACAGCTATACTCAATGATTTTATTTTGGATCTTGCCGTAGAGATGGCGTGTCGGGGGGAACGGGTCCGAGATCACTATCAGACGCAGCAGGGATATGCAGCGTGCCAAAGCACAGAGAAGGTCTCCCGCTTAGAGTGTCGGGGCAGCTGTGGTGACGGGACGTCCTGCTGCGCCCCCCTCCGCAGCAAGCGCAGGAAATACACCTTCCAATGCACAGACGGATCCTCTTTTGTACAGGAAGTGGAAAAGGTTGTCAAATGTGGCTGCACAAAATGTCCTTCTTCCTAAAAACGAAACGGAAGAAATATATCCTCACACCCCTCGTCCTTCTTGTTTGAAGTCCCCCTGTTTTGTTCTACCTTTATTTGTCAGTGTTGGACTAATGTTTTTCCTTCAAAGGAGATAATGGATTACTGTAAGATAAAGAACAAACCTATTTTTTATTATGAAGCGGAGAAAAAAAGACAAAAAATAAATCTTAGAGGGTTTTTTATTTGCCATCATTTTAGGAACTGTGATGTTTTTTTTTTACTTTTTTCAAAACCACCTCAGACGAGCACGGAAAGCATACACATCCTCTTAACACGTTGTGTGTGTCGATCTTATACGTGATATTTTTGGACTGTGGCTAACTCATTTCACCTGGACTTCAATAAGGTGAGATAAAGAATCACTATGGAGACTGCAAGGGGATTGGCTGAGAGCACCGGTGTCCCCTCCTACTTACAGCATACCACTCAAGCAAACGCTATCATAGCTGCTCCTCTTCATTCACTAACACAGTTACACACCTGTACACCTTAAACACTAGGTGTTCACAGATAATGCTCTTCAAGCATGCACATAAACACACACACACACACACACACACACACACACACACACACACAAGCACACACTTCTGACTCACTTTATAAACAATGTGTATTTATTGTATCAAAAATACTGTTACATTACTTATACTCAGTATAGCCCTTGTTTGTTTTTCCTGGAGTTACAGTTGGAATTTCTTAATATATATTAATTTATATTCGTCCTCTTACCGATTTAAATCACTCATAGTTTACTGAGTAGGTTAACTAACGTTGTGTCTCCTTCATTTGGTTGGTTTGACCAATGGGACTGTTGTATTTACGATAAAAAAGAAAAAAAAGAAGAAAAAATAACTCTGTGGTGTTATAAATCTTCAAATGTGAAGTGAAAACCTTGTATATTTTTGTCCAATCTCCTAAAAATGTGTATGGTGACACAGACGTGCTTTATATTAGAGTTTAAATGTATAGTTAAAAATGTCCCCATGTATTCTGAATAGAGCACATACACCATAGGTCAAAATAACAGTAGCCTCCATAGCTGTCAATAAACCTCTTTTTAAAATGTTCTCCTTGCGAATCCTTTTTAATGATATACGAATAGAAAGAAAACTGTGACTTTTCTAAATGATACTACTTTGTTACCACTCTGTTTCCCCAATGTTAACATGTTGCTGCTAAATTGGTATTGTAGACTTTGGATGACGATGCTTATGTTTATTGTAGAGGACATTGCTCATTCATTGAGCAAACTGTTTTACTGATCATGAATAAAGATCTCCCCTCCCTCAACAAGCTGCTTTCTTTTGCTTTAACCGCACGCATGAAATGATGAAATGATCATTATCTCACTTTTACCCAGCTACTTAATAAATAAATGCAAATTATAAGAATATTTTAGCATCTAAAAGCTTAATCTTGGGCCTCATTTATAAAGCCTGCGTACGCACAGATTTGATCGTAAAGTGTGCGTAGGCGAAAATCCACGGCAAAGTCCATATTTATAAAAAACGTCTTTGACGTGGAAAAGTGCTTAGCGCCACGTCAGGGTCTGAGCAGACGTATGCACTTTTGCTTGTCTGATTGCTGCAGGTTTTTGGAAATATAAGCTATTCTTGCTGTTTGAAATTCGGTTTAAACATTGACAAGCGCTTTTTATATGTCTGACATTAATTACGCATCGTTTAAAGGCGGAGATCTGAAACTGCTCGGCTGCGCGCACAAGTTCAAGTTCATTTCTGATTTATAGATTTGAAAGGGGTACGCGCGTTTTCTGCGCGTACGTTCGGTTTATGAATCACACGTACGCATTTTAGTGAAATGATCGTAAGATCAAATTTAGGATGTTTTTTACGCAGCATTTTATAAATGAGGCCCCTTATCTTGACGCGTTAGCTGAAAATATGTCAATTACAATGTACTAAAAATAGTAATATACTACGGAGCCCCTAAGGGGACATGGAGCAAAAATTAAATAAAGTTTAGTTTCGCGTGCACACGTGAAACTATTGCGTGCTCACGTGAAACTATCGCGTGCGCACCTGAAACCATCGCGTTTAGTTTTGCATGCTCACGTGAAACTATCGCGTGCTCACGTGAAACTATCGCGTGCTCACGTGAAACTATCGCGTGCTCACGTGAAACTATCGCGTTTAGTTTTGCATGCTCACGTGAAACTATCGCGTGCTCACGTGAAACTATTGCGTTTAGTTTCGCATGCTCACGTGAAACTATCGCGTGCCCACATGAAACTTTCACTTTCACATGCGCACGCGGTAGTTTCACTAGCCTGACGTTGTCATACTCAATTCTAGTCAGAATTTGAGTCTGATACCGCTCCATTGAGCTATAATTATGAGGCGTGTCTCAACCAAAAAATGTCTCTGCACTCAATTGGATAGACCTACGACCAATCAGAGCACATGAAACAAAACTTTAGATTTTTTTACCCCATTGTTAAAAACCTTAGGGGCTCGGTAATATACAAACAACTATAATGTAAACAAAATTGACATTACTGGTCATTTGTTAAAAAGCAATATCCTGTTTCAAATCTTGTATATTATTCATAAATAACCAACATCTTCTTATACAACAGCTATAAAGAGAGGAATGTAACAGAATAAGCATATTGTATATGTGCATGTTAACTGACACTGTAATTCTCCCAGACCTATAAGAATTTAATTATGAGCAAAACCACTATTATAACATTATACACCTAAAGCCACACCTGAAGCTGTTTAATCATAATGGATAATAATATTCACACAGAGAGTACAAAACTGTAGAAATGGCGTTTTTGTACAGTATGATAATTTAGGTGCATCGATTTTGTTTTGGTAAATTTCAAAGTGATATATAATAATCGAGATATTATTTCGGACTCTCATTCATTGCAACAGCAACCTGGATGCTGCCATGGTTGCTCATGGGTGCTTGAACATTATTTTAGACAATCACCCGAATTTTAAGGGGATAGTTCACCCCAAAGTGAACATTTTCTCGTCATCGTGTTGTTTTAAAGGTGCAAAGTGGGACTTTTAAGGATCTCAGGATAAAAATGCAATGTTATATACATAACTATATCATCAGTGGTGTTTAAAGACCTTACAAAATGAACTGTATTGTTTTTATGACCTTAGCATGAGCAGTTTTTATCTACACAAACTGCAGGTCCCCTTAAGCTGCATTTAGACTAGCAGCGACTAGCAGTAGCAGAGCGAATTGATATCAATGGAAGCTTGGCGTCTTCCGGCAACACGAGCGATAGTGACCGTTGGCGACTGGATGGAACAGTCCAGTCGCGCGACAAAGTTAAGAAATGTTTAACTTTATGCAAATAATGAACAACTTTTGGGAGCGACTACCAATGAGAATGAAGCAATGGAGTTCACATCATCCGTCTCTCGTCAGTTACTGGAGTAGACGGTACTCATTTGTTAATGGCAACCAGATTTAGAAACGCCTCTTTTGAAAGAGACAAGCGACACAGCGACAAAGTGGCGTATAATGTGAAAGTACCTTTACATGGGAGTCGCTGTCGTGTTTTTACAGTAGCCCTAAACTGAGAGACTGAGCTTGTTTTGTCACTAAGCTGTCTCAGACGATGATGTGTTTATCCTGTGGCGGCTACGATAGCCACTATGCTTTTCGAAAACAAGGGGGAGCTGCGTTCTGAGCTGTTGGTTGCAATTCATAGTCTTACCGCTAGATGTCTCTTAAAGTCCCACATTGCACCTTTAAACCTGTGTAAGTTTCTTTATTCTTTTAAAACAACAGAAGCTATTCTGATTAATGATGGTAAACATACAATGACGTACCCATTGACTTTCATAGTAGTAAAAGCAAATACTATGGAGGTCAATGGATGCCATCAACTGTGTGCTTACTATCATTTATCAAAATATCTTATTTTGTACTCCACAGTACAAACAAAAGGTTTAAAACAACATGAAGGTGAGTCAATGTAAATGTTTATTTTTGGGTGAACTATCCCTTTAAATGTCATTTGACTAATAACTCAAGAAAATGTACTCCTGACAGCTGATGGTCCACAGTCCCAAACCTTGAATCGCTGCCCTTTATTGGCGCCCAAAGTGTACCCCACTGCCGTCTTATCAATGCCACCAGGCCGCTAGTTTTATGCTTCTTTTAAAGCAAAACACCACAGTTTTTCAATATTTTACTATGTTCTTACCTCAACTTAGACAAATTAATACATCACAATCTTTTTTCATTGCGTGCACTTAATCTTTGTACAGCGGGTCGTGAATGTGTTAGCATTTAGCCTAGGCCCATTCATTCCTTAGGATCCAAACAGGGATGAATTTAAAAACCACCAAACACTTCCAAGTTTTCCCTATTTAATGAATGTAAGGAAGACATGGAAGTGTTTGGATCCTAAGGAATAAATGGGGCTAGGCTAAATGCTAACACATTCACTACGTGCTGTACAAAGATTAAGTGCATGCATTGATAAAAGATAGGTATGCATTAATTTGTTATAAGTTGAGGTAAGAACATAGTAAAATATTGAAAAACTGTGGTGTTTTCCTTTAAGGCTAAACTTTAGGCATTTTAAAGCATACATTCAGTTCCACGTTGCACTTTAATTACTGGAAATGATTAATTACTTTCACCTTAATGTCTCACCATAGATACCATCTTTGAAATCTAACTGAAGATGTCAAGTTTTGCTTGGCACGGTTCTTGCACAGTTCCTGGTTGTCTTACTTGCAGCCATACTTTGGTATTGCTTTCATTGAATCAGGTAGAGCAGCTATATTTGGAAGAGCACTGCTGCCATCTTGTGATCTGAATGTAATACTTGCACTCAGTTTTCCAAAATGTATACAGACCAGGGAGTATACGTGATTATTTAAGAAATAATGTTTTAAAATATTATTTAGGTAATAATGCGAACATAGGCTTCATAAAAGTAAACATATTCATATTACGTAAAACATCGACGCTAACACTAATATAGAATCTATTATAAACATTTTAACAAATAAGTACAGAGAATATGCTTTAATAATTATAATTATAGTACTTGATTCCACTGCGCAAACTGCTACAACATATGTGCTATGGCGAGAGATAAGATCATAGTTGTGGCCAATTAAATTTTTCACTAAAATTAGTTATTCAGCTGTTGCTGAAAAAAACCCCACACACAGCTAAACACACTTTCATAACTCAAGGCACGTTGCCTGATTTTATACAGATATATTTGGTATTCAAGCTTTCTTAATTTTTGCTACATGACATACTGACAAGTAGTTAAATTTTTTTTTTCTATGGTCACTGCAGCTAAATTATAGTAAGGATTTACCTCTAAACAACAGTGACCTCTAGCGGGCACTATGGGATACTGCATGTAATAAAAGTTAGAGACTGCTTTTTCATCGCGCGGTTGTTTAATTTTAACTCTATTCAGATTTTGTAAATCTTGTTTTTTTTTCAGGAATATCCTCAGATGTTTATGAAATACTCTTTTTCATGACTGCACTATGATGCATAATGACCCACAAAGTTAATACTTACGAACACACAATATTTTTTTGTTGTTAAACAGCATACAAAGTAGTACAAGGCAGAATATATAACAAAAGATGTTGTAGGAGGGTTTTTTATTGGTACAAAATGCCATTTTATTGTTTGAATTCATCTCACACGTCATAAGACGCTCATTCCAAACCGATTGCCATAGATTTCAGACAAAACATGATATAACATTAATGATAGCCACAACTATTACAACAAACAAAAGTTTTTTGTAAGTGTTAGAATCACACCATGGTTGAATTGAATCAAAAATGTCACAAACCCCTGCTGGCCCTGAGTGTAGACTATAGGTTAAATGTTTAACTGATCATATTATGGATCATACCGGCTATATAAGGAATTTTTCAATTTTTCAGATGTTAATCTCTAGTATACTTTAAAAGGCTTCGCGCCCACATGTTCATTATCTCTAGTACATAAACTAAGGGTAAAAGCACATTGGTGAAAAACTCTTTTTGATGACACTTTAATCCAATGAATGTGATTTCTTTCTCACAGAAACAAAAAGCTGCATGCTTATAAACAAACCAAAAAGATAAAATGATAAACACAAACACCCCCAATCACTTTTTCCACACAATGAGATGAATTAACATCATATCTAAATTACTCACGCTTTAAACACCCCTATAGTTAACAAAGTGACATCATTATGTGATCACATAAAAGGTCCGTTCACATTTAACCAACAAATGAAAAACGTCAGAAATGCTCTCATTAAGAAAAAGTCCTCTTTTCATTCAAGTGAACATTTAAAGCAGATGCCTTGATATGTCTTTATCGTATTAAATCTATTATAAATATAACTGAATAGAAGGAACAATGCAGTCTAGCTGAATAACTTGATTCGTCCCAAAGTAGGAGGCAGCTTCCTGTTAACTTGGAAAACTTAGGGAACCATAAAACAGAGCGGCGTTGTGTCAAAATAATCACAGCAAACAAAACAAAACAAAAATCAATCACCCATTCAATTGAAAATAAAAAATCAATTCTATCCATGGACATTATATGGAAAATAGGAATTTAGATATTGACCACTAGGACTTCTTTTAACTAGAGTTGAGCTGAAAATAGACTTTTACAGCTAAAAATATTTTTTTTGTTTGTTTTCATATATTAGCTAAAGTATATAACCCCTCCCTAGAATAATAGGAAATTTCATAAGACCTACAAAATATAGCAATGAACCATCTTTAAAAAATAGTTTTGCTTCTTTAAATATTTAGAATACATTCATGACTATTGGTAGTAGTGCCTTTTTGAACGGTGGCAGGGTGGCTTTGCTCTGCCTCTTCCATTGTCATGGTTGCCATGGTCGTCAATTGGGTCAGTATCTAGTTTGGTATTCGTGGTGCCATCTGTTGAAGTCATTGTAGAAGAGGACAATGCTACCAGACGCCATACCAGTGATGATGCATCTACACAGAGGAGACAAGTACACAGTGAAATAGAGGAAAATTATATTTTATTGAACGTGCATGCTCTATTGTAAATCTATATGCATTTTCTCATGTGCCAGCATTTGCGATAAGGAACTAGACAGGTGGTCAAAAATAGACCAATAAATTAAAATCGAATTACTGTAGATTATTACAGATGTTACAGTTATCGAGCATTAAATAAATATACCTGCCCTGTGATACAACACACAAATTTAGTATAAAAAAGAAGCAGGTTGGAGTCTTGAAGTATATTACCTTTGGTCATGTGACATAGCCATGGAGCGTATTCCAGCATCACATCCCGGGTAAGTGAAGAGCTGTTTAAGATCATGAACCTGCCACACAGTGAGAACGCCTCCATCTCCTCCAGATAGCAGATACTGTCCATCTTTACTCAGAAACATCGCCTACAGCCAAACACACAAACAACAATCTATGTGTTATACTGTATGGGAGAGGTTTTTCACACACATAGTGGATATTTTTGATATTAGTATGCAAGCAGTGGCGTAGCGTCTGGGCATGCAGGGTATGCACGTGCAAATGGAACGGGCCAATAGGGGGCCCGGCCCTGGGCCCGCCCCAGCTTTTAATAAAAAAAATTCAATTTAATTTTTATTTGTGGCCGCAATAAATATATTTTTGTATGCATATCATGTGTAGTGATTTCTTATTTCTCCATAATGTCTAATTTCTCCGTCATTTCTTGTTTGTGTTTATTATTATTTTTGCACTCCGCGGCTGCTGTAGACTACTACGCCATCATTTTTTACATGACGCATCGCCGCGCCAAAAAAAGCGGCTATCTACGTGAACATTAAAGGGATAGTTCACCCAAAAATGAAAATTCTGTCATTTACTCACTCTCATGTTGTTACAAACCTGTATAAATTTCTTTGTTCTGATGAACACAAAGTAAGATATTTTGAGAAATGTTTGTAGCCAAACCATTCGTGGACCCCATTTACTTCCATTGTATTCTTTTTTCCTACTATAGATGAGGCGGAGAAGTTAGTCACTAGTCAAAAACTACCCAAAACATTTCGTTTTTCTTTATTTAAATCTACCCTTTAAAGTAAAAAATTTTGTTTTGTAAATGTTGTTAACAGACCTGCGCGCCAGAGTTAACAGTGCCAACGGGCAAGGGAGCCCGTACATTTTTTTTGCATATGGGCCTGGGACTGACTTGCTACGCCACTGTATGCAAGTATCTCATTACAAACATTAACATAGACATAACTGAGATGCCCTGTCAACATATTTATTTTAAAATTATGTCAATCATATAGATTTTTGTTTTGCACACCTGTGCGAGGAAACAGCCACAAATGAATCTTAACGTTTTTGTTTCTGGCTTTATACAGTAGTAAATATCAAAAGCCTATTAATTATAAAAACTCTAAAATCATTCTATATGTAAAATGCAAAAACTGTGTTTTAACCCCATTGACCTTTTAGTTGACCTGTCATGTTACCCGATGATAAATATCACTGATAAGCATCTGATGGGCTGTTTAAGTGTGTTTCTCAAGTCGCTGAATAAGCTCTTTGTACATGGTGATGAACGTCTGGTGCATCCGGCCGGCCTGTGATTAGAAGGGTTTACTGACACCCCTGCGGACCTCAGAGCAAGCGTGCCCGGCCAGAGGCTGCCTCAGCCAATCAAAACTCACACAACCCCCGTCCTTCCCAGCATGCACGGGGGCCAGCCTGGCGAACAGTTTGTTTCTTAAAGCGCTCTAGTGGTGGTATCCTGCGGCGAAGGGCAGACAGAGTACGAGATTTATTCTGTTCATCTGGTTTTCCTGTGTGCACATGGGCTGTGTAACACTTTAGAGGTCCCAGGAGAAACACAGATAATATAGAACAGCAAATACACTGGGCTCTTTTTCATTTACTACACACACACGCACGCACGCACGCACACCACTCCACTCCACTCCTGGGGGCGAGGATGCTGTAATAGCACAGAGTGTTTACAAAGTGACTATTAAGTGTAATTAATTACTGAATTGACTTACTATATGCCATTGACCAATAACATCATTTTCCTTTAGACATTTATATAAAAAAAATTAACTGTTAACCTAAAACCTAAAAGTCCAATAACACACTTGTTTGTTTTCAACAAGATTTAAAACAATATTTTTAAACTTCAAACTAAAATTTCAATATAATTTTGATAAAAGCTGTTTGGTAAATAATTAAACAATAATAATGCATTTATGACACAAACAATTTAATTTATACAATAAAAAAATTCACATATTCAAATGAAATATTATATTATGTATGGATTATATTAAATTGATATGACACAGATGGCCATTTTTAATCTCAATCATTTACTTACACCCATGTCTTCTAAAATGTTGATGTCTTTTTTGTTCGGTCGAGAAGAAATAAAGTTTTTTTAAGAAAAACATTCCAGGATTTTTCTCAATTTAATAGACTTTATTGGACACCAACACTTTACAGTTTCAAGTTGCAGTTTCAACGTAGCTTCAAGGGGCTCTAAATGATCCCAACCCAGACATAAGGGTCTTATCTAGCAAAACCATCGTCAGTTTTGCAAAAAATGAAAAAAAGATGTACTTTTAAACCACAACTTCTCGTCTTGCACTATTGGTGTGACGCACCAGCGTGGCCTCACGTAATGTGTCATGACGTCAAAGGTCACGTGTGACATATGCCAAACTACAAACCCCAGGGTTTACAAGGGCCCGTTAATATGTTGTTGTATGTGGAGTGATAAAAACTAATATCCTTGTGTTATATTTATTGTTTAAAATGGTATACAAATGTGCGTTTCACATACGTAACCCGTGACCTTTCCACATCATGACACACTATGTGAGGTCGCGCTGGCACGTCACACGGCTAGAGCAAGATGAGAAGTTGTGGTTTTAAAGTGCATATTTTTATTTTGAAAATGACAATCGTTTAACTACATAAGACCCTTATGCCACGGTTGGGATCTTTAGAGCCCTTCAAAGCTGCAATGAAATTGCAATTTTAAACTTCAAATTGTTGGTGTCCAATAAAGTCTATTAAATTGAGAAAAATCCTGGAATGTTTTCCTTAAAAAATGTAATTTCTCCTCAATGAACAAAGGAAGACATAAAATTTTTGGATGATATGGGGGTGATTAAATTCTGGATCTGGATTTTTTTTTTTAAGAAAGTGGAGTAATCCTTTAATCGAACTGTGACAACTTACCCCATCTGGTTTCGCAAAAGGCCAGTGGGTGTTAAATGAACTGCCTCATTTCCTAAGCATTAACTCTTTCCCCGCCATTGACGAGATATCTCGTCAATTAAGAGAAAACGCTTCCCCGCCAATGACGAGATTTTCCGTCTTTCCGCAATACCGCTATTATCCACCAGGTGGCGCCCTTCCGCAACTTTTTAAAACCGGAAGTATTGCCCTATGGCAAGCTGCTGCATGTCCGTGTCTGTTTTAAAGATCGCTCTGGATAAGATCTCTATGAAAAATCCGTCATAAAAATGGAATTATCTCTGCTTTTTGCTCAAAATATGGTGTTTTTGCAAAAACCTACACATATTCAAAAGTTGATTGCAAAAGAACCACTAAAGGTAGTATGAAACGTTTTTTTTTTTTGTTTAAAAGCAGAGGGTCTGTTCTTTCATTTGGTATATTGTATGTTTATATATTTAAAGAAGAACATTTTCTGGAAGGCATTAAACTTGGGTGAAAATCATGAAAAACGCTGGCGCTGGCTGGCAACTTTTTTTAAAAATGCTGGCGGTGAAAGAGTTAATGCTGGATATATTCAACAACTTCTTGATCTTAAAAAAACCCTCTGTAAAAAAAACTCTCAGCACTCCCAGGAAAAGCACAACTCGGACACATATACATTTAAACGTAGAAATAAATAATGACTGACCAATTGAAACAGCATGCCGAAAACTCAATTGCAATAAAATGTGTGTATGTTTTACATACATATATACACATAGCGTAAATAAATACCCCCAGTATTAAACATAGACTAGCTACAGATGGCCAGTGCTAGTATATAACGCAACATGCTTTGGGTGACCTGACTTTGAGTCCTTCGACTCTGATCCTGCTGCCCTCTCCCCTCTCCTATCGCTTTCTGTCTCTCTATAAAAGAAAGGCAAAAAGCCACCCCAAAACAACATAAATACTGATCTGCTAGATCACTGTCCAGCGCACATCAGACCGCTAGAGCAGCTGAGAGTATTTGCGCTCATGCAGTCTCTTTTGATTTGTTTTAGATGTGCCTGAGATGATGTGTACTGCAAGTAGGGTTCAGGTTACACTGTGGTAAACCCCACATAATTTCATTTCAGTCCTTGTATAAATACATAGCTTAGCCCGGACGTAAGCATCACAAGAGACCAGATCTCAGCTCTGTCTCATTTAATCAGATCCGAAGAATAAAGTGGTAAAGTTTTATATCCTATACTGCCCAAAACGCCTTAAAATGAATCATCTGAAACCCTGCTGTTTGAACATTTTCAAACTCCTCCCTGTGTGATTTGATAATAATGTCCTCCTCTCACTGCTACAGCATGATTAAGTCTTCTGTTGGCTTTTTTCTTTAAAGATGTCTGAAAAAATACAACGGTACATAATCCAGCATGCACGGTGGTCCCTCTGGACCACGTCTGGAAGAAAAGTCTGTGAGAAGCGGAGATGTCCAGGTTGCGAAGCGGATCGGGTCAGAATCATAAATCAGCTGCCTCCTCCAGGGCCGCCATTCCAGAATCTTCCAAGATGGCCGCCGCGACTCAGATATCTGACTTACGGTCGGGCCGTGATATTAAACAACAGGGTTGTGTTGGATGATGCCCCACAGAGGAGAGGCTCTGGCTTTTTTCTCCTGATCTTCTGATCTGTCTATGTAGGGTCAGGATATGTCTGGCACGAGTAAAGACTGGATTTATGAAGACTTTAATGCAGTCTATTGCGTATGCGCTCATGGCTTGGGAAAGTCTGCTAAAATGGTTACTAATAGACAGAGACTCGCTTATGGACTCCAGAGAGCCATTAATGTATTATTTCTACTTGTCCAAATTAATGTTCTGTCAAACCATCAGCATAAGGACTCACTTTATAGGCTTCAACAAACTGTCTCACAACCGACAGTCAAATATAAAACCTTGGTCACTCTCTCTTCCACAAATACATATAGACACACAGATGCTACAGTGCGGCAGTTTACAGCAGTGTGTGAAAGCAAAGCACCCAAAAGTGACAGCAATAATCATACGCTCAATAGTCGTGAATGCAAAGTAAATCTGGGTTACTTTTTCCCCACTTCTTTAAACTTCGTCAACAATATCATAGGTAATTGAAAATATTTAAACTTTACATTGTGTTGCATATATGGGTGTATGATTACACTATATGAAGCAGTGGGCAGAAAGACAAGGGACTGTTTTAGGGCAGATACATTTAAGTGACAAATTATTAAGAATTCATTCTTAAAGGCGGGGTGCATGATCTCTGAAAGCCAATGTTGACATTTGAAATCACCTAAACAAACACGCCCCTACCACAATAGAATCTGGACCTTCTTTGATAGACCCGTCCCACACATACGCAACCCAAGCAAAGATGTTGGTTAGTAGACGGTAATCGGCCCGACTCCTTTATCCAAAGTGTTTTTCAAAAATCATGCACTCGACCTTTAAATGAAAAATATATTAAAATCCGTGTAAAGTCCAATATTAACTCATTCCCCGCCAAGCCATTTTTTTGCGATTTTCACCCAAGTTTCAAAAAATGCCTTACAGGAAACTTTTCTTCTAAAATATATAAACATACAAATATATTAAATGAAAGAACAGACCCTCTGCTTTTAAACAAACAAACAAACAAAACGGGAAAAAACTTTCATCCTATCTATATTTTTTCTCTACTTATAAACTCCTAAATATGGGTTTTTTCTTAAAAAAATACAAATGTTTTAGCAAAAAGACGAAATATTTGCATTTTTGTGAAGGAATTTTCATAGAGATCAGATTAAGAATGATTATCAAAACATACACAGAGTTTAAAATTAGTAAAAAAAATTTGCTTCATTTTTTTATATTGTGTGTGTGTGTGTGTGTCATCTAGTGGATAATTGCGGTATTACAGATTGACATAAAAACTCATCAGGAACACGTTTTATTTCATGAAAATGTTTTCTGTTAATTGACTAGATAACTCGGCAATTGTGGGGAAAGAGTTAAATGTGATCTCAGTTTGTCAAACCACAGAAAAATGTGTTAATCACCCAGCTAAATTTGCATGCCAAGTATATAAAATAAGTTTTCAAAATCTTAGGCAGCATTCTCAGCTCTTAAACAATGAAGCCGTGTCCACTGTCTGTTCTGAAACCACGCCCGCTCACTGGAAAGCTGGCATCTCTCTCAACTTTCAAATACCTCTACAACCTGAATGGATGCTTGTGAATGTGTTAGGGGCTGGGCCATGTTTAATGGCTTCGGTGCGTCATCGAGCCACCCTTTAATCCTGATAATCCTGAACTCAGAAATGAATAAAAACCTCACTATTCAATAATAGATGGTTCACAGACTTTGTAACGTGTTTCAGCAATACAATTTTACCAATTATAATGTGTTCGAAAATGACTTTCACCTAAATAGTTCTGTCATCATTTTCTCATCCTCATGTTGTTCTAAAGCTGTAGGAATTTCTTTTTCTGATGAACACAAACAAAGATATTTTGATCAATTATTGTAACCATTGACTTCCATAGTAGGAAAAACAAATATGATG
Source organism: Paramisgurnus dabryanus (assembly GCF_030506205.2). Lineage (NCBI taxonomy): Eukaryota > Metazoa > Chordata > Actinopteri > Cypriniformes > Cobitidae > Paramisgurnus > Paramisgurnus dabryanus. The sequence goes on along the minus strand of NC_133340.1, from coordinate 43,618,336 downwards.
GAATTCAGTGGGTACCGTCAACTGTGTGCTTACTATTATTTATCCAAATATCTTCTTCATCATTTATAAAAAATACCTTCTTTTGTGTTCAACTGAATAAAAAACTAATTCAGGTTTAGAACACCATGAGGATGATCAAATGGGGACAGAATTTTCATTTTTGCGTGAACTATCCCTTTAAGAGATGAATTTTAACTAGTTGCGATCTGTCATGTTAAAGTAACAAACATGATTTGATTTAATCAAGCGATCGCCTAAAAAAGTAGAAAAAATCTGCCATGATGAATACATCTCTGTATGTACGTGTGCTGAACGCTGTTCCTGGAAATGTCTGAGCTGTATTATGCAAGCAGTCCATTTTAAGTACTTGAGTAATCAAATACAAAAGTACCTTAACCAGCAGAACGTCTGAAAACACGATTTATTCTCATGTAGGTCAGTTTCATTTGTCTATTGTCAAGGAAAATAAAACTTCATTTTCTGGAATAAACTTTTCTGCTGAGATAAACTTGCTGATCCAATGCTAGGATGTTGTAGGTGCTTTTGAAGATTATTTTAAATATGACTTAGGCCCCTCTCCTTTATATCAAAGAAAAAATCAATGAAATCTACATCATTTAGAGCAGGGGTCTCCAACCTTTTTGTAAGCAAGGGCTAGGCACAATGGAAAAAACTATCTGGAGGGCTACTTTTTTGATATAGTCTACTCAAAACTGTTTTATTATTGTTTAAAATGTTAACATCCTTAAAAGAAGCCAAGCTAATTTAAAAATGTGTAATAATTAAATATTACAGTTGACACTATTGGTAGAATGTGCTTTGACAGGCAACTCACAGACTCTGTGGTGGCAATCTGGTGCCCGTGGGCACCATGTTATAGACCACTGATTTAGAGAATCTACAGGTATAGAAATGTACACGGTCCTATTACATGGTAGAGCGTTATGTGGTATTATTTGAATAATAAAGCAGCATTTTACAGTATGTTAAAGAGGAGAAGTGTCTCTCTTCCGTCACTGGAGCCCTTGCTGTTTATTGAAAACAAATGAAAACCGGTCGCAATGAGGAAACTAATCAAGCTCGCAGCAGCAGAGAGTCAAGGCGCGCGTAACAGAGCCCGCCGGCTAAATGAGATGCAGGTGTGGTTATGTGTATGGAAGAGAGAGAGCGGTAGAGAGATAGAAAGAGAGAGAGAGTGGGAGCTCTGTGAATTTTCCCAGGCTCAGAGGAAAGAGAAAGTGATGGAGCGGGAATGAGGAAAAGAAATGGCTGATTTTGGGACCTCTGCCCGCCGGTGACGAATGTGTCATCTAATGCAGGAAGGCTTGCTGCTGGCCATACTGTTCTTTTTCTGAGGCGAGTTGAGTGGCATCGTGTAGCCTTGCTGATCAAAGGACAGCTCAGGGCCCTCAGGGCTCAGAAACCAAAAGAAAGAGCACTGGAGTGAAAGCGAGAGGGAGTCCAGAGGGAGACAGAGCTCAGAGATCATGCCAACGTTTAATCACGAGCTCGACAGCTGACCAGATACAACACAGAGACTGAGAACAGACGGAGTTGGAAATGAAAAGAGAGATAGAAAAAGACTAAATGGTATGAACGAAAATGAACGAGCCGCTCAACCTGTTGCTCTAGCTTGATATGACAGACGTGAGGAGTGGGGCAATAGTGGTGGTTCATGTTTACCTTGATGTTGTCCTCCACCTCCATGTGTCCCAGGAGTTTTCCATTGATGCTAAACACACAGAAGTGGCCCTTGTCGTAATAAATGACGCAGTGACCCTCAGTGGAGGACAGCACTAGACGTGGCCGCATACAGCCCTCTGGTCCCTCCAGAGTCCTCAACAGATCGCCGTTCATGGAGTGGATCAGACACGGACCCTCTGTACACATGAATACACACACAGTTACTTCACGTCTATAAAAACAATTATTTTTATATATTTAAAAAAAGTAATTTCATAAATGTGAAACCCAAAAATATGGTTAAGTAGCTACAGTACACATGCATGCAAACCAAATAAAAACCAAATAAATACATAGAAGTGTGTGGAATGCAGGACGTGTGTGTGTGTGTGTGTGTATGTTTGAGGTTTGTTTTACCTCTACAGCCACTGATGACCAGTCCAAGCTCTGCACACACGCTTGCACATGTTACTTCACAGTCATGACCCGTCAGGATCGCTCGGGGAGTCACAAACTCCGCTAGAGACACAAACACACACATAAAGTGTTACTTTCACTATATAAGTAAGGACACGTCATACACTTCTATCCTGTACCCTTAAACCTAACCCCCTTACACACTGTAAAAAACAACCTATAGAATTTACTCAAAAAAATTGTTGTAACAATTTGCACTCACTTTGTTTGAGTAAATTATATCCTATATATTTGATTAAAGAGTACCTAAATTTAATTACTATGATAAAGTAAAAAAAATTAGGTAAGGTCTACCTATTTTTTCATAACTAATTACTTATAAAAAAAATGAATAACATTAACCCTATTGGTATTAAGACACAGATCTATTAAATTATTATTAATAATAATAAGCCATTAAGAAACATTACATATTACTTATTCAGAGAGGGTTGAATAAGAAAATAGTCATACACAAGATTGCATAATTGCTTGCTTTATTGACCAAATAACATTCTGTAAACATTTAAAACTAATGATTGGAAGTACAAAATAACCCCAATACATTTCAAGTGAAATACAACATATCATAGTTTTACATAAAGCTTCTTGAACATATTATTTCATAAAAAAAAAAAAAAAGTCTTCATCATGAGATGTTAAAAAAACATTAAAAGCAAGATTCCTAAATACTGTTCTTCACGTTATCATTAGAAAATTAAAGAAGACAATAATATGAGAGGAAAAACTGATCTCATTTACCTCAGTAGACTAGCATGCTATATCGATACAAACAAACATTTCAACTTCATTTAAAACTTATTAAGTGCAAAAATACAACTTCATATTATGCTATAACTCACAGTACACGTGCATAAAACATTGAACACTAACAAGAAGTACTTACATTCATTTTTAAGTGATTCAACTTAATATACAAGTCACATATATAACATATGAACTCCGAAATACTTTTTTGAACAGACATTAAAAAGCGAAAGGCAACGTTAATTATATATCCGTAAATGATAATAATAATAATAAAATGGCTTCATAAATGGATCCCTTCTAAAACAAAACTCAATATATTAACAGATAAATGCAAGAAAACTTTTACAGTAATTATCTAGCATCGACAGCTATACCGTTGTTTGTTTGTCTGCTCGACGCCCTCCCGTCTGTATCGTACATCAACCGTCCGCTGCTCTCTCTCGTCACGTGGCTTGCTCAAGTTCAACCACTCATATTGAGCAGCTCCGCTGTTCACGAGATTCAGACATGTAAATAATAATAATGGAAGTTAATATTTTAATCATAAATATGGATTTTTATTCGCAGGTGCAAGAACTGGGCGATGTTTCATTCAAAGCTAACCTGACTGACATATTCTAACCTATCAATCTGTCAACAACAGAGACAGAGAAGCACGCAAATGACTAAACTTCTGGTAGATTTTACAGTTAACCAACTTAACATTTCCATTCATGATGATATCAACAAGTTAAATAAAAACTTACCTGTCAACAAACCGCAGTTCTCCCGCCGATATGATATGAAAAATGGTGACTCGAGTCCCGCCTGGATGTTGATTCATGCGCACTTTGCGGTGCTAAGGCCAATATTTTGGGGTATATGTTACTTATTTTTTTAGTATTGCAGTTATTACTGTTAAAAATTGGATAGTGAAGGTAGAATATACCCATTATTTTTTATTTTACTTGCTAGCTTATATATTTAATTAAATTATAACTAATTTTCATGGGTTAAATTTAACACCCTCCAGAGTAATTTTTTACAGTGCACCAAACATTTGGACATTTTTAAATTTAAAGTTTTTTTTCCAAACTAATGCCTACATTAATAACATAATACATGCTTGGATGCACTTGGACAAAAACTAAACGAAACACATTAAACTCACAAGTACATACAATACTGTGACACTGCTGTTGTTTATGTAAAAAAGAAATTACTGGTCGTCTACCATGTGATTGTATTCAGTGGCTGTAATCACTGCAATGCAATGCAGACATGCATTGAGCAGTACAGCATCTTTTTTTGGTGTGTGTTGTATTAAAGTGGTGAGCAATCAGAAATATAAGGTCTTACACAAAACTGTTATAGCTGTGCAATATGAGGAATTATCAATACATCACAGCTTATTTCTTTAGCAATATGTGATACTCTAAAATAATTCATTAATTTCTTATCTAGAAAGCAACTCTGATGTTTTATTGAAAAAATAATTCTGCTTTAAGATGTCTCTGTGAGACAGGATGGACAATTTGGAGTTCATTATTAGACGGGTTTTATGTATAAAATGCTAGACTGGCAGCAGAACAAAGCAGGATGTCCTAAAGATGTTTTTAATATTACCTGACTATAAACACAGCCAGTAGGTCTTGTTAAGTTCCTAAACAACAAGCCAGCACAAGTTCAAGATAAAGTTCTGGATAAAGGTCATATGCAATGTATATCCATTTGATGTATACGCAATATGAAGTGTATTCTGGATAGATTAATCCTAATGGGTTGTTGGGGAAGTTTTCAGCCACGGTGGAGGTAATTTGAGTCTTAATTTGGCCACAACTTTCTCTGTGTTTCAGCAACTGGAATGATTTTTGGTGACAAATCTCATATTGATGAATATTTTGGGAAAATGCTTTGAAATAAAAAAAACTCAAAAATATAACTGTGGCAAATTTACCTTTCGGGATGTTTGTGGATGAAAACAGACACTAAATTAAACTGCTTTAAAAATGTATCAGATTAATTTTTCCATACTTTTTTTGCATAAACCTGTTAATCAACCTCAGTACTGAAAATGGCAGGATTTTAACTTTTAAATGGCCAAGTTCATAAGTGATGTCACTGATTTGGTGAAAAAACACACAAAATGGCCAATTTTCAATATAAATAGTGATTTTGGACTGGATATTTTTTAAACTTTTTTCACAGTCTTGGGCATGTCAAAGATTAGTAAAAACATTGGCTTTGATGCATTTTTTTTGTTCAGCATCAGTTTTGATTTTTTTCTCCCTTATTTGCTGTTCGTGGCTGTTTTTGCCCCATTGACTTCCATTATAACGACAGTTTTTGATTATAAAGCCATGAAACCATTAAATCATCCATTCTTGATTGTTGCTGGTTGTTCCTTTTGCAAAGAGGTAAAATTTGTCAATTTTACTGTTGATCACCATGTGGCACTATTAGCCCTTTAGTAGGAATGTGCAAAAACATTCAAATTCAAATATTCAACAAATAGTTATTTTTAAATAGCTATTTTTTACCGTTTACAAAGTTCATATTTATGTGCAAAATGTAGGTAACGTCAAAGGAAAGAAATTGTTGTTTTAAAATTTTTACATTTACAATTAACATGTAAAGTTTATATTTTCTTAACCACAAAATAAAAATAATAATAATTGTGTCTAAATATAATGTGCCCTAAAAGAAAATAATCATGTAGCATAAAAGTAATTCAAGCCAACTGTCCTTTAATGTTGACTTTGAAAAGATTATGTACACCACAAAGACATTTGAAAATGAAATAAGGGATGATTTAAATTATTTAAAACTAAGTATCAAAATAATTTTAATTAATCTAATTAACTAATGAATTGTCTCTCCGTACCTAGACACACAAACTAGTCACACACAGACTACTCTGACCAAGTGGACCTCTTTCTCTCTCTCTCTCTCTCTCTCTCTCTCTCTCTCTCTCTCTCTCTCTCTCTCTCTCTCACACACACACACACACATAGATGTATAGGTTTCATTAGGTGGCAAACTTCCTCAATGTCTCAAATTTGAGTTATACCCTACAACTCTGGGGATTAAAGCCTGATGTCGGATTGTGCCCTGAGAAGATCAATAAAACTGATATATTGGTGTATCGTTTAACCTCGCCCGTCATCGGCCACCATTTGGTTTACATTAGGACAACATCTGATTACAATCTAATACCTATATACTGTATACTATTTATCTGCACTGTGAATGTGCACTAGAGAGTATCGCATATCTGTAGAGTAAAAATCGAGAAAAAGAGTGTGATTATACACATAAACAACACACAAGACAATGCTAGAGAAACCTTAATGCACTAATATTTGTAACTGGAACACCATCAGACTGAATTAACTGTATAAATCAGGCGTCGTGAAAGACTTCTGCATATTTCTGTCACTAGATGGCAGTGTGGTCAACAGAATCCAACACTTTACCATACAGCCTGGTAACCTGTATTACCCATGCAAGTTTTATATAGAGGACAAATCACAGTGGCGTATGGGTAGGTTTTGCTTTAAAAAAACACATTTAATAAAGAATAGTATCTTCCAAAGAAAAAAATGAATTATTCTTACTAAGGAAATTTTCTTTTTTTTTTAAGACTCAAATCACAATTTGTAGGAACCCTGACTATATAAACCTGGCCAAAATACAAAAGACAACAACTTAAAAAAAAAAAAGTTCATCCACAGTTAACCTGTTATCAATTTATGTCATTTATGTTATTATGCTTATCATATTCCAGATACCATAGACTACTTCACAGTTCAGCATTAAAATTAATATTGCCTCTTTAAACTATACAGTGGGAAATTGAGGACGGGACACATTCAAATAATACAGTATAATTATGTTGCATATAATGTACCACCAGTGAGCTAAATCTACAAATTCAGTTGAAAGTCCTGAACCTACAGCTCTTAAGAGTCTCTAATGGCCCTGATGTTGACCATCTGCCCGCAGTCATATTTATATGTACAGATGCTCATTATCCAAATCACAATTAGTCATAAATCCTGCGCCATTTGTTAGAGAACACTTACCAGAATGTAGAGCATCCAAAACCTCCAAATTAGCACATGGGATGTGTGTGTTTGTGTGCGTGCACTGGACTTTGATCAGAACCCCAGCCATATGGTTAGTGTGCACAGGGGAAGCCTGTGGCATTTTTCACTTTTATTGAACGCTTTTTCGCTCTCTCAGATAGATGGGACTGAACTCTCTAGAGCCCAGGACCTCCGAGTCACATTTACTGTCTCCCTCTGTGGCCCTTCGACCTCCACTTTCACTCACTCACACACAGGCAGGAAGGCAGGCCTATTCCATTTATGGTGTGATACTAGCCTGAAACTCAATCTTCTGAGCAGAGCCCTGCTGTGGTCAGATGAAACTAGTTGTAGCTTCTGAGAGTGAGCTGTAAATCATTACACCGGCCCTGACAGAAACTAGAACGCATGAGAATGTGCGTGTGCGAACGATGAGCTTTTAACGCCATTGCATTGCTTTGATTTCATTGCAGGCATGAAAGCTTTCGTTATGTCTGTTTGCCAAGTGCTGGTTGGGGGTTTTGGATCTGGACGGTACCCTGATCTTGACCTCTCGGTGTGAGGAACACAGCAAGCTCGTTTGAGCGCAGATGCTGATGAAACCGTTTGTATTGCAGGGTAGACATTGAGGGCACAAACACACCTGTATGTGGATGAATGTATGCAACTTACTCCCAGGATCCTCTCCGATGGTGCTGTGTTTGCCATTCCAGTACCACAGCAGGAGCGTGGCATCTCTGGAGCCCGAGAGTATGTAACAGTCTCCACCGATGTATGACTCTGAACGGGCCACACAGGTGACAACATCAAGGTGACCAAAGACAATCTGGGTCAGTTTACCTGCAAACACAATTTTTTTTAATCCTCCCATATTACTTTAATACTAAAATAATTATGCATAAATCTAATTCTCACAACCTGTTTGCATTGCTAGACTGTTTATTATATAGGAGGTTTATTAAGTCATGGCTGGTCTCAACATATCCTGTAGGTGATTTCAGGTTTTACTACCCTTGAGGGGACAGTAGGTCCCCATAATTTAGGCAATATGAGACGCATGCACACATACCACAGAAGAGGAAACCACTCAATCTGCATACAATAAACAACATATCATGCACTATTCAGGGTGTGATCTCGGGGCAGATGTGCACTGGTTAATTTTAATGCTTATAGTAGTCTACAGTGCAAAGCTCTCTGTAGGGTGTGAGGGAAGGACACTGCTGAGATGATGCTGTATGTTATGTTTTTCACACATAGCAGAAGCTCATACCCTCCCAGATATATCTATCTATCTATTCAGCTATCCATCCATCCATCTGTCTGTCCATCTATTTATCTATCTGTCTACCTAAGTCTATCCATATCTGTCTGTCTATCTCTATTATTTATCTGTCTATCTCTATATCTAGCTATATCTCTATATCTGTCTGTCCGTCCGTCTCTATATCTGTCTGTCTGTCTGTCGGTCTTTCTATCTATCTGTCTACCTCTATATCTATCTGTCTATCTCTATATCTATCTGTCTGTCTATCTATCTATCTGTCTATCTTTATATCTATCTATCTACGTATCTCTGTCCGTACATCTATCTATCTGTCTATCTCTATATCTATCTATATCTCTATGTCTGTCTGTCTTTCTATCTCTCTGTCTGTCCATCTATCTATCTGTCTACCTCTATATCTATCTTCAGTCTCTCTCTCTCTCTCTCTCTATCTATCTATCTGTGAGTATCTCTATATCTATCTTTATATCTATCTCTACATCTATCTATCTATCTATCTATCTATCTATCTATCTATCTATCTATCTATCTATCTATCTATCTATCTATCTATCTATCTATCTATCTATCTATCTATCTATCTATCTATCTATCTCTGTCCGTACATCTATCTATCTGTCTATCTCTATATCTATCTATATATCTATGTCTGTCTGTCTATCTATCTATCTATCTGTCTGTCTGTCTATCTATCTATATCTCTATGTCTGTCCATCTATCTATCTGTCTGGCTGTCTGTCCGTCTATCTATCTATCTGTCTGTCTGTCTGTCCATCTATCTGTCTACCTATGTCTATCTATATTTATCTGTCTATCTCTATATCTATCTATATCTCTATACTGTATTTGTCTGTCTGTCTATCTATCTATCTGTCTGTCTATCTATCTGTCTGTCTACCTATGTCTATCTATATCTACCTGTCTATCTCTATATCTATCTATATCTCTATATCTGTCTGTCTGCCTACCTACCTACCTGCCTACCTCTATATCTATCTATATCTCTATATCTGTCTATCTGTCTGTCTGTCTGTCTGTCTGTCTGTCTATCTATCTATCTATCTATCTATCTATCTATCTGTCTATCTCTCTATGTCTATCTATCTATCTATCTATCTATCTATCTATCTATCTATCTATCTATCTATCTATCTATGTATCTGTCTGTCTGTCTGTCTGTCTGTCTGTCTGTCTATCTATCTATCTATCTATCTATCTATCTATCTATCTATCTATCTATCTATCTATCTATCTATCTATCTATCTATCTATCTATCTATCTATCTATCTCTCTGTCTCTCTGTCTGTCTGTCTGTCTGTCTGTCTGTCTGTCTGTCTATCTATCTATCTATCTATCTGTCTACCTATGTCTATCTATATCTATCTGTCTATCTCTATATATCTATCTTTCTGTATCTCTCTCTCTCTCTCTCTCTCTCTCTCTCTCTCTCTCTCTCCGTCTATGTCTATCTATATCTATATCTATGTATATATCTATATCTGTCTATCTCTATATCTATCTCTTTATCTGTCTATCTCTATATCTATCTATCTATCAATCTGTCTGTCTGTCTGTCTACCTCTATATCTGTCTGTATGTCTGTCTATCCATCCATTGCTGTTGGTAAACCTGATTCACACAGTTTGTGTAAGTGTTGATATGTCTCAGAGCATTTCAGTGTGGTGTGAATCTATTGTAATTCGAGTTCTGCTTGCGTGACTTGCGTTCTGATCCTCATCGTCCCGTGAGATGGAGCTATCTGAGCCCTGGAGCGATAGAGTTGTAATGTAGTCTGCGGGCTCATTTGTGACTTTTGACCCTCTCTTTTGTGTACTGCGGTTGAGGCTGCGTTTCCCTGGACACCGAGATGGTGGAGGGGTCGTTGTGGTTACCTAAATCAGTGGAGTAGACGCGGAAGCTCTTGTCCCAGAAGCCGCAAAGCAGGATGAAGCGGTTGTCAGCCGTGATGACGAAACACTGAGAGTTTACTTGGATACTCTGATCTAAAAGATCTGAAATCTGCCTCCTGTGAGTGCCCACGTTACTAGCTGTGAAGAGAACATAAAAAGATGAAACTGTTGTTTAGAAAATCTGATAAAGAGAGAAAGAGAGAGAAATCAATACTGTTTAGACAAAGAAAAGCATAAATAAGGAGGAACAGACATACAGAAGGGCATTAGCAGAGAGGGAGGTAGATGGTGCAAAAAGAAAAAGCCTTGACCCTAAAGGTCTATTTCAGTGTCTGGTAAGTGAATTCCTGACAGCCTCTTAAGGGATTACAAAGATGTTAAACCATTAGCATGAGAAAATATGACAATTGTCGTTAATACTGTATGTGAACATGTGTGATGTGTGAATGAATAAAACATAAAACAGCGGAAGATATTAGCAAAAGATATTAAAGGAGCTTTTACACTTTCATTCTGCACTTAAGAGTTTTTTAAAAACATCTGAAAAAATAATAAAAAATTATCTGGGTGAAATGCTGTAAATGTACAACATTAAGTTAGTGAGCGAGCGAGCGAGCGAGCGAGAGATCAGGTGCGTGCAGCCCAGACACACTCATGACACACACCAGTGATGCGTCTGTAGCTGCAAAGACTGGACAGATTATCAACAGCACAGTCATGCAGAATTTACTGTGTTTAAATATCTGAGCTGTGAGGAATGCAGCTTGTGTAAATACATGCATCACATTTTTGAAGCAAGAAAAGAAAATGAGCTTTTAAAGATGATCACACACAGAGACAGAAGTGAGATTCCTGTTTCTGATATGGTGTTAGGAAAATGTTTGGGTTTAAGAAAGCAAAAAGTAGCATTCCAAAACATAGGCTCTAACAGCATTAATGAAAAGTTTATTTCCATTACAAATTATACAATTTAGCCAAACGATTTGATTGAAAATCGGCCAGAAAATCTGACCTTTAGCACACAGGAAGAACGTTTGTTCATTTAAATACAAACGCACGAAATATAGTAAATTAGTAAAATGGCCAAATGTTAGATGATTTATCAGTCTGACTGATATCTCTAAATAGTCCCCTTGGTTACTTCAATAGCAGGGGACTATTTTCGGGCAGAGCATAATATCACTAAGCCAGCTGCAGCAATGTTACAGCAGCAAAGTCCATGATTATTACGTCAGAATGAGAGTATAGTTCCTAGCTATATCTGCCTAGAAAATCACAACTTTTAGTTTTCCGTCGGTCTAAGAACATGCTGTAACTACAGAAGAGTCAAGTTCTAAATAGGAAAAATATTGAAACTCTTTGGCCTTTTTTTTAGTGCAATGCTAATGGTCTAATCAGATTCAATGGATTGTGCTAAGCTAAGCTAAAAGTGTTAACGCCAGACCCGGAGATCGGCTGAATGGATTCCGAAACTGTAAAAATCAAACGTTTAACACTAGGGGAGCTGGAAAATGAGCATATTTTCCAAAAAAAGTGGAATGTCCCTTTAAAGGTGGATCTCATTTGTCTGCAATGTATACGACACAGTATATTAACGAGAGTAACCAATGAAATGCATGGACTGATAAAGTGGTTACACTTTACAATAAGGTTGCATATCTTAACATTAGTAAATGTATCAGCTAAAAACAACTAACAATAAGCAAACAATTTTCCAGCATTTACTACATTGACTCTTGTCTAATGTCAGTTAATACAAATACAAGTGTTCATGTTACGTTTATGTTATGTATTTGCTGAAATAATCATGAACTAAGAATAATAAATGCTGCAGAAGTATTTTCATCGTTAGTTAATGTTAACTAAAGCAATAACCAATGTTAAAGGGATAGTTCACCCCAAAACGGAAATTATGTCATCACTTATTCACTCTCATGTTGTTTAGAGTTTTTTATTCTTTTGAATACAAAAGAAGATTTTCTAATAAATTATGTTATGCACACAGTTGACTTCTATAGTATGAAAAACAAATACTATGGAAGTCAATGGGTACAGTCAGCTGTGTGCTTCCAATAATTTATTTAAAATCTTCTGTTGTGTAACAAGAATAAAGAAACTCATCCAGTTTTTAAACAACATGAGGGTAAGTAAATAATGACAGCATTTTCATTTTGGGGTGAACTATTATGTAAACAAATGCAACCTTAATGTAAAGTGTTTCTGATATAATGAATACATCAAATGCACAAGTTCAATTAAAGTTTCTGTAAAATGCAAAAATGTTAAAACATAACAAAAAGGACATTTCAGAAAGGCTTCATCCATGTGTTATCACTCATTCTCTTCTCTTTCTCATCAACAGGTCGGAAGGATGAGTGGACGACATATTGTCCTGACAGCGTGTGCCACGCGACTTCAATCAGACATTATTACACCATTCATATTCATTCAGTCTGTCAGGGGAGAGAGGGAGAGAGAGCTGATGATGTACAGGCTAAGCCACAGCTCATTGCTTTCCAATTTGCATGCAAATGCTGATCTCGAGCTGAATGGCGGCTGGATGAAAAACAGCGCTCATCTCCTCCCAAGGGCTGGGCCCTCGCAACTCACAACAGCCAATCACAAATTACTCTACTGATGACTGACAAGCCACAGACCTATCAGAGGGTCAATCTCCACCGGTAACTGGTACTGCTGGTCCTGGACGGAAGAGCTTTGGTGGCCTGCAAACAGAGAGCGAATGAAAAACAGATTTAATACCGTGAACCATCAGCAAGCTTATTTATAGTGTCCACTGTGCAGAATTAGCAAAGCATAGTAATAACAATAAACAATGACAAAATAGCAGTTTATCTGTTCCACATTATTTGAAGCCAACACCAAACAAAAGAAGAAATGGAGCAAACAATAACCTAAAATTGGATGAGCCATGGACATATTGACGTCTTTTGTTGTAGTGCTGTTGCCATTGTTTAATGAAAACAACAGGGCAGTTGAGGTAGTTAAGTGATTTGATGTGCACTCACTGCTCAACTAACCACACTAAGCCTGTCATTGAATGTTTTCATGCCCAATCTTACATCAACAATGTTTAATAAACCCACGAGTTAGGTCAAGTAAGGGACTTTAACTGTGTTCTTTCATCAATGAAATGTGATAACCCAATCAGCATTTAGATTTTTCCCTCTTATCTGATTTGGCGTAGCATGCAAATGCCTTAATTGTATTTACATATTCACAATTATTATATCTTGATTAAATAGGTTTGAGAATGATGTTTACGTTAAAGGGATAGTTCGGCCAAAAATGATATTAAACCCATGATTTACTCACCCCCAAGCTGTACGAGTTGCATATGTCCATCGTTTTTCAGACAAACACATTTTCGGATATTTTAGAAAATGTTTTAGATCTTTCAGTTGATTAAATGTAATGTTATGGGGTCCACCCATAGTCCACGACCTTGAAGTCCAAAAAAGTGCGTCCATCCTTCACAAATTAAATCCAAACGGCTCCAGAATGATAAACAGAGGTCTTCTGAGGGTAATCCGCAAGGTGTTGTTGTAGAAATATCCATATTTAAAACTTTATTAACGAAAATAAATACCTTCCAGTAGCGCCGCCATCTTAGTCGCGTCCGCATTCAGGATGAGAGCTTACGCAGCCTATGGAGGCTACTCTGCTGCTGCTCTGTGGCCCCTCCCTCCGAATTTGTCATACGTCACTAAGAAAAGTGCGTACACTACGCTAATACTGAATCCTGAATACAGAGGAGACTAAGATGGCGGCGCTACCGGAAGGTAGTTATTTACGTTAATAAAGTTTTAAATATGGATATTTCTACAACAACACCACACGGATTACCCTCAGAAGACCTTTGTTTATCATCCTGGAGCCGTTTGGATTTAATTTGTGAAGGATGGACGCACTTTTTTGGACTTGAAGGTCGTGGACTATGGGTGGACCCTGTAAAATTACATTTAATCAACTGAAAGATCTAAAACATTTTCTAAAATATCCGAAAATGTGTTTGTCTGAAAAACGATGGACATATGCAACTCGGACAGCTTGGGGGTGAGTAAATCATGGGTTTATTATCATTTTTGGCCGAACTATCCTTTAAGGATCTCAAATCTGCGTGCTCAGTTTATAAATTTTAGAGCTTAAGCTTGTAGTAAACATACTCATTGAAACAAATGTATTCTTCAGAGAGCAAAACAGGGAAAAATCCTCTTTTTGTCTAGGGAATGGCTATTAGCATTACCTTCGGTTAGACTGATCTTTAATAAATAAAAATGGAGAGGCTGATAAATGGAGGTGGACAGAAAACTAAAATCAAGATCTGATCTAATTCATGCAAAGATATCAATACCTATGTATTTGATTAACCCCCTCCACTAAGGTTTAGATCACTGAATATGTGAAAAAAAAATTGAGATGTTGGGGACACTAGCTTGATAAAATCAAACTTAACGTGACAATTAACATTTGTAAGAGTTGTTTGACAAATATCAGACAAACATGATTCATCAAATTCATAACTGTTCCAACAATAAAATCCACATGAACCGCACTTCACCAAACTTCTCATTGTTTGACATTATCCTTACCACTGAGGCCGTGCCACTTGTTGACAGCGAAGAGGCGGTTGGCAGTGACTGTGATGATGGCCGAATTGATGAGGCCTGGTTGCGTATTGGCAGCCACATGGGTGACGGGCGAGTTAGATGGGAACTTGAGCACCATGATGACGTCCTGCTGCATCTGCTCTGTGAACATCAGTGGGGTCTGCAGAAGGAGATACTGTTGAGTCCATGAGCCACCGTCAGCAGGACGGGAAATGCAGGGAAAAGAGAGTGATGGTGGGAGGAAGAGAAGGTGAAAGAAGAGGAAAAGAAGTAGGAAAAGAGGAAATTAGGCAGCGAAAGAAAGAACAGCACAGAGAAGCTGCAAAGCTGAGATTGAGGAGGTCATTGGCCAACCATGCGATACATATTGCGTCGCATTATGACATCATCACTTGAGGGTCCCTGAAACTGCAGGATATGTGCAACAGGAGACCCAGCACGTCCACAAGAGAGAGAGTTTAATTGTGAAATCTGTTTCAAACACTTGCTGAACAATCATTGTTGACATAATGGGTAGAGAGTTGTGATGCGACATGTTATGCTACAGTTAAATATGGAGATAAGGTGCAGAGAGACACCAAATCAGCTAAACCAATCACATAAACCTACATTACAATTAATAGACCTTTCTAAATGTTTTATTAAAGCAGTTTATGATACTGCTATAGAAGATAAACTGTAACAAACTGGTTACCGATCAAAACAGATTCTGAAAAAGTCTACGGTTGCTACAAAATATTGCAAACCTCGTTTTAAAACTTTCTTCCTGCCTTTCAGTCGGCAAATGAAGAAAAGCTTAAAAGCTTATAATACGCACACACACAGAAATCTGTTTGATTACTCGATGGCAAAGTCATTCAACCATCAAGTTGACTTCCTCACTGAGGCAGGGCTATGTTTGTAAAGGCAGGAGATCAGAGCTGGGCAGCTGCATTGTCACTCTGTACGAGCAAACTGATTGGACGCTGCCTTGTAATGACATTCATATACGCGTGGATTAATCACATTAAAGAAAACTGTTTATTTTAGAACAGTGCTTTAGAAATACAATAGCATGTGTTAGTTACATATCCGATGCAGATTTCTTTCAGTGTGAAAGATTTCAACATCGCCATTAATCTCAACTTTAATCCAATCTAACTGATGTCGTATATCTAATCCTGACATGCGTGTCTGTGTGCGTGATTTTAAGACACTGTATGGAGATCCAGGGCTAATTGGTGTGCCTGCAGTAAATTAGACAGACAGCTAGTGTCTCTTAAGTAGTGTTCAGCCCGTGAGTGCCATTAAACCGAGGATCTACTCTTATTAGCCTTCAAGAGACATGGAGGAGGGATAGACAGAGACAGGGAGAGGATAAAGATAACAGCATGGAGTATATGAACCAGATACTGGAGAATTCATTATTTGGTGGTCATTTTAAAGGAAAATTCATCAGATTTTGTCCCATCTCTTGAAAATGTTGCTTTTGTTGTTGGAAAAAACAAAGGTGCATATTGTTCCTATATCATGTATAATGATATCAGATAGAAAAAGACAGAAGATAATGTAAGCCAATACCCGAGTATGACAGAATGCTAACACATCTGACCCATTAAAAAAAATTCCAAAGAATTTCCATGCTTTCTCAAGATGTTTATGATGACAGGGATTACAGATTTCATTAATGTTCTGCTGGTTTTTGAAAACTGCACCCAATGGAAAAGCTCCCAAAGTAAGCTGACCCGACCCAAACCGTGGGGTACTATGCAATGCAAAAGCACCATTAGGGAGGTCACTAGGTTTTGGTACAAAGCATTTAACTACACCCTAAAAAATGCTGGTTAATTTCCAAAGAATTGGGTCAAAACGGAACGAACCAAACCTGTTGGGTTGTAATTTAACCTATGGTGTTCCACATAGCCAAAATGCTGGGCTGTTGTAAACCATTCTTGGGTCAAACATAAAAAATTTTTTATGATTTAATTTAAAGAGCACATATTTCTAAAAACAATGTTATTTGGTGTATTTGGTATGAATGTGTTTGCGTGGTTTATGGTTAAAAAACACATTTTTGTAGCTCCAGATTACACTGTCTACATGAAACGCACCGATTTTGTACACAATTCGTTGTTTTGAAAAGCGCTGTGTCCCTGATTGGCCAGCTAATTTGTATTTTGTGATTGGCCTAAATACCTCTGACATCAGCCGGAAACGTGACGCTCCTTACCATTTTTGTAAGATTCACTCACAATGCAATGCTAACGGTAGTTAACTTAGGCTGCGTTTACACTTGGCATTAACATGCGACCTGTATCCGGATGTTGTCCACATACACATTGAAAAGACAAGTGTAAACGCGTTTGTGTTCGGAATGTTATCCGATCTGTGTGTCCTGATGCAGAGGTAGTCGAGGACGCTTTGTGATCGGATCTCAGTGTAATGTAAACGCAATCCAGCCATCGTATCTGCATTTGCAGGCCAACGTCACACAAAATCCCGCCCACTATCATCTCATCTCACTGACAGCTGTCAAAAATAAAGTACGTTATGTCATGGAGTGCAGGTGAGAGACGTACAAATTTATATTTGTGGAGAAATGCTAGCTAGCTTAAACGTATCTTGAAATAAATCGATATACAAAAGCATTTTAACACTGTTGACTGTATTTACTTATTCAGGCATATGTTTAACATGTTTCCACTATTTATGGAGGGATTTAATATTTAATGGCAGAATTGAATAAATCGTTATAATGTTTGAGTTTCCATGGCGACATATCAACGTGAATGTTGCGCTTCTTTCTGGTCAGTCAGCAGTTTCTATCTCATTTAACACATTTTAAGTTACTTGAAAACACTTACAAACCATAATAACATTAACCAAATACATTTATTCAATGTTGGTTTTATACAAAGTAAGTTACTTAGAAATGTGTTTGTAAATTACATAACTATACGACTATAGAGGGTGACATGAACAGGAAATTAAGGAAATTGTTAGCTGTTTTAGTTAAATCATATTCGTAAATCATAAATCAAAAACGTATGAATTCAGGCAGACTAAAAAGTCGGGAAGGTCATCCTAATGTTTCACACGGATTTTGTTGTTGATGAAAAGCATGCGGGTGAAAGTCAAGTTCAGGTAACGTTGGCTGAAACGTGCATCCTGGCGCGGACGTTGCAGATAAACAAAGATAAAGCCTTTAAAGCAAAAAAAAAAATAAAGCTTAAAATGTGAACATTACGGTTTTTGTGTTTGCTAGTTATTCTCTGCTGTTTGCTTCTCAGTAACACTGTACAATACGGGATTGCGGTTACCGCGACAACCCTAAATCATGTGCCGAAAGACAGCTGTAGCCATCTGTGATTGACAGCTATCCACCCAGCGCCCGTCTCCCTGAACGGGATCCGATCACACATCCGGATACAGAAGCCACATTTATGTGACAAATGTAAACACGCCGTGTCCTGATATACGGATGATCGGATCTGCGTGAACGGATCACCGAGATCGCATGTTAATGCAAAATGTAAACGCAGCCTTACAGGCTGTGAGTCCAAAGCGGGAGGAATTATAATAATGTCAGTCTTTTCTACATCACCAATTCCAGAAAGTAAACTGTTGCCTACAATCCATGTGTTTGTTGTAGTCCAAGAAAAATGATTTACTTTGGAGACGATAACTCACGTCATCGTTTACTTTGGGGTATGTACCTTTTGCATATCGTTAACATGTACTATTACACACTAAAGGAAATGTAAAATTGTGAATCGGACAATACACTGTCAGAAATAGGGGTACAGTAGGGGTCCATTTTTGTCCCCCAAGGTACAATCAACACAAAAGTACCCCATAGGGCTCATTATTGGACCTCAAGGTACATGTATGTACCTTTTTGAGGGTCAAAAAGGTACATATTTGTTCCCAAGCATTAAAAGGTACATATTTGTACCATTTCTTTTAAAGGATAAGGTACAATGTTAAGAGACAGCCTCTTGCCATTTTTTTTTTTATTTGTTCTAGACAACTGCTGTAAATCTGGTCAGTAACGTAAATAACTATTGTGTCAATTTCTGTTTCCTTTAGTTGGACACATGGGTATTGAAGTAGTATTAGTTTTCTTCTGTTCATTGACAGTGTGTTTAATTTTAAATTTAAATTTTAAATTTTAATGAAAAAAAAGTTAATTTCACTTAATAAAAACTGTGATATGAACTCAAAAACTGCAATTGATTAACCATTATTTAAACTGAATAAATACTGAATAACTGAATCCCTCACACACACCGAAAAAACCCCGCGCTTTTATTTTGACACGCGCCCATCCCCCCACATTTCACGGTCGGAGTCAGTTTCACAGAGCAGCGCAGGAGGACGACAGACACATAAAGAACATTAACAGGTAAGCTCTGGAAACTCATTCATCATCTTTAAAACATTTTTAAACTTTAAAAATGTGTTGTTTGTCGTGGCTCTTCATTTTAATACTGATTCGGTTACGGTTATTTGTGTAATGTTGTATACGATGAGTCAACGCGATATTGACACAGCACTATTGCCTCAGACTCATTTTTATGAGCAGGTTAATGTGCATTAAGTACACCACAGTTCTGTAAGTGGAAAAAGTATTCATATTTATGTGTGTTTTCTCACAGTTTAGGGCAAACGTTTCCCGCGCAAGTTTGAATCTCTCTCAGTCAGTCAGGGGGAGATTAACTGACTGACTGTCTACACGCCACCAAACAGTCAGTTATACAGAAACCTTTTTAAGGTAACGTTACCACATTTATTAATGTATTTATTATGTTGTTTGAGTACACCACAGTTCTGTAAGTGGAGAAATAATTCATATTTATGTGTGTTTTCTCACAGTTTAGTTTGAATCTCTCTCAGTAATTCAGGGGGAGATTAACTGACAGACTGTATAACGTTACAGGCCACCAAACAGTCTTACCAAGAAACCTTTTACAGGTAACGTTACCACATTTATTAATTTATTTATTATGTTGTTTGAGTACACCACAGTTCTGTAAGTTTAAAATTAATTTATATTTATGTGCGTTTACTCACAGTTTAGCACAAATGTTTCCCGTGGAAGTTTGAATCTGTCTCAGTCAGGGGGGAGATTGACTGACAGACGGTCTACTTGCCACCAAACAGTAATTTACCCTGAAACCTTTTACAGGTAACGTTACCACATTTATTAATTTATTTATTATGTTGTTTGAGTACACCACAGTTCTGTAAGTGGAAAATTAATGCATATTTATGTTTGTTTTCTCACAGTTTAGCGCAAACGTTTCCTGCGCAAGTTTGAATCTCTCAGTCAGGGGGGAGATTGACTGACTGTCTACTCCCCACCAAACAGTCAGTTACACAGAGGTAACAAGGTAACGTTACCACCTTTATTATGTTGTTTGAGTACACCACAGTTCTGTAAGTGAAAAGTAATTCATATTTATGTGTTTCTCTCTCAGTAAGGACTAACGTTAACTGACTGTCTGTATGTCTGTCTGTCTGCTCTTAACCAAACAGTCATTCAAGACCTTTTAAAGGTAACATTACCACGTTCATTCATTCATTCATTCATTTATTATGTTGTTTGAGTACACCACAGTTCTGTTAAGTGAAAAATTTATTCATATTTATTTGTGTTTTCTCACAGTTTAGCACAAACGTTTCCCGCGCAAGTTTGGATCTTTACCATTGAGGGTGGCTGACTGTTCTCGACCAACCATCATTCACATGCAAAAACTTTAAAGGTACCACATTTATTTATGTTGTGAGTATACCACAGTTCTGTAAGTGGAAAAAGTATTCATATTTTTGTGTTTTCTCACAGATAAGTATGAACGTGCCCAGAGCAGTTTTCGATCTTTACCATTAAGGAGGCTGACTGACTATCCTCTACCACCCGTCATTAACACAAGAAAAACTAAAGAAATGTTACTCCATATGGACCTATTCATTTACTCATTATGCTGTGAGTACACCAGTTTTATCAGGGAAAAAATTTATATTTGTGTGTTTCTCACTGCTTGACAAGGACAGATGTGGCCCTGTTAAAAATGTTTAAATGTTGTTTGGTTTAAGGAACAGCACACTGATTTTGTTTTTAAATATTCCTGTTTGGACAGTCTGTTAAAGTCATAAAGGAATACTTGATATATTTCATAAGTAAAGTGTAAATGTAATATTAGTTTTTAATGTTGTGAATTTGGACTGAACAGCACACTTCTGTTTTATATCTAAACCTTTTTTTAAATAAATGATTGTTCAATAAACTGTGTATTTTATCTTTTCTGTTATCATTTTTTTATACTAATGTTTAAAATGTACCTTTACGCTAAACGATTGGCTACACCAACACAAATATATTGAGTCATATGCACTTATAATTTAAAGCTTACAGTACTTAGATTGAGATATATGTATAAGTTTTAAAACCATAATCAATGAGTGTACCCTGTCAAAGCCAATTTTGTACCCTTTTTGAAGGGTCCATATTTGTACTGTTAAATAAAGGTACAAAATTGTCACCAGAGGTACAAAACTGGTCTCTTAAGGTACAAATCACAAGGGTACAAATTTGTACCCTCTGCCAAGGGTACAAAAACTGTACCCTTGAGGGTACAGCCCCAGTGACAAGCCATTGTACCCCTAAAGGTACAATTATGTCCTTTCTTTTCTGAGAGTGTAGGTGCTCTTTAACCCAATGGCTGGGTTTGTCCCTATTTGACCCAAAGTTTGGTTAAAAGGTTGAAAATAACCCAGTATTTTTAGAGTGTATGTGAGCCTGCCTGTGAAATCCAGGCTAAAGTCTCAATCTAATTATAAGATGAGGAGCAAAGTTTGGTTTCACTTACTGATCTTTGACATCTGCCTTTATAGTCCATATATAAGTTATCAATGTTATGATTTCACAGAATGTTCTTTACATTATGTAGGATGCTTTTATGTAGAAAACAGTAAATCACAAAACTAACTTAAGGTGGGATTTCACAGGCAGGGTCACATATACGCATTGGGACATTTAGCTCTCAAGCAGGCGCTGTCATCGCCACAGAAACACAGAGCTAATGGGGGTTTGTAGGCCATCACCCACAGCCTCTCAGATTCTAGACTTAAGACCCCATCACCCCAGAGCTCTCAGCTCAACCGCAGGGCTCCCAGTTCTGGGAATGATTCTCACGCTCAAGGCTCGCTGAAAGAGGAGAACAGAAGGAGAGACGGAGAAGGGGAGGCCAGGTACAGCACAGCAGAAAGAAGCAACTGAATCGATTTACAGACAGCTACTGTATCAGAAAGCAGCTTTTTAGGTATACTTGACAAATTGATAATGACTGCATTTCTTTCTTTTCTATCTTTTTAAAAATATCACTCTCTCTTTCTCTCGACAGTTACTGTTTTGGAATAGTGAAAACTTGTAACTTGCACTATAACTTGTAATATGCACTTTCTTGTTTTATCCCCTCACTATTACAACTCACTTTATTGTTTCCTAATCTTAGAAAATGGCTTTGGATAAAAGCATCTGCTAAAGGTTAATGTAACTTCAAATAAATTGGGAGTTTTAATTTCAGCTCTAAAACTATATTTTAAACATTTAACTTTATTTTACAAACATTTTAGAGCCGTAACGGCCATAACTACTGTATTGCACACATTCTACTAAATATTCAGAAGAGTGATCAACCCAGTTGTGAATCATCCCAGTTGGTTCCCTCAATCCTAAATCTGTGGCTTCTTTATTGAGTCATGAACTCTCCATTTATAACATTGTGTAATGAGATTGTTTAATGATAACACATACTTTGGTTTGAGTGTCTGTGGTACAGAAATGGTGCAGCAGACTCAGAAATGGTGGTTAGACTGTGTGTGTGTGTGTGTGTGTTACTCACCACCTGCATGGCAGAGCTGCGTGGAGGGTGGGGTTCGATTAGCAGCTGGCAGGGTGTCTGTCCGAAACTTCTGATTTGAGACTCCACCGCCTGAGAGAGAAAGAGAGCGATGGTTATAAAGCTTTGGTGGCACTAATGAAGAGATATTGGACTATAAATGTCACCTTGAGACAGTGGCTAACCTGCCCTGGACTATATCAACTAATACACACTGAGAGAGAGAGAGAGAGAGAGAGAGAGAGAGAGAGAGAGAGAGAGAGAGAGAGAGAGAGAGAGAGAGAGAGAGAGAGAGAGAGAGAGAGAGAGAGAGAGAGAGAGAGAGAGAGAGAGAGAGAGAGAGAGAGAGAGAGAGAGAGAGAGAGAGAGAGAGAGAGAGAGATGGTGATAATAATAATAATGGGATAAGGTTACATGTAAACTTTATTTATATTTCTGTGCGTCTGAGTTTTTTTAACTGGTGTTGAGTTAGGATTTTACAGTGGACTTTGTGTTGTGACTTGATTTGACTTATACAAAAATAAAAATAATGTCCAACATTTAAAATACCAATTTTACCACACGTTATAAACCAACAATATGATAATAGTCACAGCTAACAGTTTGCTAAAGTCTGAGTTGTCTGTAATTTAGCATTTTTGTTGCATTTACGGGTGTTTATGTTATGTATTATTTTATGGATGTCCTATAGGGGTGGTTTCTACTCTTTGTCTTTGTTCAAGACAAAATTGCTTGTTTGAGCTGTCTTAACTGTAAACAGCTTGAACTGACATAGCTTAAAATATATAAGTGTGCACACCGGTAATGTTTTTTGTTAAATATGTTTGTAAAAACAACTTAAATGTCATAATATAATGAAGGCATAGCCATGTCCAGGAAAAAAGTTTGATTGGGCTTTAATTTATATTTGGATACTATTATTCAGTCCCTTCAGAAAAATGCGATTATGAGATCACATGATTCACTGCATAATCGGCCAAAGTCCGCACATTTATGAAGGGCCGCATTTTTTCAAATACGCCTCAGTTTTGTCGCATAAATTGCAAATTTCCACCCGCAAAATATGCGCGGCTTGCATGATTTCATAATGTCACATATATCTTAGCAGAAAGTGGAAAAATTTTGCTTCACACAAGCACAGCCATGTCTCCTGTTGCCATGGGAACGTTATGAAGTGATGTAATTACGTGACGTCAACATACATTTTTGCAAGTTCCCACAATTTTATCACATAAATTACATAAATATCCCGCATATTCCATCAAATTTTTTACGAAAACGCACCGCAAGATCAAGGATTTTTGTCCACAACAATCAAAAAAAAATATTTTCTGGAAGGACTGAGTATTTCTATTTTTCACTGTCTTCACTACTGTCCACAAGCATATCCGAGACCTGCAAAACAATTACGGTAGAACTGACGTGTTACAATAACTCACAGTGATAAAATCACAGAAAAGTGTGTTTTATTTAAGAGAGAGACAGACGATTTCTTCTATAAAAAAAGACAGATGCTAGACAAAAATGGACAGGGTTCCCATAGCATATGCAAACATGTGGTTTTCTATCTCTCCCTTAGTATCTCTCTATCCCACAGTGCAGTGCGGTCATGTATAGCTGCGTGTGATGTACGTTAGATCAGTGTGAATCTCAGATGGGATTTCCATGATTCAAGAGAGAAACCAGGCTGATCCCACGCTAGACAGAAACGTCCCGGCTCTTGTCTGATTGCTCTGGCTGGATTTGTGAAAACACAAGGAAGTGAGGAGGCTTTTCAAGTCCCTTTCATTGTATATCTTTCTCTTTTTTGCTTGCACCACCCCTCAATCCTATCCATCTGTTTCTAGCTCTTATTCTGCTCTTTATCTCTCGTTTTTTCCTCATCCCTCTCTCCTGCTTTGATCTGATTCGGCTCACTCCATTGGTAACAATAGACTCCGCCACACAAACTCTTCTTTATATAGTGTAAATCCACTAGTGATCTCATTAGAGCCATTGATAGAACACAGATGACAGACTACTGTGTCTGGAAATACCATTCGAAAGAAACAAGGTTCAAAAGAGGCCATGCAAGGGAAGACACCCCCGTTTCAATTATATGATTGGTTGATTTCTACTCAAAAGCAAATTTGAAACTATGTGTGGCATCAATTCTACATTTCTCGGTCGAGTTTTTTTGGTGTTCGGCTAAACCGCGCTGCGTCACCTATTAAGTATGAAATGCGTTCTTATTTCAGACAGATCTCTTTGAAGCAACAGTGTCTTCTTGTATAAGTCCTTGGTCTCGCTGTCGTTCCACAGAACCTTGTGAGAGAAGACGATCAAAACAAATAGATGAGAGTCTGATCACCATAACACACCAACACAGCTGTGAGGAACAGTAAGGAAAGTACAGACCTCAGAAGTATAAGCAAAATGATCATTATATTCTTCAAAAACAAAGTGTCTTGTCTTAATGTGGTGCTATCCACAGGGAAGTAATGCAATTCAGCAGTGTGGTGTTTTGGTTGGCGTCAAACACGAGATGAAGGCCGGGTACGTCAGTTCGGGGTGGTTTGTTTAAGCTAATATGTTGATGCATGTTGCCCAGGCACCTGACCCATCTTCATTAAATCCTCTTTTGACATTTACTGCCACTGTAGATCTAGTCAGCGATGCTCAGGTCATAGCGTCCAGCCAATGAGAAGAGAAGGTTATATGGGTGCTAGAGAGGCCAATCTCTTTAGAAGCACTAGTGCGTATCTGATGAGGTCTCTTTATATTCTACACATTTAAATGATGGAAATACCTTGTTTGTATGCACACACACTCAGAAACACACACGGTCATGCTCCACGAATCAGCTGATTTACCCTAACCCTTGACAAGGCAATTTAGCTGTACAACAAGCTGTGACCAAATTTTCTTATTTTGCATAATGGGGTCCTCATGAATACCTAGAAGGGATTGAGGAAGGGTTCTCTCTCTAAATGTAATAATTTTAAAGGTCAGATTAGTTTTGGACTTTAAGGTGCTGCTCGATTGGAGGAACAAGGACTGTTTGCGTGTGTTTGTCTTTTTATTTCACGTTCAAAGAGACTGTTATGTGTCTGTCACATTCTTTTTTGCGGTGGAAGGGCAAAGACAGGAAGTAATCATAGTCTGAGTAAACATGGCCCAGTCTCCTCAGTGACCCTAATCTGCCGTGAGACGTTCCACACGCCCTACATGCACATAGGATTCAACATACGTTGAGACGCAATTATACACACAGCCTGCCTTTAGCTGTCTTTTCTGTCTGACAAATCCCAGTCTTGCCCAAACCAGTTCTGACCTGTTGCAAAACCAGAAATCAGCATATGGCTGCCCATCTAAGAACCCCCAGATCTGATGCTCTACCTGCTGCCTACAGACAAACACACACTCACTCACGGTTCTAAGAACCACAGAAACTACACGCTGTTCATTTATTTTTCTAATTTTAGTTGTACAAACTAGGCCTTGGACTGGGGAAGTAGGATTTTCTTTATGGTACAGGAAAGAAATGCGAGACAAAAACAGAATCATGAATGATTATCATTTGATAAGCTGAACAGTATGCATGACATTAAATCTACTGTATTACTGTATCTATACTTTTCTTTAGAAAAATATATTCAAAATGTTCATTAAACATTTAAAAACAAATATGTTTGAAATTTACCGTTATTGAGTAAATGCAAATGTTACAAATTGCAACAAACTTCATAAACACTTGCAGATCCGGCAAAACATTACTGATTTGTTTATAAGTTTACCCATCTGAAATAATGGGTGATTCTCGTGAAATTAGACTTATGAGGTGTCATAAAACATTTTGATAAAAAAAGTAAATGTAAAGTAAGAGGATCAAAATAAAAAGCATACAGTTAAAAACATCTCTTCACATTTTGCACATAATTTCAAATGACATCATACATACAACATACAAACAAATTCTGTTATTTTTTTTCCACATTTAAGGGGAAAATTACTGTAACGTGTCCAGGACTGGATTTGGGTTCTTTGACATGGACAAATTTATAATTAAAAAATCTAAAAACTAAAAAGCTTCAGTGCACATTATACTGTAAACATTTACAGTAAAGAAACATGTGGTATTTGGTGATCATTGGTAAATGTAGAAACAATAATAAGGAATATAAATGTGTCCAAGACCAATTTTCTCATCCTCCACAACAATTTTCAATCATTGTTTAAGCCCTAAAGTAACTAACATTTTCAGGAAAAAAAATAGTTTTAAGGGACATAATTGACTGTGACACTCAAGATGGCTACCAGGTAAGCAGTTCTTATTTTTTCTCTCCAGATAAAAGTTGAAAGTTTGTTTGTCATAGTACCTAGACAACTTTTTAGTTCTCATTCCCGAAACATGAGTTTGTAAATGCATATAGTTAATGTAATATCATGTTGCGGTAATGATAATTTTTGATAATGATAATCAAAAAAAAATTAAATAATTCTATAGGAAATATTTTTTAAATCCTCTAAAAATAATGGTTATAGTAAGTTCAGAACTTAATCTTATATATGCAAAAAAAATTGGCTTCAAGGGCTTTTTAAAAATTCTGATGTTGGACACCTTCTAAATCTGGATTACGTGAGAATCACCCTAATGCTTTTAATTTTTTGGCTCTACACTAGCATAAAAAAATGTACAAAACACTAACTTTTTTGTCACTGGGGTACCTTAAGATTTCGTTTTGTACATTTACATGTATACTAAACATAATACAAGGTTGTACCTTTTTGAGTACATTACTGTACCTTAAAATTCTGTCATTATTTTCTCATCCTCATGTTGTTCTAAACCTGTATGAATTTCTTTTTTCTGATGAACACAAAAGAAGATATTTTGCTAAATGATGATAAGCACATATCTGATTGAAACCATTGACTTTTATAGTAGGAAAAACAAATACGATGGAATTCAATTGGTACCGTAAACTAAAAATTTCTTCTTCGTTTATTACAATACTTCCATAATATTTGTATTCCTATGGAATTCAATGGTTACAATCAGCAGTGCGCTTACCATCATTTAGCAAAATATCTTCTTTTGTGTTCATACAGGTTTAGAACAACATGAGGATGAGAAAATGATGACATGATTTTCATATTTGAGTGAACTATCCCTTTAAGGATCTATTGTGCACCTTCAAAGGTACAGTTAACAGTTTTGTTCCATTTAAATTAAACTCATACAAAATTGATCCCTAAGGTACACAATAGGTCCTTAGGGTATTATATTGTAACCCATAAGGTACAACATTTTAATTTGTTGCACAAATATAAACCTTTGAGGGTACCACCCCTGCGACAGAAAAGGTACAATTTTGTACCTTTTTCCTGACAGTGTAGAAAGCATAAAAACACATGATCAACAAATCATTGGAAAGCAAGAATGCAGTACTGGGCCAATAGGGCATGTGACAGTCCTGTCAACTGCCCCAAAACTCTGTCAAACTGGCCCTGGAGCTTAGCCCATCGTTACTGTTGAGCCCTGTCGGTTCAGTTCTGATGTGCGTTTTATCCTATCTTATGAATTGCATCCTTTGAAAGCTTTCTTCCTAGCGTGTTTATTACAGTGTGATAGCAGACACGGCTGTGTGAATTTATTGATCTCCTAATAGCCTGTGGATGGCAGAGTGGCAGTCAGGCGTTAGAAATCCCATTTAACCTCTGCTTATTAAACAGGAAGTGTGCAGGGTAATGGGCTGAACTGGAGAGATGACTGGAGTAGATAGGCAATGAATCTGCATCAGATAGAAGGATAAAGAGATAGATAGAGGGAAGGAAGGAAAGAGCTATAAAAGGACGGCACAATCACATACAGTAGATGGGAATAAGGTGAGGCGAGTCGTTAATCAGCCTCAGTCACTGAGCATGAAGGGCAGTGAGACTGGAACCACCCGGACACCAGCGACTGGCCCAGTAAACACATTCACACTCACACAGCTGCTTCACTGCCTTCAAAAACGCTGTGAACGTGTGACCTCCACAGCATAGGCACAAAACTTCATTTAACAAACGAAATTGAAATAACGCAAGGACAAAAGCTGACAATGCACCTTTCTATTCTGTTATCCTTACTGTTGCTCACACACACAAAAAAAAGATATATAGTCCAATGAGTGACATCTGATTCTTTTGTGACACTTGAAAACTCACAAATCAGCGTAATTACTGACTGGTTGTTCAGATTGAAATCAAAAAGGCTATTGAGATGGGTAAAATCAGAACCACTAGAGTTTTGGGATTTTTTTGTTCTTGTTCACTAAAGTACAACAGTAAACAGACTGTACTTCTCTTTCTATCAGTTTTCATTTAAAGCTACAAAACAAAACACTGTCCTAATGCCTACCAGACAAAGGATAATGGATTACAGACCACCATGCCAGGCTCCATTAGACCAACATCCTGCATGCCTGGCATGATGTAAAGCAGATAGATATTTCTGAATGGTAAATCTTTTTATGCAATCACTGTTTGCCTTATTTATGGTATAGGACAGAACACGTCGTCTGATGTGTCTGAAGTGATGGGAATCCTAATTTATTTAATAATGGTTCAGTAACATTTCCATTAATGATTATATTAGTAACATACAGTAAGAAGAGCTGAATAATTGGTCTATATAACTACGAGTATGCTAGTACAGTATACGGCACTAAACATTCCTATTTGTAATAGTTACTTTATTATAATCTAATTTTGGTAATTTGAACAATAAATATTTACTAAATATTTAATAAACCTGTCACATAACACACACTGTTTCTGCTAATCTCATTTTAATCTTGAGTACCTATAGCGTATATAACATCCTTCATATAACTGAAGAATCTTTCATTTTATCAGATGTATAATCGACAGATAAGCTGTACCGCTACTTTACAAAAAGCAGTGTTCTTGGAGGTGTACCGTGGGTGGAGCGAGGCATGAGCACGAAACACATACAACACATTATCCCACTATTTCTGGACAACTTATAATTCACTAAATGTTTATGGTGTTTACATTACATGCACATACGCGCTGATTGCCAACAAAACATAGAAATTTTATGCTGTTTTATGCCTGCGACTCATGACTTTTTTATCACTGGGACCACACAATTTCAAAGAAATCCAGCGTTTAACAAACAAACTTGCACAATTCCAATGCAACCCCGCATAAACAAACTACATCCATTGTTCCCATAATGCTGGGTTCTTTGAGAAGCAGAACAAGCTTTAATTTCCCTCACAAACAACACGCTTCTTTAGTGACGTTGATTTCGTGTCACCTCTTGGTTGGTGTGTGTGTGCGCTATTCTGGGTGAAGCATAACTGTACAGTAGCTGCCAGTGGCACAGTTCAATCTGAATTCTTCTGTATGCCAGCTTACAAAAAAAGATATAAATAATAAATGAGTGTGAGAGAGAGGTATGTAGGGAAAGGAAACTGTGAAAAAGTGATTCCTATGGAGTCTGTAGTATGTCTTCAGGGCTCTCGGTAACAGCTAAACAAATGCTTTGCAAGTGTCTCTGAAGCATAAAACATCAATAAAATGTGTTATGTTGGACCTCAGGTAAAAGAGTGAGATGTAGGAATGTTTGTGAAAAAACGCAGCTCTGTTCCAACACCAAGTGTGCTGCTGGCGTATGCAAGATTTTAAGGAATCAAGATCTTGATGTCCCAGAAGGTAGAGATTTTAATTTTGCTTCCAATAAAGCAATAGCTGCTACCAGAAGCTAGTTATTATAGTTTATAAAGATTTAAATATGGATTTTTTCTTACAAAAGTGCATCGATTGACCTCAGAAGGTCTTTATTAACCAACTGGAGCTTTGGATTACTTCTATGAAGGATGGAATCACTTTTTTTGAGGTTGAAAGTCATGGACCTTGTTTTCCACTGTTGCAAAGCATGGAAGAGCCAGGACATCTTCTAAAATAACTCAAATTGGGTTCGTCTGAAAGATTATGTATATGTATGCATATGTACCTCGGATGGTTTGAGGGTGAGTAATTCATGGGGTAGTTAAATTTTTTTATCTCTTTATCTATCTCTTTATAGATATCTCATTTTGGACAAATTTCTAATGCTGCGTTCACACCAGCCACGGTAGAGGTGTCAAGTGCGAGTGATTTCAATGTTACGAATTCAAATTAAAGACACGTTTACGCACGTCTGGAGGTCTCGCGGTGCGAAAAGTTCTTGTTGTGTCTAGTTCGCGCGAATGACGTGAATTGACGCACGAAATAGTGTTTTCGTGGAAACTCGCGAATTGAAAAATCTGAACTTTTGGTGGAAAATTCGTGCCACGTTAACCAATCAGGTGCTTGCTCTAGTAGTGACCTGATTACAGGAAGCGAGCGGAGTGGCAGAAGCCCCTCCCATGACGCAATTTTCCATGTGAATGTCTCGATTGACTAGAATTTCATGCACGAATGAAGCAAGTAAACTCAAAATATTCAACCGTCCAACTACGTGCGAATAGCGCATTTTTGCTGCCTCTACCGCGTTTGGTGCATAGACTGTAAAAAAGATGGACGACGCGACGTCGCCTACCTCCATTGTAATGAATTGAAGCCAAAAATGTCCAACCATGGTCGCCACCATGTTACGTAAAAATGTCAGTTTGGAGCCAAGGCATGCGCAGAAGGAATCGTTGGTGGAGCCAGAGGCGGAGCCGCAGTATCAAACTTCCGCCCAAACGCTCGCACAAACAATTCAACCATGCCAATCATAATGACACGCCCCATTTCTATAGCATCAAAATACTAGCCAAAATGAAACTTATCACAAAAATCAATACTTTAACATATATCAGCGTGATAACAACTACTTCAAAGGACCAAAACCATCTTTCGGAAACATTTATTGGAAGTGTAAATATTTTTTTTTATTTAGAGCAGAGTTCCATTAGTTTGAATGGAGAGGGCGGGGTTTATAATGTGTACTGCATCCAGCCACGCAGGGGGCGATCAAAGAGCAAGCAGCTTCACTTTTCAAGATTTATGAGGCACACCCGGTTTGGTGTGAATCCAGCATAAGGCAGCATTGCATTCATTTTGAGGAAGAAGGCAACCCTAGAATGCCCTGTTATAACCTTAATAATGGTGTATGAGGTGAAATAAATGTTTACGTTCTGTTATCCTGTCCTGTGTTTTTATGCAAAGTAGGAGTTTTGGCATTAGCATGGCAAAACACAAATACAAAGTCTACAGAAATCAATTGTGGAGTGCTATTTTTCCCAGATAAAGTAGCCGACTATGTAGTGCATTCCATATCAGTCACTTATGAGTTAGAAACGGTCTCTGCAGAGAGTATGCAGTGAGGTAGATGACTGAGCTTGTGTGTGAGAGAAACATACTGTACATACCTCTCTGATCATGGGTTCAGATATGGAGCTGAGGTTGACTGCTCCTTCATAAGTCAGGTAATAGAAGACATTAAGAGCTCGGATGGCTTCAGGTCCCTGCTGCTTGTATCCGAAGATGAGATCAATCCACTGATGCAGCTGACAGGAAACAAACTCGCTCTCCAAAGCCTATGAGAAGAGACAACAGATACATCCAGTGTCAACGAGGCCACGGGAACACCAAGAGAACCCACTGAAAAAGCTGTATGAAGATGCTTTAGTCAAATAAGTTCACACACGAATAAGGCAAAACGCGAGACAGATTGTGATAGATTTGTTATTTAAAAAAAATCACATGTCCATAAATTCCTGGAGAGCTCCTCAGAGAATGTAACTAAGTAGCATGGGTAACGGCGTCTGTCAAAATGTGCTTTCAGCAGTCACAAATGACATAATACACACAAATTACAAGCATATGCTTGCAGGACAGAACCGCTGGAGCAAAGCGGATCGCCTTACATGAGTACAACGAGATATCTTTGCTTTTTTGTTTAGTCTCATCTCTACGTGCCGTGGGGAGTCTACGAGCGTTGTTTTTTCCGAGCTATGATTGTTCTTCGACTGTCATAACATTGGAACACAAGCTGTTTCTCTCTTCATTAGCCGCCAAAGGAGGGCCTCGTTTATGACTGCTCATAAAAAACAGCAATTGTGTTAATTTACCCAAAGCTGTGTGGGCCCTAAACGAGCCCAAATGAGTATGAGAAGAGCCTTGATTGTCATTGCTGCCTTGTGTCACATTAATTTCAAGACAAACATTAGGCCCTGCACTTAAACGGCAATTTATATCATTTAAACGCTTACCGGAAGGGTCTTAGCATCACTCATTTAAATGTGAATTCGCTGACAGCTAATTCCGCTTAATTTGCACTCCAAGCTTTCTTAATTAGAACTTTAAATCAGAAGAGCAATGAAAGATGCCGTGAAACGTGACATTTGCGCAATGACAACAGGCTTGACAGAAAACTTGATTGTGTACAGCGACAACTTCATGAATGACATTGCAGAGTAATAGAGTAAATGCAAGCAAAAGCTGATATCAAACCCTAAGGGTTGTATGGTTTTGACTGGTTAGATATTAAAAAGACACCTTTTGAACTTTAGATACAAGCTTAGATACATTGCAGTAGATCTCAAGTAAGTGTAATTTGGGAGAGTTGTAATAGGGTAGCTGTAATGCCTTGTTTATACTCCGCACAGCGAGGCTCAGTTGACTGGAGGCACACGGATGAGACGTTTTTAATAGTGCTCTTGCACTATTCTTTGAAACGACAGGGGGCGACTTAAGTAATCAAGTCCAAAACAAACTAAGTAAAGTAAAATTATAATCTTGTTTAACGTCATTCAACCCTCACACTTGTAACATTTAAGCTAAATATATAAATATGAGAACATACTGTAAATAAAACATCAATCTCTTAAATATGTCTTGATTAAACATTATCATTTAATTAACACTTTTATTAAACCAAAAGGTTTATAATTCATTATTCATCCAGCGTTACATTCAATAAAAAGTTAAGATGATTCATTCTGAATCCTATGTAGAAGAATTCTTGTTTTAATTCTTGTAAACTTTTCATACTTTACTTTAAAAGTGTCAGATAAAAAATCTATTCATTGTTTAGCATGGATTGATCACAGAGATAAGGCACAGAAGTGGCTGCTCGGCCAGAATCGCCTCGAGGAGCCACGCACACAGTTAAAAAAATAGCCGTGCACACCACCATGCAAAATGACCGCATACTCTGCAATTACTTCATTTTTGCAGCGCAAACTAACGCGCTCATGTGGATGCATCAACTATATAATACTTAACAGTGAACATACTGTTAAGATTCACAGAGATTCACTCTTTCCCTGCCAGCACCACCATTTTTTATGATTTTCACAAAAGTTTCATGCTTTCCAAAACGTTTTTTCTTCTATAAATATATAAACATACAATATATCAAATGAATGAACAGACCCTCTGCTATCAAACAAAGAACAATTCATCCTATCTTCATTTGTTCTCTTTTTATCACCTCTCAAATATGGGTAGGTTTCTTCAAAAATACCAAATTTTGAGCAAAAAGCTGAGATAATTATTATAGCATACAGAGTTTTTATTGTTTTTGAATCCATGGGTGCTTAAGTGTTTTATAAGTTGGATGAGAGCGCCACCTAGTGGATAATAGCAGAAAAATAGATTGGCGTAAAAATATGTCAGGAAAGCATCGCTGACAGGGAAGCGTTTACTCTTAATTGACGATATTACTTGTCAATGGCGGGGAAATAATTCATGGTGGGACCATAAAGACACTATTATCAAAACAAATAAAACACAATGATGGTACAGTCCAGAAATAGCAAGAAAAAATTAAAAGAAAGACATTACACAAAACCAAACAATACAATGTGAAAAATTTTGCTGTAATTATGCAGCTGGTTGCCAGTAACTTACTGTAGAAGATAAAGACTGAAAATGTTTCATGTTCATTTAAAGGTGCAGTGTGTACATTTTAGTGGCATCTAGTGGTGAGGTTGCGAATTGCAACCAACGGCTCATTCCATTGCTCACCCCTCTCTTTTGAAATGCATAGAAAAACTACGGTAGCATCCACCGGAAAAACATGTCATTGTCGGAGACAACTTAGTAAAAAAAGTTTGTCCGTTAAGGGCTTATGTAGAAACATGGCAGCACAAAATGGCGAGTTCCACGTAAGGGGACCCTCTGTGTATGTAGATAAAACATCTCATTCTAAGGTAATAAACACATAACAGTTCATTATGCATATGTCTTTATACACCCCTGATAATATAGTTTTGTAAATTATTTTGCATTTCTGTCAAGAGATCCTTCTAAAAATTATACACTGTACCTTTAACCTTTAACAAACTGTTGCCAGTAAAATCTACAGTAAGTTACTGGCAACATAATACCCAGTAATACTGTAATTTCTACAAGAATTTTGACAGTGTAACTAAACAAACTAAACAAAAACAATAGCACTAGTTTTTACTCTTTGAATGGTGTCAAACATTCTTTGTTTTATAAGCAGTTCACAGCATCAGTTACAAACACTTCACTGAGACATGCAGATTTTTTCAGTTAATAGATTTATCTACAACTATTTCATTAAAAAGAACCTGTTCCTCGCAATCTAAGCCTTAGGGGAGATTTTTAGTTTATTATGTGGATGGGTTGACCCCTCATTGTTCCACGACTTGTCTGTTTTTAAACTTAATGCAGGCCTGATGGGCATTTAATGTGGGCCGCCATCTTGTGTCAATCAGCTAGGAGAAACAAAGACAGGGGCGATGTTATTGGACACAAACTCTCCAGAGGACTGCCTTTATGTTAATCAAGGCATTCTGAAATCAGGAACGAGATGGAAACCCTGCTCGAGGAGGCCTGACCTCATCAGGGATGCAGAGAGCGTTTGGTAGGGTCTCTCGAGGCAGGCGTGTCACTCTGAACCCATGCTCTTTCATCAAAAGAGGAGGGTGAGACGTGTACAACATTGGATTCCTTTTTAAAAATGACTACACCACATACGTTAACCTAGAGGGCATGCGTGCATATTTAGTCGGAAATGCAAGTGTATCAGCAGTAAAATGTCATGTTAAGATGACAGAATATGTACATCAAAAATATTGCTGGATGCATTGTGGGTATTTAAAGAAATAGTTCAACCAACAATTCAAACCCATATGATGTTGTTTTGTCTATGAAACACAAAAGTGGACCACGCAAGTCTCTACGCACCTCATTGACCAAAAGCTGTAAAAAAAGTTAAAATAATCTAAAGTGAAAGTTCAGCCCCAGAATGATGCAGGCCAGACATGAGTATAGTCTACTTTTATTGTCATTTTAGCAGCATAACGATTCGTCTGCGCTTTTGTGTTTAATACACCATATGGTTTTGGATTGACATGAGGGTGAACAAATAATCACAAAATTTTCATTTTGGGCAAACTATTCCTTTAATTCATATATATGTACAAAAGAGACCCGAGAGTATGCGAGATGCAGCTCATTAAGACACACTCATATCTGGAGAGCATTATTGATGTGCCAATTAGTAGAGGCAGTATGTCCGATAAAATCCACTGGGACTCATCAGCATTATGGAAATGTGTGTGTGTTTGTGTGTGCAAAAGTGCTGGCTGGTCATGAGGTATCAAGGCAGCTACACCAGAAAAAAATGTGTTAAATATTGTTTAAGCACTAACATTTAAAGTAAAAATGTTACACCAGAACCCACAATTACAAGGCAACAATGACGATTTGAGCAGTGAAGGATAGAAACATGCAGAAAATAGTTATGAAGCAAATGGAAGTAATTTAAATGACACTTGAAGCCACCTGATTCGGGTTTCTGGTTTCATTATACTACTTCATTTTTGGCAAAGCTGACAAATTGTCAGCAACCTATGCAGACTTGCATAATGGCACCGTCCAGAAATAGCTGGCAGACGTTGAGTTCAGTGACATGGAGAGAGTTGTCTGGGTCTGTTCTCTCTCTCTCTAGAGGTACCTCAAATTGGGGGAGTACATGAACATTACGGGAATGTCATTTGAAAAACCTACAACTTCAAATTTCAATTTTATATGCTAACAGACGAGCACACTGAGACAAAAAACAGCACTGAAGATATTATAAAGATCCTTCATTTTTTTCCTTCCATGATTATCCTTAGATTTATAGGTATGGAAAATACGTGCAGTACAAACAGTACTGTAGGACACTAATGATACTTTCAAACATGTCTTTTTACGAGACAAGATCTCTGAGCTCTTTATGGCTTTCATTGACCACTTTCCTGTCTTTAGCAGCCCTTTAAAAGCATTTTAAGGACTTAGAGGTAACCTGTCTGTGGCCATGTTAAAATGCCACATAACAAATCAATCTGTCGGTTTTGCATTTGAATACATGGCTGTCAAGATCTACAGAGTGAAATGGCGAACACATGGGCAAGCGGGAATATTTGATTGGCGGCTGGACCGTGCAGTATTGATTAAAAGGGATTGTGGTGACATTCATCACGTATGTGCTTTATGGGTGATGAGTCTACACTGAGATTGTGACACAATGATGCAGAACACACAACTACATTATACAGATCTGTGAAAACACACATGCCATTTAAAACTCAGCCAATAGGTGTTATGTGCAACAAACTTACAATATTGGGTTACACAGATTGCTACTGTACCCTTGCAGCTGGGGCCGGTGCATAAACATGAAGTCTTAAGGAGTAGTTTGACCAATTAGAAATTAGTTTGGGCTAATCAGTCTTACTATTTGGATTTAAATTAAATCAATATACCGTTTCAATGCTAAATACTTAAAACAGTTACGATCAGTTAAGAAGATAAAAATGCATGACTAAGTTTTAAGTTTATGTAAACCACCACAGGTCTTTTGTAGGTGCTTTGTTAGATATAGAGCTGTTATACTCAAGATTAGGGGTGTGCAAAAAAAAAAAAACGATTCACAGAATTCCAAAAATCGATTCATATATTTTTTTGTAATGCCGTGTTACTATTGTCCTGAAATGAGTTTATCTCAGTATTCCCATAGATGGCGCTGCATCAAATTC
The DNA here is from genome assembly GCF_030506205.2 of Paramisgurnus dabryanus. Classification (NCBI taxonomy): domain Eukaryota; kingdom Metazoa; phylum Chordata; class Actinopteri; order Cypriniformes; family Cobitidae; genus Paramisgurnus; species Paramisgurnus dabryanus. The sequence goes on along the minus strand of NC_133340.1, from coordinate 43,580,638 downwards.
ACACTGACGCCTGCACACTCTTTTCACAGTGTTTCCTACACATTGACTTTACTTATGGGCGCGCTTCCCAGGTATATTAACAAGTGCCCAAGTATATCTGGCATCAAATTTGGTCTTTTTTTGTTTTTCCGTGATGATGACACTCTTTAATAATGATTTTGTGTGCGACATGATGAGTTCGGTGTGCGTTCACGTGCTCTGTTTCTCAATGAATTGGGATGCGATGCGAACAAACTCGTGTCACATTGTATCCTTCATGTTTCTGAACTTGTGCAGAGTTTTACCATTAGAGGACTTCACGGAGAACCCGTGGCCCTTATGGTTCTGGGTTTGTATTTGAAATGGTCAGTCGGGTCCGAGTCAGTCATAGTTTAATTACTTCGGATCCCAAGTCTGATTAATATTGTGTGTAAAACCCGAGTCGATCAGAGAATGGCCGTAAGCGTGACCGCGCTAAAGCTCGCGTGCAGTTTCAGCGTGCCGGCGGTTTCTATGGCGATAACAACTGGCTCTTGTTTTGAAAGTCACGACCACGCGCTGGATTTTCATTCTCCCATTTTTTTATACTATTATTATTAATAAACCATATCTTTTCTCAAATCTAAAAAGTTTGCACAGAGATGGTAGCAAAAGACAATGCTTACGTTAAGCCTATTGCACTGAACGAGCAAAGCTCAAGCTGACTTAAGATTTACAAAACGCAAAGCTGTAATGTAGCAAGTAGACTTTTGAATCTGAAATAATGAGTGGATTTAGCTTTTTTTAATCGGCAAGAGAGAAATAGAAAGTGAGGCACTTTTCCTGCTTCTGCTCTATCTAATAGAAATTATAACCATTATAACACCAGACACATTTATAATCTATAGACCTGCACTGTCTAATATTAATATACTATATTATTGTATTTAATAGAGTTTGATAAAAGGGGTCATCTAATTGCTTGATATCAGTTTTTATTTTTGTATAAAGACATAAAGTAATATCAAACTACATTTAATTTGTTGTGTTTCTTTTCTTAAAAATTGTATATCTACTACAATCAGTCACATAGGAAAAAGGAAACTACATTTACATACTGTAAATAGTTTTTTAAAAATCGAGAATCGGTTTTGAATCGAAAATCGATTTTGAATCTAATCTTGAGCCTAAAAATTGGAAACGAATCGTGAAATTTCAAGATGCCCTCAAATTATAAGCATAACCAATATCCATCACATGTTTAATAAGCATAAAACAGCAAAAATATAAACTATCTACAGTAGGTTAGCTGTAAACCGTAAAAGTCCATATATGTTGCCCTTGTTTCATATTGCAGATAACACTTTCTCCAACAAGTGGATGTGACGAGCCTTGTTTTCTATTTGTATGAAGTTCAGCATAAAGCCTATTGGTCATTGGTAAATAAACAGCATATAGGTACAGAGAAATGGCTAAACACTACACTTTGTTTTTATCTTTTAGCATAGAGATTATTTGGCTCAGAAGGGTTGGAAATCGTAAGGTCCTATTACAAGGCGCTCTAGGACACTTGATTCATCAAAAGAGTAGGAGGATTAGCCAAATGCAGGATTCTGAAGTGAATTATGTTTGGAGGTTAGGATCTGTCTGGGTTTATTTTAAAATAAAGATTAGCTCACTGTACATTATCTTTTACTTTGACTTCTGATGTCAGCACAAATAAATACATCTCTGCTAACTGCAAACTCTGACATCAATAAAAAATACAAGATACGAATGTGCGCAAGCAACTTTAAAAACTTCAGGCAGTCAAAGATCAGCCTGTAATTAGAGGTAGCAGAACAGCCCCCCATCCCAGAATGCATCTGGCTGTTAGAACTATTTGGATAGCTGTTCAAGAGTGGCAGGGCCTCTCAAATGACTATGATTCACTCCGGTTCGAATGTGAGACGAACATGTGTGGGTGAGTGTGTATGTCCACACCACAGAAAGAATGATTAGAATAGATGGCTGTGCTAATTAACTTCTACTCTGAGCTCCTTAAGTCTATAGAGAGTGACTGATCAGGTAATGATGTATTCCTATACTGAGTGTAGTAGAGTTTGTGGGTGTGTGGTAGAGTAATATGTGTGTGCTTCTGATTATCTGAACTATCTGTATTTAATAGAAGCAGATGAGCAAATAATAATTTTGTAATAATTTGGCTAGCACTTGCTTCCGTTTATTCAGATTAGTAATAGATGGACAGAAAGCGCCTGGGGGATTAGACGTATAGTGAGCCAGGTTAAAAATTGTGTTGGGATATAATACAGGGATCTCAAGATGTGTTTGAAAGTTGGACTCGACTATATTTAACTTATGGCATCTTAGTGAAAGATGTGATTCAATCACTAAAAATGTCCATCTGCGTTTATGTTCAAAGAAGGGTTTTTACTGTTTAACAGCTAAAGCACAGCAAGCATTTTAATTACTGTAAAGACATTGGGTCTCATTCACGAAACACAAGCAGAACGAATTTTTGTGTAAATCGTTCGTAAAGTCGCTCTGGCGCAAATTTTCAGATTCATGAAAATGTTCGCATTTTCAAAATGTTAGGTGGTATGAAAGAAATTTACACCTGTGGCCGGTTGCATAAACATAGCCATGACATTAAGACTGCGTCTTAAGAATGATTCTAACTAACTAGCAATTAGTTAGGGCTAATCAGGCTTATTATTTGGATTTAAATTAGACCAATCTACCTTTCTATGTAACATACTTAAAACAATTATTATCAGTCTTAAAGAAAAAAATTCATGACTAACTTTTAAGACTAGTCTTAAAGTTTTATGCAACCAGCCACTGCTCCCCACCACGTGGAAATGGTATCTAAAAAATTAAACCATTCTGTATTCTTTTAGACAACCTAATTAGACATTTTGATAAACTATTTACAGGGTTTATGATCTATACTAGGGCCAGTCACTGGGGGGAGATGGAGACGTTTTGGCTTCACTTTTCAGGGCTTGTGCGGCATGCTTGTTTGCATGTAAAGGTACAGACACAAAAATTGTACCTTTTGCTCATGCTTTTAAGATACATTGTTACAGTTCCCTTTCGAGGGACTCGCGCTGCGTCACTGCAGTGACACTTTGGGGGCCCCTCCAGGGGTAAGTGCATCTGAATGTGTATATCAAATTCAACCAATGATGAGACTTAACGAAAAAGACAGGGTGACGCAGGAGCCAGGAAGTATATCGCTATCTGAAATATTGCCGAAGACGCGTTACACGGATGCAGGAAGTATGACAAGGGAGACGCAGTGTCTCGTTCCCTTCTCAGGGAACAACAATTACTGTATATACGTACCTATGCAAAAAGCATTTTGGTAAAAATCCACATTCGCATACAAAAGATATAAACATTTAAAGCGAACAGTTTAGCATGTGTGCTTAAAAGGCTAGAAATGTTATTATATTATCCTACACTACACAGGGAATAATATTTTTTTTTTGCATAAAATAGATTCAAGCACTTTCATTGACCTGTATCTATGTATGTATATTTTCAGAAACTTTCCAGGCCCTTGAATCCCCCCCCCAGATTCACAAACTTTCAAGGATTTCAAGGACCCGTGGGAACCCTGTATGTATGACAATTGCATGTCACAAGTTATTTTGTGCTGCTGTCTTTATTAATTTTTTTACTTTAACTTTGGGAAAAACACAGAGCTTGTTCAATCACAGTAAGGGGGGGGGGCAAACACCACATTGACTCATCATACTTGTACAACTCAACAATGGAGAAGTTAATATTACTTGGTACTAAACTTTTTAAATTCAGTGATATTGTTCAAAATAAGATACTAGTTACATATTGTGGATATTCCGAATCACAGTCTCAGGAATAATGCGCAGTGCTTCCAAAGCACTCTCAAGCGCCACCATCCTAGTTGTTTTCAGAAGAGCACCAGGTATTACTTCAGCTGCTAAAAACACTTCGGTGGACACAGTTTAAATTATTAATTTATTGATAGGCATGTAGTCTCTTCTGTATGTATGCAATATAATGTAGCCAAACCAAAGAATGGAGTCCAGAGGATTACAGTATTCCTAGATACATAATTTGCGTAGCTGTAGTGCATAGATTATGCTAATTGTGAATGAGCGTGTATGAGCGCCCTGTTCACGAATGATTGGAATTGGAATTCATTTACATACACACATTTCACTATCAAATCTTACGTTTACAAAGTATGTGTGAATCTGGAGAAGAGTTTTCGGAAAGGTTTGTTTATGCAAAAATTACTCAAATATTTACTCGTATATTTACAAATGTTTTATGAATGAGAACCATTATTAGTAAAACCAGTTGTGACCCATACTAAAAGTTTAGTTATTGTTGTTGGCTTCTGAAACCAAATATCCATTGACTCTTTTCCCGAAATTGACGAATTACCTGGTCAATTAAGAGAAAACGCTTCCCTGACAATGACAAGTTTTTCCAGCAATCCGCATTTCCGCTATTATCCACCAAGTGGCGCTCTTACCCAACTTATAAAACCCGGAAGTATCCCCCTTATGACAAACAGTTCAAACTCTGTGTATGTATCATCGCTCTGAATCTGATCTCTATCAAAAGTCCTTCACAAAAACACAATTATGGCAACTTTTTGCTCAAAATTTTGTATTTTTATCATAAAAAATGCTGGCCATGGTAGGCATCTTTTTTTTAAACTTTGGCGGGGATAGAGTTAAAAATTATAAAGTACATAGCTCTACAGCGTACACTGTAATAAATGCTTGTTGTGTCAACTTTTTTAAGTTAACTTAAAATAGTATGTTGAATTGACTTAAAAAACCAAAACCAAGTTGTTTAAACTTCATGATGCTTTTTTTACAGTGTACTGACCTTGCCCATTTCCAGTGGAATGCATTATAACCTTAGTAAAGCTCAGTCCAATATCATTCATGAGTATATCATTATCTGTCTATTACGGCTGGGGTACATTTGAGGTGACCCTGAGAATCCCCAGAAGTTTAGCAGGAGAGTCATTTGAAGAGCAGTAAATTAAGATCCTCTGCTGTTGGTGTGAATGTTGATATCTGGGGTCACTGATTTCCATGATGGATGTCCTAAACTTGTCGTCCTTGTCAGAGGTTGGTTTGAAATGCATACGGGGTGAGAGAGCGATTGTGTGTGTGAGAGAGAGAGGCCAATGAGTTGCACCCATGCTGAAAATTAATTTCTCCATTTATTCACAGCGCATGCTTGAGTGAACGTCAGTGAAGGGGAGATCCAAGGCTAAGATTCACTTCTTTCATATCAAATCGGCATATGCGCACACGTGCATCAACAGGCTGGACTTTCACATAGGATGGGATTGAAACTTTCTTGCGTCTCAAAAAGCAAGTATGTGTATCTATTGCTGTGGACTACTGTATTTCTCAGGCTCCCTTTAACTGCCTACAGTATATCGTGACATCAGAGTTTGGAGGTGGAGAAGTCATCACAGAGCAGCCCAGGATACAACAGCTGATTACCAAACTTTCGGCATTGATTTTTAAAGGTTCTGCATAGAAGCAGCAGTAATTTCAATGAATATGTTAAAGCAGCAGTTAAAGTCATAAGTCGTTTCCAAACAGGTTTCCTAAACATCATCCACCTCTGCCACAATAGTCTTGCCCCAAACTCACACTATTGGTTAAGACAACATTGCAATGCCATTTCATCAGGCAAACAGCAATATTGAAAGTGCCACAAAGCATTTATGCTTTCTCTGTTTACACTTTCTGGGATATCAGCCTACAAATACATATTTAAGTGAAAGGACATAGCAACACTGACTCAACCAATGGCGTGAGTATGGGGCAGGACTAACCACACGTCAGCTTTAACCACTAAGCCACACCGCTCACTATAGCCCAGATGTCCGAGCTAATATATCAGACTCCAAAACTCCATAGCATTTGGTAAGGGATTTCCAGTCAGCATGGTGGTAGAAGTACAGTCCATGCCAGTGGTTCTCAACCTGCAGCCGACTGACCGCGTGCGGCCAGACACGAATGGAAGTGCAGCCTGCGCCGTGCTGTGTACTTTCCAAATGAAACATTTCATTTTTCCTCCAATTAAACAAACAAACTTGCCAAGCTAAATTAACCTGTACTGGTCATGAATAACCATTTAAGATTATTGGATTAACTTCCTTTCCACTACTGAATGACGTGCGTGTCACACGAGAGTCGTTGCAATAGTCTGTAAGATGGAAAAATAAATAATAAAATAGACTTTAATCAACTTCAATTTGCTGGATATGTTATTAGACAGCCATTTACTTCATACCAGTGGAAAACATGGAGGATGAATTTGGGGACCAATTAATGAATGTGCAAGCAAGCTGGAAAAGATCTATACAGTGAACTGCACTTACTCAGTCACAGTAATCCCTAGGTATAATTTGAGATTAAGCGTATGCAAACACACCTTCTTTGCAATGTTATAATCATGCTTTAAAGCGCACCTATTATGTCCATTTTTACAAGATGTAATATAATGGCGCTTTTCCATTGCATAGTACCCCACGGTTTAGTTTAGTTAGCTTTTTTATCGAGTTTAGTATCATTTCGCAGTGGGAGGGATTATAGGCGTGTCATTATATTTGCGCTGCCTACTGCTGTGACATCATACAAGTGAGAGCATCGTTGTACTTTCCCATACATTTATTTATTTCTCAGTCCGCCACAAAATTAAAATTGACCACCACAAACAGATATTTGCACATCGCGTTTATCACTACCTCTGTCTCACATGACAGTTTCTATTCAAACACCAGTAGCGTCAGTCGACGGCGCTCCGCTGAGCCTTATTTAAGTTGCATTTAAGCATATAATAATGATGACGTGCTCATTGCAAATGTTCCGCCACAAACTGCAAGTTTGGAAAAAACTGTTATGGTGTCACTGATTCTCAACCTGTGGATGTTTGGGAACTTATAGCAGAGCACAGATGACAACATGTTTGCTCGAGACAGCGCAAGCTAGCACTGAGGTAAAGCTAATCTTTCACAATATATCGATGACGTGACGATCTCTCAGACCAATCAGTGATCTACAGTGTTTTCATGTCACGTTTTGTATCAGCTCGGGTCGCTTGGAACCCCAACCGAGGTGGTACGAAAAAAAGGTACTACGTACTGCACCCAGTGGAAAAGCTCCCAAAAGTAAACTGACCCGACCCAAAACCGTGGAGTACTATGCAATGGAAAAGCACCATACGTTTCAGGTGTGCCTACAATTTGTCTGTGAAGTTTCAGCACAAAATACCTCACAGCAAAAACAGGAGCAAAAACGCGCTGTTTTCGTGTCTGTACCTTTACATGCAAAAATCTTGCCGCACAAGCTCTGAAAAGTAAAGCCAAAATGTCTCGATCCCCCATGTTATTCAATGGGACTTGAGACAAACTAAACAATTTAATTACTCTTCAAATATCTTTTTTTCTAAAGCTGGTTTCTGTCATTTACTGTAGTTGTTATCACGCAGATGTAAATTCAAATGTTTGTTTTTAAAATAAGTTTGTTTTTAGTTAGTTATTTAATGCTATTAAACAGTGGTGTGACGTCATGATTGACAGCTGTGATATGCGCATTCTGCTAGATTGAGGGCGTGGCCTTGATTTTGCGGCTTTACTTCCTGCTCTCTACTGCGCAGGATTGGTCCCAAAATTGCTACTGCGCAGACTCAAGACCCAAGATGTCAGCACCATATCAGGACACTTCCGGCTTCACTTTTCACCAATGAAAGAGAGCGAATGGGCGTCGTCCATATTTTTTACAGTCCTAATCCTCATCTTTACCAAAAGAAGCCGTAAACCCTTTCAGTTAAATTTTTTTTATCACTATTGAGATATAGGGGACACATTTAACTATTGTAATGCTGGACTGTCAATCAGTGGCCGTGGGTGGGGCTTTATCAGTGTCTCTTATCACATTGATGGCATGTCTATTGAGACTGCTTTGGTTTAATGAGTACCCGAAAAGAAGGAGTGGGTGGATTTTTTTTTACATTGTATGGTGGTTGTTTTTACACACTCCAAACACACATTTATCTCCAAAACCGTTAAAAGCACAATATATATGATGATTTTTAGCATAAATCTTCCATCATTCCATAGTTCTTCACAGCATCATCAAGCTACGCCTTTGTTACTGTTAAGCTTAAACTTTCCAAATTACAAATTGTGCCTTTAATGCGAGTAAAGCATTGCAAAGAAAGTCCACAGATTCCACCTATGCCTTGTTGTTGCTAATAATTCAAAATCACACTCAACATGGTTGGTCGTGTCAATGACATCATATGTAAACTGACTTCAGATTCTCCCAGTGAGACTTGTTTTTGGCCCGTAATGCAGCCCAGTTAAGGTCTCCCACTGAGGTACAGTAGTCACATTAGCAGCGATGAAAGCCACTGTGTGATCTGAGAGGCTTCAGAACCAAGCTGTAGCTGTAGATGTTTGAACAGAAAGAATGCATGAGGAGATGAGAGGAGAATGCAAACATTGATGACCTCTGACACCGCAGACGTCTGTGGTCTTCTCACGGAGACAAGCAGCCTGCAGACAGGCTGTGGGAAACTGAGAAGATGTACGCTATAAGACACGATGCAGACTCATCCTCGCAGTTTAGATAATGTCAGCAACTACAGTAACAAGCACTGGGCTCTTCTTAAATATGATCATGTGATCTCACCAATAGACCATTACATTCCCACACATAGCAAGAACACATAATGGACTCGATCTGAATCCCAGCACACTTAAGTAAGTGCAAAAAGCTGTCAGCGTATAAATCTGACAAATCTCAGCTCTCTGTGATCTTGGGGTTGAGCGTGTTTTTTCTCAACTTAAACTGACATTTGTCTCTCAACAAAGCACAAGCTCGATTTAATGACGATTCTGTTATCAGTTACAGCTGTAGAAGACCTCAATGTAGTCCAAAACCCAGAGACTTGACTGTTCATTCCAGAAATGCCACAGCACAGTACTGCACTCACTGCCGTCCAGAGAGTTACCTAATAGAAATACTTCTCTTTATTGCTACACTGGTCTTGTGTTTCTTCTGGCTTGAAAGCCTGGACTGTCTGTCTTTATTAAGCAAGACTGAATTGCAGGATAAAGATGGATGAGCATTTTAAAGCTGAAGTATGTCATTTTTTGATGTTAAAAACATTCTCTTGTTAAAGCTCTATATACAAGATAGCTATAAATAAGCAATGGTTGATAGAGTTGATTGAGAGTCCACTATGGCACTCTGTTTGAGCATCCTGACTAGCCAGACACAACAACATTGGCTTAACCAATAGTGTGGAATTGTGATGGGGCTATATGCTTTTCTGATACATGAAGCATTCAGAAAGCTAAGTTATGTTTTAGTGATCAATATTATTTTATATTATTAATTGCAAAACATTTTGGCAACACTAAATCGTAAACAAGACCTATTTTGATATTAAATAAGGTCTGAAACTGTATAGAAATGTTGCATGCAAGTACAAATTCTCTAATTCTTTCTAGCAATCTCCCAGTAGACCATGTCAGTGTATCTCTCTCTCTCTCTCTCTCTCTCTCTCTCTCTCTCTCTCTCTCTCTCTCTCTCTCTCTCTCTCAAGTCATATGGGCATTACTATCAAAAAGCTGTGTGTGCTCTCTATGGATGCTTGCCATCTGCATTAGCCTCTGTGCATTCTTATGTATAAAATGCTTTGAGTCTGGTTTTGCTGGTTTGTGTGTGTTTAGAGAGCTCTGACCAGCTGTTGTTTGAGTGTAGTAAAAGGGACATACAAAAACATTGGCTCATGTTCAGAAACTTGTACTTAGAAAGATCTTTCAGCAGTTTACACACTTTTACTCAAACAAGCGCAAAGACCAAATATGGTCTGAGGTTTTGCATATGTGAAACTAAATATCGAAAAAGAGTCACAAAACTATCAACATCAGTGCTGTCAACTGACTATAGTTAGATATGATTATTCATTAATCAGATTTTTTTTAATTAGTCACAATGTTTTTCGAGAAATGCATTACATTTTAACCACTGGGGGGGTCAGATGACATTGGCTTATAGCACCCTCTTCTATGCGTTACATTATTACTACGCTCGCTAGTACGGTTTAATCTTACAGTAGACGCTTTATTTTGCTGCTTATGTTGTCCATCGATTTTTCTATGTTTTCTCCTGCATCTATTAATGTAAACTGCTTTGAAACAATTAAACAACTGCGAAAGGCGCCATATAAATCAAATTGAATTACATGATTGTTGTAGATAAAAGGAGCGTTCCTGTAGCTCAACTGGTTAAAGCACTGCATTAACACGGAAAAGGTCAAACACACTGATAAAGTGTATTTCTTAAATACACATGAGGCCTATTTTGCACCCAGCGCAATTGACTTTGTCAGTGACGCATGTATCATTCGTATTTTGCACCGGGCGGTTCAGCGCAAAAAAAGAGGCGTGTTGCGGCGCAAACCATCCCTGATGCTATTTTGCAGTTTCAAAAAACAATTGCGCCACTGACCAGAAAAAAAAAAGTTTAAAGTCAGTGGCGCGTTGCGCGTTGTTCATTATGCTATTTTAAGGGCGCATGCTTGACCATAATGTATAGCGTGCACAACGCGCATACACTTTGCATCTAATCTACACAGATGCAACAGTTATTTTTGCAAATCATAAATTGTTACACTAAAAAATATTAACACATGAGATAAGGGGAATCATAGTGGTGAGCATTGTGGTGATAGTTTTTATTTATTGTGTGGCTGCGTTAAAAAATTATCATGCAAATAACGATTAAAATATTTTCATAAGTTTGTTGTGTGGCTGTATTACGTTTATTTTATGTAAATAATAATTAAAATGTTTTCATAAGAAACCTTAATGTATATGAACTTGATTTGTAAGAGTACTTTGGGGTTGGACCTTGCTTGCGTTTCTTGGGTCCGATTTCAAAGCCCCCAAACCCTTTCAGCGGTGAGGGTGGACGCAGCGATGTCCTCTGCTGGCGTCAGGTGCTGTGTAGAGGCAGATCCACCTCCCGTTACACGGCGTGCCCGATTTATGCTGGCAAGCTTGGGATTCCCCCGTCTCCTGACATCATTGTAGCGCTTGGCGCAACGATGGGGATGCCAGCTGATGAGACTGTGGCTATTTCCGCTCACGCCTGTTTAACCGACGCTGATTTGGGCGGGTTTCTCCTATCCCCATACAAAACAACTTCTCTGTCTTTGACTGCTCTTACAAGAACGTGGGTCTCCTCGGCTGTAAACCGCTCCTGGCGTACGCCTGGTAAATCCGTCATAATAAAAGCAACCCGCCATGGAACTTGTGCCCTTGCATTTAAAGGGAATGTTGGATAGCGTTCTGATTGGTTTATTTGACGTTACGCCCAAACCACACCTATGAATAATGAACCTACTTCAGACCAACCCCTTATTGATTTGCGCCCGGCGCAAGAGTTATTTCTCACGCCGGTAAAATAGCAACAGCGCCCAAGATCCGCCCACAAACTCACTTGCGCGTTGCGCTCCGCACTTGCGTTTCAGATCGTTAAAATAGGGCCCTATGAGTTGCTTTAGAAAAAAAGGCATCTACCAAATGCATAAATGCAAATGTAATGCAAATTAAAGTACTGGATAGGCAATAAAAATTACTGTATAGAAGTCAATTAGTTGTTTTATTTCCAAATGATTGAACATAATTATTAACACGTGGGACTATGCTGGCTTTGAATTTAATCCCTGATTTATGCAAATCCAAACCAACGAGTAAGATATTTTAAAAATTACATTTTATCAGTAATATCCCAGTCAAGCAGGAATAAATGTATAATTTTTTAAGCAATATTTTTCAGTCATTCACACTAAATATATAACATAATGACGGCTCTAGACCTTTCTGACTTTGTTGCCACTTACACCATCAATATCAACACGTGATAAGCAAGTGTTTTCAATAACGTCAATAAGCATCAGTTAAAAAAACTCTGTCTCTAGACTGATCCAAATTCATCTACTTTATAATTCCTGGGACATTCTTTTAAAGGTATATGGGAAACATAATAGTCACCTGCTACTATTGCAATAATATCTGGGTAAATATTTGATGAAGCATCAGTTATGTATTGTGGAATGTTCTTTAGCATGACAGTGGCCAGATCTGAGCTGTTATCTGGTGGGTGGGATCAAGTGCTTAACCTCTCTGTCGACCCCATGGTAAAAACAACAATCGCTGCTGATCTGAGTGTCTTGTCACATCACTGAGAGGAGTGATGAGGAGAGAGAGTCTGTCTAAAATCCAAACCTGTGTATTTACAATGCTTATGAATCCTGGTTTGTGAACATGGAAATGAATCAAACAGCAGTGTTTAGCAGAACAGCAGACCAGAAGAGTTTAACACAGTGGTTCTCAAACTTTTCGCCGTGTGCCTCCCCCCTTGTTTATGGTGATCCCCACTTGTGCCCTTCGTGCCCCCCCCCAAAGAAAATGTATGACATAAAACATAAAATTAACCAAAAATATACAATGCAGTGTGATTGGTTAGTAGTCTTCTTTTTCTGAGGTTTAATCAGAATTCATAATAAATTAATGTATTTTATAAAATATCATAAACTGCACCATCTCAGGGCCCCCAGTTTGAAAACCATTGGTTTAACATGTGTGACCCTGCTTGTAAAATCCCAGCTGAAGTCTGACAATGTAATTATGAGATTAGGAGCATCAAAGTTTGATTTTATTCATTGATTTCACACTGATTTCAATGTTTGACATGGCCTTACTTAATATTCAAAATATTAAGGTTATATTTTCACAGAATGTTCTTTACATTATGTAGGATGATTTATGTAGTAAACAGTAAATCACAAAAAAAAACGACTTTTGGATTTTCATGCAGACTGCTTGGAAAGAGGTGAATTATGTAATTTTTGGCATAATATTTCCTCTGTTCGCAGTTTATTGTATAAGCACACTATTATTACAGTAAAAGTAAGCTATAAGCAGGTTGACTTCCCGGAAGACTAAACAATTCGGTTTTTTAGCAGTCCAGCATATCAACATGGCTTTAGATTAAGGCCGGGCTAGCAGTTCAAAACTGTTCAACATGGACTGACTAGTTTTTCCAAACAATAGCAGATGGTTGGCGGGAATGGGAAACCTGCTTGGAAACACACCGCACCTAATATATTGTTGTTGCTGTTCTGTGTATTTACTGGATGGGAAAAATTAGTCGCGAGGTTAGTTTTGGGAGAAGCATAATGGAACAGTTTTCACAGAATAACCAAAAAAGCATGTTATTTATGCTTGATTCGTTCTGAATATTTTTGCGTAACCTTTGATTTAAGATTCTGCTATTTTGATGCCTCTTTAACAGTCTGCATCGGTGCTTGTTTTGGCGAGTGGAGTTATTTCTGCAAGCATGCATTTAGTGCAGATTGCAGTTTAATTAGCTGTTAATCATCTATAGAACATAAATGACCATGTGTGCGTGCATCATGCTGTTTTCTGGCCATTAGTGACAGATGAGCTAAAGACTGTAGCAGGCCATTAGCTCTCTGCTGCTGTATCTGTCTCTGACTGAGTGTGTGCCCTCATTACAAATGTAGCCCTTTGTAGGAGAGTAGAACAGCTGACATCCCCTAATGCCAGCTATAAGTCATCAGTAGTGCTCATGCAACCCCCCCACCCCCCGAACCCACTTCAACACACACACAAACACAAAGGAGAGGAGCTCCTGGTAATGAGAGGTTTCTGGGATAAGTGTAAAATAACTGGTGACAGAAAGAGGGCATGTTTGTGAAATCAGAGCATTTTTCTTTTTATTAAAAGATAAAGAAGCTTGCTGGAATGGAGAAATGAAACTGTGGCGGTTGATACAGTACTGTAATCTAACTTCGCTTCTTTAAGCATCTTAACAGACATTCATTTTCCACCAAGAGGGGATCCAAAGTTGGGGCTTGATGTGGAAGCGTGCCTTTGTACAACAGGAATGTCGCTTCCAGGACAAAAAAAATTATCTTTGAATTGGCACCTAAAGCATGGAGGACCAGCTAATGGCAGAGGCCAGAGGGTCAGATAATTTAACCACAAAGCAAATATTTTGAGACAACATTGCATTGAAGACTGACAGCAAACGTGTTTGTACAAATCTCGATAATTTCTTCAGTGACCCTGTATGTAAAATCCAAGCTAAAGTTTCATCTAATTATAAGATTAGGGACAACAAAGTAGTCAAAGCCATGGCTTCCTAAACAATAATTTTAATCTTTGACATGGTCTTACTAAGTCAATATTAAAAAAATCAAGATTATACTTTCACAGAATGTTATTTAAATTATGTGGGATGATTTTAGGTAGAACACCTATCCAAATATCAAGTTAAAAGCAAATAACCCATAAAGAAAACAATAACAAGACCGTTTTGATATGACTTGAAAAACAGTCGATACTGGATTACATATATGCGAATGCAAGGGAAAACTTCCCTAGTTAGTTCTGGAACTACAAAGTGGCTATTATGACACTGAATTCAATTACTCTGGACAGACAGTTTTGTTAATGAAGAACTGCAATGCTCAACATTACGTTGATTTTAAAGCAGGTAATGTAGTAACAAGTTTTTGTCTTTCAGTGGAAATGTAGACTTGTGCACAAGCTAATGTAAGATGAGTCATATGGAAACAGGCTATGAGAAGACTCGCTGCATTTACAGACATCACAGTTAAACACAACCGCAAAGCACATGGCACATTATGACTCACAATTTTCTCATACTCTCTCACTACCTCTCTTACACACAAACACAGTAAATATAAGTGTTTGTTTAGCAAAGAAAAAGCACATTAAGTTGAAGTATTCATACAAGCATAAGAGCTAAACATGCGATCTTCCAGTTGGTTAGCTGACCTTCTCAGCATATTTTAACTAAATTCAACACCGCAACATTAATAAAATGATAAACATATCATTCTTTACATTATCATCATCACATATAACGTATAGCTATATATATCCCAATATATTACTATACAGCCTATTATGATTATGATAATACTATGCAAATAATTTGTGAAAAAGTAGCTTTCAATAAATATTTTTATTTATTTTTATTATAAATAAATATATTAAGTGTGTTAATAAACCCCTCAGGGCTACACGTCCATATGCGAAGAGGTTTCCAGGTTAACAAACCATTGCAAAGAAATTGTCTCTTTGTTTCTGCAGTTAAAAAGAGAAAGCTGGCAATTCTGGCTATACTTTCGCTATTTTAATTATTTATTTTATTTTTATTTTGTTTATGGATCACTAGGAGGTTATCTAATTTAACTACAGTGCTGTGTAAAAGTCTTAGGCCACCATGCGAGAATTTGATTTGTTGTTTTTGCAATGTTATAATGATCATATATTGTTTCTCAGTCTCTTTAATAGAATACATCCAGAAAATACAGGAAATGTGTATATAGTATTAATAACTGTATAAAAATGTAAACTGATGTGTCAACAATTTAGGGTAAACTCCCCTTCCCCACTTGAGCAATAGCAGGAAACTGCAGGATCTTTTAAGCCTAAATAAAATGAAATCCTAATTTCTAATTTTAAAGAAATTAGTCATTTTACTTCATTCTGCCCTTAAAACGCTCAAGATGTGTTTAGTGCCTAGAGAGGTCACACTAAACACAGACAATGCCTAAAGAAGACATCTAGTCCTGAAAATGTTTAAATACATACATTAATACATATTTCCTGTATTTTCTGTTTGTATCTTAATAAAATAGATTGAAAAATAAATATGGATGGACATTAAAACTTCTAAAACAACAATTCTGGTGGTGGTGGCCTAAGACTTTTGCACGGTACTGTATTTTGTGGCTTGTGTTTTATTCCCCTGCACTTCAGGCATTTTGTACATATTTGTTCTGCACCTTGTTACTTCTGACCTTATTTTATTTATTATTTATTATAAAGGTAAATTCTGACCTAGTTTAAGCCTTTTGTTGTTACGATGTTGCAATGTGCAATTTAGCCAAATGCGCTAGGTGCTCTGTGTGCCATATTTAAGATCATATTTAGGAGTTCATCAAACTAAACTTCAAAAAAAAGATTTTTTCGACTGGTATAAGTTTTAAAATGTATTTAAAACAGGGTGGTTATCTTGTCAAAAGCTGAGCTATAAAACAGGTAAGACGTTTCTTTCAATTTTCGGTAATTAGAGTTATTTTAAAAGCTTCTATTTTGGGGAACTACTTTACTATATATATATATATATAAATCTTAGTCAAGAAGGTTATATGATTATTATAACTTCCTTTTCTGAAAGTTTGATCAATTGTGCATGATGACAACAAACGTGCAAACAAATGCATATAAGGTTGTCAGACCAATACATTTGCCATATATACAATATTTGCATAATTTCATGCAAATTCAGATGCTCTTTTGAAAATATTTTGGGTCAACCTCTGGCACAGCTTCAAAGCTGAAACGTATTAAATGTCACTAAACCACCAGATGGCTTAAATAATAAGTAAAGAAACAGAAACACAGTAACAATTTCATGTTGTTCTGCTTAAACAGTCTAAACAGAAACACTGTCATGCAATTTAATAGCATTCAGATTGTGTACAATATGGCACTGACCTAAATTAAAAAGCGCTGTCAAATTTACAGTTACTGTACAACGGTTATTACAGCAATTCTATAATAAGTGCACACAAACCCCACAAAAAGCAATCAGCAGTTTAGCTAAAAGTGATCAAATTAAACAGCGTGTCTACACATAAACAGAGTGAATGTGTGTGAGCATTCATGTGTATGCGAAAACAGTGACATTGAATAAGGGGGGTTGTGTGTTTGGATGTGACACAGAATAAGATGATTAATGGGAGAGTCAGACTGATATCAAAGTTGTAATTATCAGCATAAAACAGGTCACAAACAATCAAGAGCAGAACTGCTGGCCATGGACACTTGCCATCACCACTTTAACAGCAATTTAATAATGAAGATAGAGACAGATGGGGTGGAGATTGAAAGAGTCAGTGAACGTACCAGTCGGTTGATGCGTACAAAATCCTCAGGACTCTTGGCCCAGGGCGGAAGCTCCACATCTGACACCACCGTCCCATCATCCATCACTCCCAGGTTGTAATTATTGGAGTTGACAAACATCTCTGGGAGGTAATAGAACTC
This sequence comes from Paramisgurnus dabryanus, assembly GCF_030506205.2. Lineage (NCBI taxonomy): Eukaryota > Metazoa > Chordata > Actinopteri > Cypriniformes > Cobitidae > Paramisgurnus > Paramisgurnus dabryanus. The sequence continues at coordinate 43,563,465 of NC_133340.1, read as the reverse complement.
AGGGATCAACTCCTATGAGAGATGGAAAGATTTCATATAAGTGACTATAATGAGATATAATGGTTACTTGATTCTTGTCAATCTCAGCATTATTTTTGGTCAAAACAATAATCACTAAATTGCCTTTTTGTGTATAAATTATACAGTTTGCAGTTTCACGTAATTCTACATATACAAAGATATAGGACTGAACAGGTGGCTGGGTTTTAACGTCACAAACAGCTGACAGGTAAAGGCTAATGGGCTTGTTATAGTTGTGTGTAGGTCCTACAGTGTAGCCGCAACGGCGTAGGTTCCGCGTCTGTTTTCATTTATACTTTTGCGTCGTCATTCGCGTCGACGTGCAAACACACGCGCAGAACGCTGGTAGGCAGTAAACACGTGTGTAACCACAGTAGCAGCACGAACGTCAAAGAAGAAGAAGCTTAGGAAGTTAACCCACAAACGAAGAAGAAACAGCAACTTGTTGTGTATAATTAGAGAAGATAAGCAATGATGGAAGTAAATAAACAACGACTTTTAATGCAGTTTGAGTTAAAACACTCCTCAACTTGGCTCATCTTTGTTTTCACCGTCACAAACGGAAATACCTATGACACAGTTTTATTTAACTAACGGGAGGGGTTCTGGTGGGCCAATCACAGCGATTGCGATCCACGTAGATCTGACGCGCTGTTAAAATTTTTGCAAGGTGCACATCAGGCTACGCAGAGGCTACGCAGAGGCTACGGATAGCCTACGCTGTAGCTACGGCGTAGAACTTACGCACCACAATAAATCGGGCTTAATGAAAAAGAGGACTTGTATTGCAGAAACATTTGACCCTTGGGGAAACCAGATTGCAGTCTGTAACTTACTGTGGGTTCACATCCAGCCGTGTTTGAGGCGTCAAATTCGCGTCTAGTTTGCTGCTTAAACATTTTGAGTATACTCACTTCATTCGCGCATGAAAGCCGCACGTAAAATTCTATTTATCGAGACATTCATGTAGAAATTTGCGTCATAGGAGGGGCTTTGCGACTCTGCCCGCTTTCTGTAATCACGTCACTACTTGAGCAAGCTCCTAATTGGTTAATGTGGCGCGTTTTTTCCGCCAAAGTTCAAATTGTTCAACTCGCATGTTTCCCGCGGCAACGGCGGAATTCGCGTCTACCGTGCTAAATGCATCATAAGCGCCACGAGACCTCCAGACGCGTGTCAACGCGTCTTCACGTTGAAGTAACATTGAAATCACTCGCGCTTTACCCTTCTACCCCGGCTGGTCTGAACGCAGCATTACACGGTTGATATCAAGAACCAACCATGATTTTATGACTCAGTTTTTTTCTGTATTTATGACTTAATAACATGTGAGCTACTCTTCTCTTTGATGGGCCAAAATCTGAATATACATGGCTAGTGTTTCTGTAGAAGCATCCAGCCTGATCTCGAGAATTCATACATATTTTACGAGTTGGCTTAATGTTGCTAAAAGTGTATCGTGAAAAAAACGTACTATTATCATAAAAACAATAATGAAAACCTAACCCCAACGCCACAGGGTCAAAGGCAAATCATACAAAAATGTACGAATGTGGTCGTACAAATGAATACCAATTAACCACCATGTAAAATTTGTACAAATTGCCATGAGTTTGCGTTGGAAGCATAATGTAGAAACAACTGAATTGGGTTCAATCATACAGAAAAAAGAAATCATGCACATGAGTATCATCTACTGTTGGGATCACAACTTTACATGCACCTTTAAAAATGTGCAAAATGTTACTATTGTACACTTGATTTTTATTTGACACTATACTTTGTGATGCACTTAGACAATATTGAAATTGTTAACTTATGACTATTTCTATTACACTCTTCACACACGCAAATATATTTGCAGACAAACACTCCTCCATTTAGAGTGGCCAATTAGGTGAGAAAACAAATTATGGAAGTTCAAAACAAGCCCCCTGGCTGTGTTCTTTGTGGTCCTCTCCTTAAAACAGAAGTCTTTAAAACAAAAAGGTCAGGATTTTACAATGGCACCAGGCGCCCTAAAGTTCATTTATGGAGCCTGGTGTAAATTTGGTGTCTTCACTGGCGGCACCCAGAGCCACTTATCCAGTGATGTTAGTGGGGGAGAGAAACCAGGATCGGGGTTCGTGAGGAGCTATTATGTGCAATGGCCCTTGAGCAGAACTGGTCAGAGGGCAAAACCTGTGATCCAAAATCCTGTCCTGCTGCGGGTCAATAGAGAGGGGTGCCCCTCGGCCCCCTCCAATTCCCCTGAGGGGAAACTTTCTGTGTCCACGGTGCTTTCAGGCCTGTGCAGCAGGTCAGGGGATGGGGGTTAAAGGTTAGGCCACAGTTTGCCTGGCTAGAGACAGACAGGATCAGGTTGGCTTTAGGCCATTATTGCTCTCTTTAGCCTGGACACAAAAACTGCTAAAGGCTTTTCACCTCTTGGTAGAAAGAGGGGGTGTTTCTAAATGTGGTTGCACTGCTGTGCTTTTTTACTTGTATAATAAGAAACAGCATGGCAAATTAATACTTTATTACATCAAGGGCACTTTTTAAATTCTCATTTATGGCCATCAGAACTTTCTTGTGAGGCGGTGCAAAGTAAAACATATTTGAAATGTTTCACAGCTTCAAAGTCAAATAATCTGAAGGTGACTTAGAGGTTTGCTGGTTTTTAGTCAAGTCTTCCATTCGGTTTCAATCTGTGCCAATCCTATTACGTTGATCCATAGTGACAACCCTAACCAGAAACCAAACTGGGCTCTCAGTGTGCTTCTGGTATCAAGTGTGACTGTGTAAAGTGAGCCATGTATTTTATTATCAAAATGAGGGCAATCAACTCCTAAAAACTCCAACGCTCACTGAGTCTCGTAACAAAATGGCTGTCTGTTGTAATGAATATTTCAAAAAACCTGGACATTTGTTTTGCACTTTGAGGGCCTCTTAAGGGGGTACAGTTTGCATTTGGGATTTCGGTCTGACTTTGGTTTGGGTCGAACGACAAAAGGTTCAGCTGAGGGTTAAAGTGTTATGAAGGGTTTCGCAAGGGAGAGTGTAAGAGAGGAAAAGGGGGAAAGTTCGAAATCAAGATTAGTTTAAAGCTTTGATCAAGGACCCTTGACGCTTTCATGGTAGCATGACAAGGATTGGTTGTGACCGTACATGTGCTAGGGCCAGTTTTTATGGAGAGGTGATGGGGGCACCCGGGCAGAGAGCTGCAATGTCTCCATGACGACTGCCCTCACACCAAGCTCCAGTTACCTAAAGGAAGTCAATTCACTAGAGAAACGTCTAATCATGTAATAGTCTCCACATTTGTGAAAAACCAAATAGCAGTGGAAGACAAAAAAAACATGCGAGCTAGGACTGACTGATGACTAATCTAAAGGAAATTTGCACAAAGAAAACCTTTCTATATATGTGTACATATAAGAGTGTGTAATAATTAAAATACCTAAAAATGTAGACCAGCTAGATAGATCCGGATGGTGCCAGTATGTGCATGGATGATTCTACTTACCCTTTTAAAAGTGTGTGAATGGTAATTTGACTCACAAATGTACATTTATGTGTGTGTGTGTGTGTGTGTGTGTGTGTGTGTGTGTGTGTGTTAACACATGCAAACGTACCTTTACGTCAGATGTGTCCCTCTGGCAGTTTCTCCAGGCTCTAGAGACAGATGAGAAGGTGCGATCCGCATGATCAAATTTTCCACCTTGGAAATTCAGGAAGAAGGTAGTGAAAGGCTCCTGCGGACATAGGAGAGCAGAAACCGGTGACTTTCCATACAGTTACAGTACACTAAAGCATGCATTAAAACGTCAGGTTAGGAACTCAGACTGCCGGGCAAATTCCAATGCGCAAAGCTCATGAGCCCCATCCGCATATTTAATAACTAACAGTTGACTTTGATCAATCTTAGGCCTATAATTTAGATTTTTCTTGCTATTTAGTATCGATGCCTGCTGTTACAAACAAAGGTCTTTACAATATGATCCTAATTTGTGTGCACTAAATTACATCCTCCTTTCCAAAAGAAAAACCTGAATGCTAAATAAACCTGTTATTAACCCCATTCAGACAGTAAAGCCTTTACAAGTGCATTATTTGTTCTTCTAATCATGCTTAATCTTGTTTGTGGAGAATCAATAGATGGTTCTTTTGAAACAATACCTCCCTGATGAGAAGGACGCAATTAGAGTGAATAGCACCCCGGTAAGCCACACCATGAAAGAAAAATACCCTAATTAGGCAGAGGCTTGACTGAATTTAACGCCTTCCTATTCTCCGTCAAGAGCCTCAATATCACCAGGTTGTTGATTTGTGTTGCGGTACGTGAATTAGGGTGTTTGGCGAAGTGGATTTGGGATAAGCCTGATAATAATGGAAAAGGATCAATACAATGGGCCAACAGGGAACAGCAATGAAAGTGAGATACTGTAACAATTACAGGATTGGCCAAGAATCGGTTAGTGACCTCTTTCTTTGTCTGTGAGCATCTTTGTAATAGAATTTAGCAACAGGGTCAACAGTGAACATTAGATTAAACATTTCAGCATTTTAGATATATTATTTCAGGAAATCAATCTTATCTTTTTAATTTAGAGCTTTAGTGCTGCAAGGGATCACGGGACTTCATAACTGTAAACCTAATATAGAACTGTAATAATACAGCAAAACGATGCAGAATTAACACGAGCATCTTCAAAATATAATTATGAAGCAGAAAGTATTTTTGTGCCCTCCTCCAGAGCGTTTCATCTTTGTTCTCTGCAGATATTGAAACACAGACGCTGAGGGGAGGATGAGTGATGCGTTGTGTGTTTGTTAGTAGGCCTACATTTCAATATTACAATAAATCAACTTGACTAGGCAGACACACATGCCCAATTATAAACAACAATTAGTTGCAATGGGTTTCATAACAGATCACATGATGAATGTGGAGCATTTCGCAGTAGCAATGAAGAGCACAAAGCTGCTGTCTGCTTTTAAAGTGTTTTAAAGGTGCCATAGAATACAAAACTGTAAATCGTGAGTTTCAAACGCGTTTGTTTCGTCATTGTTATGTAAACCTTGTGCATGCAAAAGACTGCTGGAATACAGACCAATCTTAACATAACACAGACTGTGATGTAACAGTCGAGATGTACGCCCCAAAATGTTTACTAATGTGAGCTACTGGCATGAGCCTCAGAGCAGAGCACAGCAGAGCTCAACATTATTATTCATGACCCTTCAAAATAGGGCAAACAGAGACAACCCCAAATCCTAGGGTTGTAAATGGACATTTCTGGATAATTTTTGCACTTAAAGCATCCATAACACACACTGTTTCTGCATTCCTGATGTTAATCTGGAGTACCTATAGAGTAGTATTACATCCTTTATATCTCCGAAGAGTCTTCAGTTTAATCAGTTTATAAAATAAAGATTAGCATTACAGATTCTTGCCGATAATGTACGAAAAAATGAAAAAGGAGAAGTTACTACCGCGGGAGGAGCGAGTACGAGTCATTCAACACTATACAACACTATCACTACATGTTCGTGTCATTTATATACCATGCACGTGCCTGTTTCCAACATAACATAGAAGTCTTACTTACCGCACGCAACTCATGACCCGGTTGGGACTTTTCAATGAAATCCAGTGCATCAAGCACACACGCAAAACTCCGCTGCTACACCGAATAATAAACTATTTCCATTGTTTCATAAGGCTGGCTTTCTTTTTCTTACATCCAAAAACACACTTCTTTATTCGTGGCATTGTTGAGTTTTGAAATGACACAAAGCTGTCGCGTGATGTGATGTTTGTAAGTTCTAGCATCTCCCGCTGATTGATTGGGTTTTCCGGGGGAAGTGCCCATAAAAAGAAGTGATACATATATGGCGCTTTTCCATTGCATAGTACCCCACTGGTTGGTTTAGTTTGGGTCGGGTCAGCTTACTTTTGGTAGCTTTTCCATTGGGTGCAGTACATAGTACCCGATACTATTTTTCGTACCACCTCGGTTGGGGTTCCAAGCGACCCGAGCTGATACCAAACGTGACTCGAAAACACAGTAGATCACTGATTGGTCTGAGAGAATCTTACTACTCGTCATCGCTATAATGTAAAGATTAGCTTTACCTTTAGTGCTAGCTTGCGCTCGAGCAAACATGTTGTCATCTGTGCTCTGCTATAAGTTCCCAAACTCCCTTTTAGCGATGAAAAACATCCACAGGTTGAGAATCAGGGGCAACATACCAGTTTTTTTCCAAACTTGCAGTTTGTGGCTGAACATTCGCGACGAGCACATCAGCATTATATATGCTTAAACGCAACTTTAATGAGGCTCAGCGGAGTGCGTCGAGTGACTCCACGGGTGTTTGAACAGAAACTGTCATGTGAGACAGAGGTAACGTTAGTGATAAACGCGATCAGTAAACATCTATTTGTGGTGGCCAATTTTAATTTTGTGGCGGACTGAGAAATAAATAAATGGGAATTTACAACAACGCTCTTACTTGTATGATGTCACAGCAGTAGGCAGCGCAAATATAAAGACATGCCTATAATCCCTCCCACTGCGAAGTGATACCAAACTTAATGGAAAAGCTTACCACGCCAAAGTGAGGTGAGCCGACCCGACCCAAACTAAAATAAAATGTGGGGTACTATGCAATGGAAAAGTGCAAATAGAAACCCCTGAAACGTCAGCTGGGCCCGTAATCGAAAAAAAACTTTCTGAAACTTGTACGAACCCTGGCGAAGTGCATTCGGCACAGAAATACTCTGTAACATGCCCAACTGCTTTTTTGATACTTTGTCTACGTTTAGCATGAGGAAACAACTCTTAAACCATATAAATAAGTCAGAATGCATGAAATACCATTAAACCACCCCTTTAATAAAGTTACATACCTTCTATTTAAATATAAAAGAACAATTTAACATATTATTTCAATACATTCTTTGGCACCTTTAAATGTGGCACATCATTTGGATCACTTATATATCTAAATTGTCTTCAATAAACAGACTTTAAAGTGAAATTAGGAATGTAAATTAGCTTAAAATTTTAATTTAAACAACAATATAAACATATGTTTTGCTGTATGGTGTTGGTAAAGAGATACAGACATACACTATGAGCATGTGATTATGCGTAATGAACTTACAATCCTGAGTAGCCACATCTGAGTGAAGCTGGAGGTGGAATAGTGTGTGCCGTAGTGAAATTTGGGCACCTGCTCGTCCTCCCAAGATTCAAAACGCTCTGAAAAGAATGCAGCCCTCTTTGGGTTGAGTGCACCAATAGGCTGTAACGACAAATGTCAATGTTATTGAAATAGGCATAAAACTGCTCAAAAAGACAAATGAACACCAAACAAAGCAATAAATTATTTGGTCCACAGGTGGTATATCCAAGAAAGAAATTCAGGGCAATAGTAAAACACAGCATTAATATTTGATCATGTTATTTAGGGCATCAATCACATTCAACAGTCTGCATTCAATACTGTAGCTCTGAATAAAAAGAAAACTGCACAGTTTGTGTTTAAAAAACTGATATTTGTCTGAAACCAAGTTAGCCTTTCTACATTCATATGTGGCTAATACGCTTTCTCCCTTCATAGGGTTCCATACAAAGCATTGATTAGCTGCTTTAATTCACCATTGATCTGAATAAACCCAGAGTATGGAAGCAGGTCATTATTTAAACGCTCATTTATATGTATCGGTATTATCCAGCTGAGTCTTTATTACTCTTGAAAATGACTGCAGATTCGGTCCGTCTCTTGCACCTTTGATCAATAGTAACAGAATGATGGAGCTCTTTTGAATGAGACTGGGCAGAATAGCAATCGACCATCTCACTGGCCCTCTGATATCAAAGCTGGTGCTCAGCTGGTTTTCTATTGATCCCAGGAACAATATGGCCATAAAATCTGTGAATGGAAACGTAATATTTATGCAGTATTTTGCATGTGTCGGTCTATGCGGGTTCAACGCTGTGCAACAAGGCCTAGAGCTATGCTTATTTTTTATTATAGCAGATTAATTACATTGTGCTAATTTTAAAAAGACCATGATTAAACATGGTCTTGGATTTAATTGGGTCTCTAAAAAAGGGGCACTGTTTAATCAATGTTTGATTGTAAATCACTAAAGCTTGTATAATTGTCGCTGAAATGCAATAGACTCGTGCAGCATACACTTCAATGCAATCCGCGCATGTGTGTGTGCGTGTTAAACTGGAATGCAGCCCTGGGCTGACAATGACACACGGTCCGCTCTCTTGTGGCAACTACGGTGAGAACACACACTGAATTAAACATTGTGCGATTTAACTGATTGATTGCCGTAATAACAGGACCCTCATTAAAGAAAGAAAAGGCAGAGCAGGATAAATAACATCTCTGTCATATATCAGTGTGCATGTGTGTGTGAGAGGTAGAGTGTGCGTTTCTATCCGTGCGTGTGTAAATTTGCGCGTGTGTATATCAGAGCCCGAGAGCTGGCATGTGTGCGTATTACTGCAAGTCTTTACGTGTGGGCCCACTGTGTTGTTTACGGCAGTAAATTACCGTCTGAGGCGCTCCGGTACAATGGGGTCTCGTGATAGTGTCATTCATCAGGGTTATCCTCGTACCCCAGCGCAGTGTGATGAAGTGAACACAAACCACCAGCTCTAATACGCTCTGGCAGGGCTGCTGAATATTTCTCTAGTGACGGCTCAAATAAATGAGCTGCCCCAATGTTTTTAATTAGACTGCAAATCTGAACCGACTGCCAGTAGCTATCAGCATGCTGAATTTATACTGCTGCACAAAATCCAGGAAACTTTGAATATCTACCTGATAATTTAAAATGTAGATATTAAAATCTGCCGTTCCTGGAGAGCCTGCTGTCGTCTGTAGTCTTACTCAGCAGAATAATGTAAAGATTCAGTCATTCACATATGGTAAAATGTAATAACTTTTATATAAACAAAATATGAATGTGTCACTTATTATTTACTATCTATTTAATCCACATGTTAAAATATTATTAAACTATTTAAACCTATGGAAAAACATGTAAGTATATGGGAATTATGTTTTGCCAAAAAACCATGTTAAACTTTTAAATAAATTAAATCTGTGTTATATTATGTTATGTACAAAGTAGCCACTTTTTCCTAAATGTACAAAATTTACTTTTTAACCAGTTTTTAAGGAACATTTTTAAACAGTTTTGAAAGCATTCCCATCACTGCTGGACTGATACTGTAACACTTTGCTATACTGTGGTTGTTTTTTAAACATCAGTTAATCCATTAGCTGAAATGAAATAACAATGAACAATAAAAAGTTTATATTACAACATTTGCAAATACATTTTTAAAATCATAACTTTTAACTGTTAACAATAGTCGATGCACAAAAAGAAAAGAACAGCATTGGAATTAACTAACATTAAGATAATAAATGCTGATAAAATATATTTTGCATTGTTCGATCATGTAACAGGGTAGCTAATGCATTTACTAATGTTAAAAATTACAATCGTATTGTAAAGTGTTACCACTGGGCTCTTATTAGCTGCCTTTTTGGACAGTTATTTCAGTTATTAATTAGTTATTTATTTCAAAAACATTTTTAATAAATTCATTTTCAATAAAATAAATATGTTGAAACAATTAAACTTCTGTCAACATAACTAATTTCAATATCTCATATCTCAGAAATGTCTTCAGAATAAATTTTTATTTCATGAAAAAAAATTCAGTCAATCCAAATCTTTAGTAGTGCACTCTTAAAAATAAAGGTTCTGCATGAACCTTTTCTGTCTTAATGGTTCTTTAAGGCATATTTAACACTCGAAGAACCTTTCTGTTTCACAAAAGGTTCTTTAAGGTGATAAAAGGTTCTTTAGACTTTAAAAATGTATAAGAAACTTTGTTCCAAAAAAGAACCAAAAAAAAGTTATTCTATGGCACATTTTAGGCACTTTAAGTTTTAAGAGCGTCCACTAAAGAGCCTCAATTAAAACTAGACATAATGAATAAAACTTATTTTACTTTTTAAAACGTAGTCTACTAAGTGTTTACAGTATTATACCACGGGGCTGTTGAATGCTTTATTCTGATTGGTTGAGAAATGTTCCATGGGTGTTGCTTATTTTTCTGTAAACCGCACACTTAACCTTTTAAATGTCAAAAAAATAGGCACCAGACCAATGTTTGTGGTAACCGTGGTATAAGTGGAATAATTGACTCGGGTCCTTTGAATTATTTGAAAATAATGCACACCCGGGGTGTAAAGGCACTCTTGCCACATTACCACCTTGCGTGTGCATTATTTTCGAATAATTCAATGGCCTGTCGTCAATTATTCCTTAATTATTAAACGGCACTCTTAAATGCTTGATTCTGATTGGCCAGTCACAACATTCCAAGGTATGTTATTGCGAGATAACAAAGCTCAAAATTAATCACACACGGTAACCCAGATGCTGCAAATTATTTTGACAAGTACAGTTTAATATCACACAAAAATGTAATATAAATTTGTCTTTTAATGCCATATATGACAATATATTTACAAATGATTAAAACCAAATAGTGTGTTTGTGACACATGAACGTCTCGTTCTAAACTGAATACTGAAAGTAAACGTGTTTTTCTCACGGAAGGTCTGCATTCGTTAAAAATAAGCAAATAAAATTTTCAAATCAATTTTCAATATTTAATACTGATAATAATATTTTATTAAATGTATAGCCAGCCGGTTGTTATCACAAAATAAGTCCCTTTAGTGTGCTACAACTATGCATTATCCCATACTATGTATACTAAATGAATACTGTGTGTATCTAGTTTGTATAGATACATAAAGTTCATCTAATACCCTGTAGGGTGTAACACTGTGATGTTGACAAAGAAGAGATATATCAATACACCATTAACTACTTGACTGTGAGACCCCAGAAACAGGTCCACATGACCCATGAAGTTTTTGATCCTGTACAAACATAATCCTATGCTTTTGCTCCTTTACAGAAATGCTTTAAAACCACACGTTCTAAACATTATGAATAGTACACCAAATAAACACACATACAAAGTTGTCTGTAGGGCTGATGAAAGTAATTCAAAAGTAAAATCCCTCACTCAGAAATAAGCTGAGTCAGTTGTGTCAGTTTGTTTTGGTGTGGTGTCTTCTCTCTGACTACAGCGATAACTCTAGCAGCGGTGGATGTCACAAAGAGGTTAAAGTTTATGATAAGAAAGCCAGTGGGGTCATAACAATGGGACGAAAGGAACATAAATTCATGAAGCGCATTCCATTGCCCGTGGGGAAGACGGTGCGCTTGTGACACAGCGTCTATGGCAATTTCACCTCGCTGTGTTAAAGGTCCCACATGACCTGCTTCTATTAAAGCAGTGCTGGGATGTGCTAGACAGTGTTGTCATGGTCCACTGATATTGCCTGTGAATAAATTGTTTTAATAAAGATTGTTTAGATTTGCTGTTGTTTGCTCTTGAAGGAGCAGAAAATGAGGCTGCTCTCTCTCTCTCTCTCTCTCTCTCTCTCTCTCACCTTCCATGTCTCCCTAAGGCTTAAAAGCTTGACTGAACATAGAAGCAATGCTGTCAAACTCAAGAGAGACTTTAAGGGAGGGAGAGAAATACACAAAGGCGATGGTGATATGGGAGGGTGTACTGGGCCCTGTTTTCTTTTAACCTAGTGGGCAAAAAGCATTTCAAATAAACAGCACTGGGGCAAGACAAATGAATAAATAATGGAGAGATGTGCTGCAAGCTGTATGCTGGCTGCATCTGTGTATTTATTTGTCCACAAAGGTACTGGGAGAAAATGACTGTCTGCTACTAAAACTTAGTCATTCACAGCTTAGTCTGTATAAGGAAATTACAGTATTTTTTAAATACATGTAAAACTACTCATACTGTTTCTGAATATAATAAAGCATATAAAATGCCAGAACTTCTGTTAATGCAAATGAATTACTGGATTGGTCTTTTCAACTTACTGAAACAGACAGCCTAAAATTTGCAGAAATGAACTAAGACATCAGAAATTATAGCTGTCCTATAGTTAGAGATCATGACACAATGAGTGTGTGCTAATGTTGGTTTATATTGCTAACTAAACAAAATCAAATATACTGTAAATATTGGTAAAATAATGGCAAAAGTCAAATGCAATGCAGTACAATCATGCACTGTAAAAAATGTGCAGCATTTTTGTCAAATCAACACATATTTTTGTGTTACTTTAACTTAAAAACGAAGTTAAACAATTTCAACTTGAATTTATAAGTTTTGTGATTTTTTTAAAGCCAGAACTCAAAATAGTAAGTTGAATTGACTTGCAAAACCAAGTTTTGTTTTTATTCAGTGCAGATATTATTATCCGTATGAAGAGTTTGGTTCCAAAACGCAATGAAAACTATTTTTTTTATAGTTACCACCAAAATCAGTATTGTATCTGGTCAGTATTAAAAAGTAAATTCTCATTTTTACTCAAAATCCGATATCTGCCATGTTCTTATGTCATCTTTTCTCCCTTTTTTCCCAAAACGCGGTAAACGCCAGTCCTCCTCTGCAGAATGCACGCTCAACAAATAAGGTAGGTGGTTTGAATACACACAGAATCCTAGGTTTTCTTCATCTTCTTTGTACTTTGTAATCAACAAACAAACAAGCATAGCAATTCATTTTGATGGCATTGATAAACCTGCAGTGGTTTTCTGTGGCGGGAAGAAACGTAAGCCACTGGGGCGATGGAAAAATGCCGGCTGTTGCTTGTTCTCACAGGACAGTATCAAGCTTCTGTCATGCTAACACATTGACTCTTATGAAAAACTTTACATTATTTTACTCAATGTCACTCAAAATCGAGCAGGAACAAATTTTTTTTTACAGCTGATCGCTGTCAAAAAAGTTAAGCGACGACGTCCCAAGGATGACAGCAGCCAATGACAGTGTTCTTAATATGACAAAGTAAGTGTTTTTATTAATGCCATTAATCTTTTGTTTGCAGTGTATACCACTACTCAACTAACTGAATATAACATGGCAAAGATGAATTCACATTTATATATTGATTCAGAGATTTATAGCATTTTGAAAAAAAAATCTTGTCACAGATTTATTGCATTTTGAGGAAAAATAACCAGTTTTTATAATAAATCTTTGAATATCAAATGATGGATTTGAATTTTTAATGTTATTTAAACCTAAAGATGCTATGTGAAAGTTTGTAACAGAAACTAGTGTTTTTCATCTTTTCACTTTCTAGGTATAGAAAACACGTTTTTACCCAAATTAGTCAAAATGGATTTATTGCGTTTTGAAACCAAACTCTTCATATTTATCTCTAAATAATAGCAGCATTTTAAACACAGTCCGAAACCGACCTGAACCCTTATAATTTTCCTCCGATCAGGTATTTTATCCTTCATTATCTCTCAGTGCTTTGTTTTCCAGACTTTCAGAACTGATTTATTTTGTCATATTGGGTCAGGGTGGACACTCATTACATCACGCAAGTTGTAAAAGTAAACCTATGTCCTCCCTCCATCGGCCACCATTACAAGAAATTGATGGTCATTTTTAAGGTGATGACTGGCATGCTTTCACAAGCACTTGTAAAGGAGAGTTTGATAAGTGGGGGTTTCACATTTTGTCCTATGTCTTAATAAACTGAATGGCGCAATGTGAGTAAAGAGCATTCTTTTGGAGGAGTGACCCTCAGCTCCCTGACATGAAATATTGATCAGGTCTGAAAAGTGAGGAAAGCAAAAGCCTGGTTTTGACATTCTAACTGTATGTAACATAAACATCAAGTCATGTAAATGAAAATAAAACAGAAATAACCATCATCGTCCTCAATCTCTCTGGAGGACAAATTAGACTACTAAAGATCTGAGCAAGCATGTCCTGACCAGTCCTGGTTAATCACTGTCACTTTGGCAAAGCAGCAATTAGTAGTTTAGGGGTAAACGCGCTACACAACAATCGATTGCAATTAAAGACTCACTTATCAGGACCACAGACCGATCACATCAGGAAAACAACCTCAACCGTGGCCTGAAGTGTTTGAAGTTAAATGATTCAAGAGGCATTATGTGCATGGCAATAATGCAAGTATGGGCACAGGCAGCTAAGATAAAATAAACTGTAGATCTGCATTTATAGTCTAAAGTAACTACCTGCGGGTCTTCAAAAATGCAGAAACTCTTGTTGTTTCAACTCATTGTTAAATTAACCAAAACCCAGCACAGGCTATTTATAACCCAACATGTGTTCTGTCCAATATTTAGACAGCATTGGGTTAAAAGCATTATGCAAATGCATAAATGTACTGTAATGAACCCTGCCATGGTAGCGAAAAACTGAACTGCCTTCCAAACGTGTGATGCAATTTAAGATATAAACGTATCGAACGTGTAAGAGAGACAAAAGCACGTCTGGTGTTCCCAGCAGTGAGCTGTGTCAGTCTGTCTGTGTGGTTTGCTCAAGCACTACTACGCTCATTAATTAGCTCCTTGGGGAGACTGGCTGGCTAACAGGAACAGAGGAGGAGGTGTTAGGCGAATTGGGGGATTGATGGAGGAGAAGAGAGTAGGAGGAGAGACATGGGCCCATTATCTGACTTGTCTGCGGTTGAGAGTGCCTGGCATGAGGTGACGTGCGCCCGGCCGCGAGCGCTGTTTTACACGTACGCTCAGATTGCGATGATTTTACAGAAGAAGTCATTCTATCCTTCACTAGACAGCTATGTCTAACAGACTCAAAGTCATCGTTAGAGCTGCTGAACTGTGTTTACACACAAATACTCCCGTTTGTGCACTGATATAAATTATGTATTTGTATCTCAGTTATTTATGTTTTCAAAACAAAGTAGTGCTCAAGAGGTGCCTTTCAGATACATTTGAAGATTTGTTTTCGCTCTTCAACCGCACTGAAGTTTTCAAACATTTCTCAAAAGTTATTGAAAGATCTTTAAACACTTAAATCTTGCGCATGAGTCACTTGTATCAGCCATACTGGCAGTTTATGCATTTTGTCGCATTCAAATTACACTTATAACAGTATAGTCAGAGGTGGGTAGTTACTTCGTTACATGTACTTGAGTACATTTTTTGTGTAACTAGTACTTTTAGAGTAAATTTAAGGATAGGTACTTTTTACTCTTACTCAAGTACATTTCTAGTGAAAAAACTGTACTTTTACTTCGCTACATTCGGCGGCGTTACTGCGCTACTTTCAAATGGTAATAATTAATGAATATATATATTTTTTAAACTTTATAGGGCGTGTTCGAAAGTTTCGCGAGACAGGCTGCTTCACCCTTTAGCGCGCGCAACCGCGCGTAGATGATAGGAGAAGCAGATGAGGGCGCGTGTGCGTTGTGCGAGATATCGGAGGCAGATCATGCATAGCGGCTTCAAGTTCGGTCTATGTTTTCACTCCAAGAGGTCAAAAAGAATAGTTTCATGATGCGATGCATGCTTTGTTCAATGAACGAGCTGACATCTCAGCTTACAGGAATTCAAGATCCAACCTGAAGTAAGTGTCACAGCATTGTCTATTTGAACACTATTAATAGTCATTTCACACACTGTCCGAGTTTTTTTGCCATATGCACTCTTGTGCAAGCGATGACAAACCCTAGTTTAAGTTAAACCATACAAACAGCACGTTCATCTGCACATTTCCGTATAATTTCCCCACAACTAAACAAACTGAACAGCAAAATGTAAGGACGTCTTGCATTTATACACAAATCCGGACACCTCACTAATGTGTAGAAAATACATTCAAATAAAAACGGGATTGTATTTTATTTAAATCCTTCCTAGAGAATGAATGAATAAAAATAAAAGAATAAAGTTTGATTTTAAAGAAACATGTATATTATATATTATACTAAATGTAGAGTTGATTTGCACAAACAGATAAGTTCCATATGAAATTCTAAAATGATAATTTTTATTAAGCTCGTGTTAATGTTCAGTAATTGCACTTTAATGGCAATGAAAATAACCTATTCATATAAAAACATGATAACAAACAGACACACACATTCTTTTTTGTTTACTGTTTGCATGTTTAAAGGCAGATGCTGACAAGTTTGTGTTGTGAACATGAAATTAAATACAGAGTTAACCGACAGAAAATATCTGTGTGTGTTTGAGATTTTTTCTCAAATGACACGTTATGTGATAATGTACCCATTGCAGGAATGAGATAGGCTGCTTTACTTGTATATAAGCAGAACAATGAGACTTTTAAGGAGAGGTTTTTGAAAACCATCCAAGTAGTCTGAAATTCAGTGCTTTTGTGCTACTTCTCTATCAGATCGGAAGTAACAAGTAACTAACTACTTGAGTAGTTTTTTCATCTAATACTTTTTTACTCTTACTCAAGTAAATAATTAGATTGATACTTTTACTTTTACTTGAGTACATTTTTGTATAAGTACTTGTACTTTTACTTGATTACAGATTTTGGGTACTCTACCCACCTCTGAGTATAGTATAACAAAACTTGGCTTTTGCATTTTTTGGGCTAAATATATCATCTCACTGCATCCCATAAGTATTTCAGTGTGATTGAAAAAATGAGTTTTTGGTAACAACCTGGATTAGTGTGAAAGTTGACCATTTAAAACTAGAAAGGTATTAAACCTATTAAAACTATTGAAAGGTACCAAGGGGACTTTTTCGGGCAGCGCGCAATATCATTGCGCCTGCTGCAGCCACGTTACGGCAGCAAAGTCCTTGATTATTACGCCAGAATGAGAGTATAGTTCCTAGCCATATCTGCCTAGAAAATCGCAACTTAAAATTTTTATGTTGGTCTTAGTTCACGATCTAACTACAGAAGAGTCCAGTTTTAAACAAGATAAATATTGAAACTCTTTGGTCATTTTTGAGCGCGATGCTAATGGTCTAATCAGATTCAATAGATTGTGCTAAGCTATGCTAAAAGTGGTACAGCCAGAACTGGAGATCGGCTGAATGGATTCCAAAACGGTAAAACTCAAATGGGTGATTCTCGCGAAAGTAGACTTATGAGGTCTAAGAGTATCAAAATAAGAAGCTCTCTTTTGCACATGATTTCAATGACATCATACAAACCAATTTTGTTGTTATTTCCACATTTAAGGGGAACATTTTCATTACCGCAATGTGTCCATGACTATATTTGGGTTCTTTGACATGGAAATATTTATAATTAAAAAATCAAAAAAATAAAAAGCTTTAGTGTAGTAACACTATAAACATTTACAGTACAGAAACATGTGGTATTTGGTGATCATTGGTAAATGTAGAGACAATAATAAGGAATATTAATGTGTTTACGAAAAATGTTCTCCTTCTCCGCAACAATTTTCAATCATTGTTTAAGCCCTCAATGAACTAATTTTTTTTTTTAAATTAGTCGGAAGGGACATAATTGACTGTGACACTCAAGATGGCTACCAGGTAAGCAGTTCTTATGTTTTCTCTCCAGATAAAAGTTTAAATTTTGTTTGTCATACACTCTAAAAAAACAAACGGTGCTATATAGCACCAAAACAATTGCTTTGGATCGTAACGATAGAAGAACCATTTTAGTGCCATATAGCACCGGTGAAGCACCAGTGAAGCACCAGTGAAGCACCAGTGAAGCACCAGTGTAGAACCATATAGGGGCCATATAGCACCACATATGGTTCTACATAGCACTATATGGTTCTACACAGGTGCTTCACTGGTGCTTCACTGGTGCTTCACTGGTGCTTCACCGGTGCTATATGGCACTAAAAATGGTTCTTCTATCGTTACGATCCAAAGCAACTGTTTTGGTGCTATATAGCACCGTTTGTTTTTTAGAGTGTAGTACCTAGACAACGTTGTAGTTCTCATTACCGAAACATGAGTTTGTAAATAAAGATAATTTTTGATAATAATAATCTAAAAAAAATTAAATAAATCTATAAGAAATATTTTTTAATCCTCTAAAAATAATGGTTATAGTAAGTTCAGACCTTAATCTTATAAGTGCAAAAAAAATTGGCTTCAAGGGCTTTTTAAAAAAATCTGATGCTGGACACCTTCTAAATCTGGATTTCGTGAGAAACTCTAGGGGAGCTGGAAAATGAGCATATTTTCAAAAAAAGTAGAGTGTCCCTTTAATGATCATGTGTATACCTTGGACAGGTCTCTGTAGTTGCTTGGCATGGTGAGGTCGAGCTCTTCACTGTCGTAGTTGGTGATGACCCAGGGGAACACAGGATACTGGTTTAGATCATTAAATGTACGACCTGAAACCCAAAGAGATTAAAGAGTCATATGAGATTTCCCTAAGGCGTATTACCATTATCATCACTATGATTTTAACCTTCAACGTCTTCATTGTAATCACATCACTTATCATCAGAGCAAGAGAAACTACAGTGATTAGGAAACACTATTTCTATACAGTAGTAAGCAAAAGCTAAGGAATGGGAATTACAGTGTCTTAAACTCTGACCAAAAATGATATGATTCCAGTAACAAATAATTTGTCTGTCCATGCTAAATGCAAACTATGGATTGACATGAGATAAATCAAAGCATGTTGAAAGATGTTTAGTGTATAGTTAATGACTTTCCGTTCAAAAAAATTTCACAACGGGTGGCACAATGCCACAGCGAGCGACTGACGAAATGTTATAATGCTCATTACGTATGGTTCGGACAAACACTAAATGTTTTACTTTAAGATGTTGTGCCTTGCACACTGTGTATATGTAGCCACTAGGTGGGTAGTCTATATGCTTCAATGTGATGCATGGTTTCGTTCATTCAATTTATACTTTTATACAGCCCTTTTTAAACAATTGTGTGTCGGTGAAATCCAGGCTAAAGGCTTAATCTAATAATGAGATTAATAGGCTGTTTACACCTGGCATTACACACCTGTAATACGTTTTGAGTTCATCCACTTTCGACCATATTCAGAGGTAGTCAAAAAACGCATTTGTGGTCTAGACGCCCATGTGGTCGAATGTGTTCGAGAAGTCACAAAAGACCGCCTACTTTCCAACTATTGATCTAATGTGATGTACCGAGCACAATGTTTTTACATAAGACATGATTTCTAGCACGACCACACAATGTTCAGCGGCTTTACAGAAAAGAGAACGGACAGTAGAGACATCAGAAAACACATACAAAAAGAAGAATAAAAGGTCATAAAAAATATGAAATTTTTCATTTTGCTTATGTGCCGGAAAGCAGAAATATGTCAAATGTTTCTTCACAGTATCAGTTGAGCCGGTGATTGGAAAATGCGTGATGATGGCTAGCATTCAAGTGTCAATAGTCTTACCAGAGATGGTGTTGAGGAACATGAGGTATTCAAAGTTGGAGATCTCTCGTCTCTGCCAGCGCTGGGTCATGTTAGAGGCCTTGTAGAGTTGTTTAGGGGTGGCAAGAGAGATCCGTCTGCCAATGAAAACAAACAGAATTTAGGAAGTCAAAGTGAAAGTGCCTCTGAGGTTTCATGTGCAATTTCAAACATTAAAGATTAAAAGAAAGGCATTTAAAATATGGCATTTCTATAAACAAGAATTTAATAAACATTTTAGAAATAAAAAGCCAGATATGTCGTTCTATGTGGCAAACACAGACAAGCAGAGTGATAACACTGTAACATTGCTGTTAAACTAAATATCAGCACTCTTAAAAAATAAATAATAGCTTGTCCAATCCGATTAACGAAAAAAAACTAACTGTTGT
Source organism: Paramisgurnus dabryanus (assembly GCF_030506205.2). Lineage (NCBI taxonomy): Eukaryota > Metazoa > Chordata > Actinopteri > Cypriniformes > Cobitidae > Paramisgurnus > Paramisgurnus dabryanus. Next base: position 43,543,688 of record NC_133340.1, on the reverse strand, counting down.
ATAATTCTGAATTAAACATACATCAAAATCTGTACAAAAACGCTGAAACACCCTCATGGGTAATGTGGGAACCTGTTAAATGAACACTCGCAGCGCAAGCAAATATGCGGACACTAAAACAAATGACCCTCCATCCAATTAAAACAAAGCGAAATTAGAGAATTCATCACTGTCACCCTGCGTGATTACAGTCATTAGGGCTCTCTGAAGTTTCCAATGCCCTTTGCCCCTCCTAACACAGAGGCAATGCCGGGGAAATGCCACACGAATGTTGTAGAAGGGCATTATTGATCTCACAGAGGGAAAGTTTTGTCTCTGATGGTCGGTACTGCAGTAATCACATTACACATTGTTTCACAGACACACAAAAACCTGATCACAGATACACATCAATAGCCCTGTGTGGAATAAATATCCACTATATTCAATCAGTCACACAGTTAAGTTAGTTATTTAAGTTCAATGAATGTTTTTAATAGAAATGATATAGAAGGATTTATGGTGGAATTTCACTTGTCTAGATCTTTGGCTGGAATACAACAGCAACAGACCTGAAGGTTGTGTGTGTGTGTTTCCTGTGCTTTCACTCTGCCCTGAAGGCTCGCCAGTCACCCCTGTATTTATTTCTCAGTCGGAAGAATAAATAAATGATGTGAATTGTGTTTGTGTGAAGGTAATTAGGCTGTATAACAGGCTCTCACACCCAACACAAGTGTGAATGAACAGGCTAAGCCTCTTGCAACATGACCTGTTTAAATTTTGAAGCAATAATTTGGTATGCGGTATACATACATACAAATTATGCATATGTTATTATGTGTAATATTCATAACTAATCTCTGATATACTATAGATTTTTAGTTCAAAAGCAATTTTCAAAAAGCAATGTATTCATTTGCAAATGCCCTGTTCGGATGTTTAGAATAAATGAAGAGTTTGGTTCCAAACTGCAATAAATCAATTTTGACTTATTTCGGTAAAAACGTGTTTTCTATACAAAGAATGAAAATGAAGATGAAAACCAATATTTTCTGTTACAAACTTTCACATAGCATTTTTAGGTTATAATAACATTAAAAATTCAAATCCATAATTTGATTTTCATAGATATATTATAAAAACTGATTATTTTTTACCACAAAATGCAATAAATCCATGACTTTTTTCCACAAATGCTATAAATCTATTGAATCAATATATAAATGTGCATTCATCTTTGCCATGTTATATTTATTTAGTTGACTAGTGGTATACATTGATAAAAAACATAAACATTAATGGCATTAATCAAAACACATACTTTGTCATATTAATAACACTGTCATCATTGCTGTTATTCTTGGGACGTCGTCGTTGTACTTTTTTGACAGCGATCAGCTGTCAATGTTTTGGTCCTGCTCGATTTTCGTTGACTTCGAGTAAAATAATGGAAAGTTTTTCATAAGAACCTTTCTGGGGTCAATGTGTTAGCATGACAGAAGGTCCTGAGTGCTCTCGCGTAAAATATTCGATTTTGATGGCTTACGTTTCTTCCCTGTCTCAGAAAACCACCACAGGTTTATCAATGCCATCAAAGTATTATTTTCTTTTTGTTTGTTTGTTGATCACAAAGTACAAAGTATGAGGAAAACTAGGATTCTGTGTGTATTCAACCCACCACCATTGTTGTTTACAATGCGTGGAATGGTGTCCTGTCATTTGTTGAGCAGATTTATTGCATTCTGCAGAGAAGGAGGTCTGGCGTTTATCGCGTTTTGGGAAAAAAGGGAGAAAAGAGAGAACAACACGATGGATATTAAGCCTGACTACGTCAGACTTTATACTTCCGCTAAATTTCATGAAGCTTCTGTACTAAGTCTGAGATAGCTCCCCTTATAACCGTTTTACTCCGGCATCAAGACAGCCATCCAATCAACAAACAGAGGGCGGGCTGAGAGCTGTGACGTAGACACTAAGCGCCGAATGTACGGTTGTAGTTTATAGTGGACATGGAGGCACAAGAAGAGTGTTTGTTAAACATTTTAAATGGAGATTATGTTGTTGCCCTACTCACGACAGGGAAAAGTTTATTACCAATCATCAGCGAGAAACTGTGTGCAGCACAGCTTGGCGTACACAATGATCGAGAAATAATGGAAGGGAATTTTATTGTTCACAGTTAATGGTGGAGGATGCGTGGGCAAACATTTTTTGGTTACGTTCCTGATTAACCAGAAAATAAGGTAGGAAGATTTAATTTACATATGGCTGTCTGGTGGAAGAGTTTGAGAGGAGAGAGGGGCGTTCCTCCGCTTAGACGTGAGTGGAAAGACACCATAAGGATAGTGTTCAACTAGCTCTGGCCGGATTTACTTTACACAATCTGCAAAAGTTGTTCACAGCCATTTGTTTTCACATCATACGTGTGTTTTACAGCAGAAATTTGATGCGGCTGAGCTGGCGTATAACGCACATCATAACCAAACGTTAGGTGATTGGCTTACGTTTAGACCAATGATTTTAAACTTCAGACAAGCACCTTCCACGAGAAGAAAAACGATTGTCAATTATGCCCAGCCAGACTCTGTCTATGAAGCGAAGCAAAATAGCAGAGGATGGTATCACCAGGCTAGGCGAATATCGGATTTTGCATAAAATTAAGAATTTACTTTTTAATACTGACTGGAACCAAACTCTTCAAATTATTATGCTTAATGCTAAATGATTAACATGCATGTTACAAAAACAAGAAACTTACTTATTTTTTAACAATGATTGAAACTGTTGGAAATACCTGGTCTGAGGAAGTCCAAGATTGGTACCAACTCCAACTCTGGGGAGACTGTGCACCACCTTCTTTACTATGGCTGCTTCTGGGAAGTTGAACATGACTGCCGCTGGAAGTAAAGAAAGATTAACTCATTTAAGTCAGTGCATGCAAATAGGTTTCTAAAGGATCCAAAATTAACACTTAATGCACTTAAAAAGTGGCATTTGCCAGTAAATACTGTAAAACATAAAATGGATACTAGCATTATTTGGTACTAGAAAATTTACTGCCCAGCATGGTTAATAAACCAATTGGATTCCACTGATAGAAGTGGCAATGAGAAAATCAAAGTTTTATTGTACTCACTCTTTAAAAATTTAAAGGATGTCTAAAAATCTAGGATATCTAAAGTATTTTTATTCCGAACTCTGTGTGAAAACACATGTGGAAAAATCCCTAACGTTAAGCCACCAAAACATAATAAATAAAAAATAAGCAATAAAATCACAATGCAATGTTTTTGCATCCTCCATGATGTTTAATGCAACTATCCCAAAACACAGAGAGAAAATCCTATATGATGACACAAAACGACCTGTGCTGTTTGTCACAAATATGCAAGAAATAATAAAAAACTAACATATTCCATTGCTCTCATATTTAAGTGAACTGTAAACACTAAATAGATTATTGGTCAGTTCTTACTTCTGTTTGCCATGAAGACCTCCAGCGCTGTGTTCTGGAGCAGATAACGGCGAGAGAAAACCGCTCTGATCTCTGTGAACAGCCATTTCCCATGCAGACCATCTGTGTAGGCCAGTATCTATACAAGAGAAACACACAAACGCGACTGAGCAGAGAGAAACACGTAAATAAAGACGCGTGAGTGAAAATACAAGAAATAACAGCTGGGGAAAGGGAGGCTTCAGTTCATTTATCACCCACAGCTCCAGCTCAGGGTCACAGAGCAGGATTAATGTGTATTATTGATCAGCGCTCATGAAAAAGAGATTCTTTTAGCGTTAAAATGAGCCCCATTCACACGCACATTGAAGATGGTGCAGGAGGGCAACAGTTCACTAAAAGGTGATCAGTAGCAAGAGAACTGGAGATCTATCAATATTTGTCCTTCAAACTCGTGTAAGCAAGACGTGGTTGTACCATGTGCTGCAAATAAGAGATTCACATAAGCCTAAATCAAGACTTAAATGACAGGGAACAAGTTCAAATGTGTGTGTCTGCATTTTTAATTTTTGTTTTAAATAAAGGTCTTTTGACATATAGGACAGGGTTTAGATTAAGCCAGTAGTTTTTACAAACATATCTTGCAAAAAAAATTACTGGTGTGCATTTTTGAGACAAAACAATGTCACTGATCTATTTTAAGATATGTCAGTGCAAGCGTGTTCAGTTAAGACAGTCCAATCATTCGTTTTAGTCATGGACTAGACTTAAGTCCTGTCCGGGAAACCACCCCTTTATTTCCTATTAATTCCATATGAATTAACTCATTATAACAAAACAAACTGTAGTTACAAAACAACAATTACATAACTTACGGTAGCTTGCTCACATTTTGCATTCATCCCCGCATTCATCCGTTACTATGATTTTTGGGTTTTTTATGTTTCTTAAAGGGATAGTTTGGCCAAAAATGATATTAAACCCATGATTTACTCACCCCCAAGCTGTCCGAAGCATATGTCCGTCATTTTTCAGACAAACATATTTTCAGTTATTTTATAAAATGTTTTAGATCTTTCAGTTAATCAAATGTAAAGTTATGGGGTCCACGTCCTTCAAGTCCAAAAAATGTAATCCATCATTCACAAAATAAATCCAAACGGCTCCACCATGATAAACAAAGGTCTTCTGAGGGTAATCCGCGCAGTGCTGTTGTAGTAGAATATCCAAATTTAAAACTTTATAAATGAAAATAACTAGCTTCTGGTAACGCCGCCGTTTTAGTGGCGTTCGTATTCAAGATGAGATTGTACGCAGTTTATAGAGGGTTCTTTGCTGCTGCCCTGTGCCCCCGCCCTCCGAATTTGTCATAGGTCACTAAGAAAAAAGTGCGTACACTACGCTAATACTCTCTCCTGAATACAGAGGAGTCTAAGATGGTGGCGTTACCGGAAGCTAGTTATTTTCGTTTATAAAGTTTTAAATTGGAATATTTCTACAACAAACGGTGCGGATAACCCTCAGATGGCCTTTGTTTATCATCGTGGAGCCGTTTGGATTTATTTTGTTAAGGATGGATGAAAATGTTGTGGACTTGAAGGACGTGGACCCCATAACTTTGCATTTGATTAACGATAAGATCTAATACATTTTACAGCTTTGGGGTGGGTAAATAATGGGTTTTATATCATTTTTGGCCGAACTATCCCTTTTAAATGGTTTCGAACAGCTTTTAAGTAGCTCAAATCAAATTTATTTTCACTTCCTAAGGTTGATGATCAAGCACAAGAATCATTTCACATTTGCACAGATGTGCCAAACATTTTAATGCCATCTTTAGCCTCTACTTATCTCTTCTGCTTTCCCCCTATGCTCCCTTTATTTTCTCTCGTCTCTAATTTAGCCTAATTACTGAGTGCTTGTCAGTTATCAAGAGATGACCAAGAGACCGCCACACCTGATCAGAGGAGGCTCTGATTGAGGTGGATAAGCACCCGACTTAATCAGACATTTGGGTCTTCCAGTATCAAGGCTATAGCGGTGAAACTTGCTCATTAACAGAAGACAGAAACAAAGAGAACCAGACAGAGCGAAAGACTACGGCAGCTGGCTGTGTTGTGAAAGTGATGTCACTGCTCCTGTCTGCTCCGCGGACTCACTTCAAAGTCTCCAGAGTTCAATTAAATGTGGATTAGGGCCGTTTCAGCGCCCCGGTAAGCCTGCCGTTCGCAAACGAAAAAAAGAGGCATGCGAGACGGTCCGCTCTACAATTCATCTTCCTCATCTCCCTTCTGTCAAGCTGTTGGTATGGAAACCACGGCATTAACGTGATATCTGACGTTTTACCTAACCGAGGTATCATCGCAAATCCATCTCTGCTTGTGGATGGGACGGAAATGCAAAGTCCTCTGGCCCATGTGGAGGAACTTTATCTGAAGGATCTGTCTGTTTACATTGCGTATTACAAGCAGCTGCCGTTGAACGGTAATGAAATTAACCCCATGTAAGCGGTGTTAATGCAGTGAGACTCCTACACTTCCTCACACCCACACCACTCAACACAACGTGACAATATAAGACAGACTCTACAATCAGATCATTACCAGCCATTCGAAATTCAATTTCAATATATATTCTGTTAGACCTGCTTTACGTGCCACTTATGAGTTAGGATGCAAGTAGGGTGTTTTCCAAATCCCTATCTGCAGGGAAGTCACTTTTTTATATAATTAAAATTTTATGACAGACATAATAGTTTGACTACCAGTGCTCTCCTGCCTTAGCAAACCCAACTAAACAAATGTATCATTCTGTACAAAGACGACACCGGAGAAAATGTAGTGCACCGCTCAATCCCTCGAGATGACAGAAAACTGAAAGGGCTGTCTGGAGATGAACTTCAACATTAATGCATCAAATCTGCTGACTAAAAAGATGACCTTTAACCTGTGGTTCATTCCATCTTTATAGCAGAACTTCTTCAATAGTTTTCACTTTATCTTGCTCCTGTCTGTTCAAACCCTCAGGATTAAACAGATGGCTTGACATGCTGTAAAAGGATAAGACCATCCGTCGTGTGTAATATCTTATTTTGTGATCATGTACCTTGCTATACAAGCTCCTAGAAACCACAACACATTTCCTGTGTGTGTATACTTGACAGATAAACATCCTAGTAACCACCAAGCAATTGCTTATTTACCACCCAGTACAGCAAACAAAGCAGGATGGAAAATACTCAAAATAATCACAGTGATATCATGGCATCAAATCTTTGGGAAATGTATAAATCTATAAATGGAAAGTTATTGCAGAACATACTGTAGTTGGAAATTTGTGAATAAATTAAATATTAATTTACTGATTACTTATTTTTATTTGTTTACTTACTGTATTATTTATCAGGTAAACACCATTGTTCTTTCTTCAAACATAATTGTGAAAAAACAACACTTAAATCTGTTTTCTGAGGAACAGTTGGCGGATATAATCACATGTCTATTTAAAAGGCATTGTTTTATTCTTGTGCTCCTCCAAAACACCCCAAAGTTTAATTTCAAGGCCACGGCGCCCACACCAAACTGACAACAAAAGGTTGAAGCGGCGGCGCGAGAGCGCACCCAAGCCTGTGTCATTTCAAACCGCTCAACCTGTTAGGAGCGAAAGGCAGCAAGTCATTTCTGAGTGCTGTCATTTGTCTCTGTCAGCCACTAAAACGAGTCTGAGATGAAGAGAGACACATCTCTCTAACACACACACACACTTGCAACACATTCTGTCCTCTGCCAAAGGACCCTGTGTGCACAAACGACACCCTCCAAGCGACACACACACCAGGGACCGCCGCTCGAGAGCATGTGCTCTGTCTCTGACAGAACTGAATGAAATCTAATTGAAAATACCCCCCACCCCATGCCAAAAAAGAGAGGGGGTTTAGAGGGAGAGAAAAAGGCGAAAGATAGCAAGTGTGAGACGGAACGCGAGTGAACTATCCAGCTCGCTCTCAGAAAGATAAATGAGTCTCTGAATAGCAGTCTCTGTTGGGGAAAGTGTACTGTTGTGTTTGAGGGGTGATAAGAGCTCTCGCGCCCAGGAAAAGGAAACGTCTCTCCCGCCACTGATAGAATCGCTGTCCTCGCTTAAAAAATGTGTTATAAACGAGCATTATAACGCTCAATTTGAAGCCTGGCAAACCAATGGCATGAAACATTATGGAGAGAGAGAGAGAGAGAGAGAGAGAGCGAGAGAGAGACTCTCTAACTTGAAAAGCTTGCTGTTTAATGTGCCCATGCATCTGTGGAGCAAAATGAGGTGATTGAAGTTCAATTTGTATGCTGTTATTAAGTGTTTCCGCCTGGCTGAGTGTGTTAAAGATTGCGTGTGGGACATTTATTATTACCTTTTGGTCAAATGAAGTGGCCTGGGCGATAAGGTGATGAAATTAATGAGGAGGAGGAAGTGGGTGATCCATCAAGATCAACACCCGGAGCAGTGCGCACAGAGACGCAATATTGGAAAACTTGATAGAATTCATAGGAATAAAAGGGAGGAGTTATTGGAGAGAGACTGTGGTTTCGAATGCATCTGGTCATGTAAATAACAAGCCAAAACACACACACAACATCAAAGCATTACTTGCAGCATGAAACGCAACCAAATTCTGAGAGAAAACCCACATTCATGTGATGATTTTGTGTGACTTTACTTCACTTGCGTGTATTTTTCTTGTTATGAAAGTAATTATATTTTGGTGTAAAATGTGAAATGTCTATGACATCAGCTGTAGAGGATATAGAGCTGCGGTTTAAAAATAATAGAACATGCATTGTGCTTTCTAAGACGACATACTGTATGTGCGTGACTCTGCCATTCCCATCAATTACAGTTACAGACTAACCACAGTCTAACCACCTTAACAAACTTGGAGAAGAGACCAGAAGCAATTTAACATGTTAACAAAAAACAAACAACCCACAAACAGGCTAGAGTGATATATGTATAATTAACAAATGCTAAGTATACAGTACTGTGCAAAACTCTTTACATGAAATTAGATGCTACACAAAATTATAGCTTTTTTAAAGGGTATTTACACCCTTTGCTTTAGAATAAATCTAATATTTGTTAAAAATGTCCTTTTGATACACTTTGAGATCAGTAATCAAGGAGAAATTATTATAAGCCACACTGTAATCGGATCCCACTACCATCAAGTTAAAAAAACATTTTTTAACTTTTGCACAGAACAGCTGTACCCGTAAAAAATGATTGTGTGATTTTGTTTTAAGAATTTTAATGCATATGCAACACCCCACAAAGACTCTTTGCTTACACCGCTCACACACATGCTACATGTCATCTTTAATCAGTAAATGAGTTTATCACTTTAATAAAGGAAAGGGGAGAATTTTTTGGCTCCAACTAAAAAGTTTTATCATGGATATGAGCTTCCACTATTAGGAAAAACTTGGAATGTTCCAGGATTACATCTTTGTAATTGCACGGCTTGAGTCATTTAAACTATACAAAAGTGTACTATACTACGAATGTGTGTTTCAATTATCTACAGCAGTGGTTTTCAACTCCAGTCCTCGGTCCCCCCTCCCAGAACATTTTAGATGTCTCCATATATAAAACACCTGATTCAGTTCATCAGCTTGTTAGTGTGTTAATTAAGGAACGTTTCAAACATATGCTGAGTCCCAATTCGCATACTATCCGTCCTAAATAGTATTCAAAACTAGAATTAGTACGTCCCAAATCATAGTATGTTGAAATGAGTATCCCAAAGATACCCGGATGGTCTACTATTTCCGGTTAGAATTCGAAGTGCAGATCAATGCACACTCTAACTGCTAATATTGCCCACAACCCATTGCGTGCGGGAGGGAGGAGCTTAACCACACTGATCCTCTTGCTTATTTGTAGTAATACTGTGGCTGTAGAAATTTTAACTTTATTAGTCCAGCGAAAGAAACATGGTTACTACACTTTTACTGTAGTAAAAGCATGGTTCATTTTCATCTGGGTATTTTTGAGTTATATGTAAGTATTAAATACATAAAAAAAGTTATACTATAAATTTTTTAATATTTGGACTTTAAAATAAGTAGCTTTTGTTACACACATTGCACATGAACGTCAGAACCAGCCGCCTCACAAACGACTTGCGTTTGGTTTTAATGACGCTCTGCTTCACTCCTCAACTTGGTAGAACACATTGTAAAATGTATTGTGGAAAAAAACGATGAGAAATAAAGATGGGAATAGTAAATAAAATTATATTTGACATAAGTTATAAAAATGAATGAAATATTTTTTAACAGTACTAGGCAACCACGTTTTCGTTCACGTTGCACGACGTCATCGAAGTACGTCCCAGAACGTGCATACTCTTTTGCTACACACTCAAAAGTATGTACATTTTCCTCACAAAAACAGTACATACTTTTAGGTCGTAGTATAAGTAGGCGAATTGGGACACAGCAATTCTGTCAGGAGCCGGATGAGTGGATTCAGGTGTTTCATATAGACGGTTTCATCTGATGCACGTGATACACGTCTGGATCCGAACCTTACTTCCGGTTTCGTTTTGACTAGTTGCTAAACTGATCTCTTGAACAAATGCCTCGTCGAAAATAACACATGTTTTTGTTTCCTAGGTAATCTATGTGTTGTTTTTTTGCTTGTTATATAAATAAACTACGTTTAAAGTACTTTGTTGTTATGTATTATTAGCGGAGTTTACCGGAAGTTACGTGCGGACCGCGACAGCCGCTTGTTTATGTTATTATTGCTGAAACCGTCTATAAGGAGACATCTGAAATTTTATGGGAGGGGGGGGGCCGAGGAAACCACTGATCTACAGTATAACATCTAAGTGAACAATGATTTAATAGTAACAAAAATTCAATGTTTGCAAGTTGTTGGGTAAACAGGTGAACACAATAAAAACCACAATAGTAGCACTACACATTTACACAAATTCTTAATTAACAAAACAATAGTTTATAAATTCTGCATGTGACCTTACATTTTTCTGTTTCAGGAATAACTGCAGTTTTCATTGGGCACCAATGTGTGTTCAGTTAACTGCATCTTTTTTAGATAATGGCAGAAATGGTTCAATAGTTAATGAAAAAAATTCACTGAAAGCTAGTACTAGTCTCCTCTGGAGCCAATTAGACTGGATGTGTTCAATTTGATCAAGAACAGATTCCAAAAAATCAAAAACAAATATATAAACAAAAATAATAACTTCAATCAACTTACACATGCCCTATTGATTTAATCCTAAATGATTGGAAAAGCCCCCTTTAATCCCTTTTAAAAGAGTGAGAGCATATTAAGGTAGGTGGCACACGATTAGAGAATACAAGAATGTGCCCCTATGGTGAGAGTTGAGAATCATGGGATCGTACAAGCACATGATCCTTTAAAGTACAAGACGATGTGAAATCATAAGCGATGGAATAGCATAAAGCTGATTGTTCTTACAGCTGATTGTATACCGTTGGCCGAACGGTATACAGCACACTCAACAAATATGAAATCAAATTAGTGAGATTAATATTCTGTCATATAGTAATAAAATGTATGGGTTACCCTTTATTTTTATGATCCTCTTTGGACATTCTGTTGACTATAAGTAATGCTGCACCTACAAAGTCAATAAACTCTCATTACAGTATTAGTAGGAGTAGGGTTTAAGGTAAGTTAGTAGTTACTGTAGAGTAGGCAGAATGTAAGGGTTAGCAAAATAGTCATGCATAGTCTAGGGATGGACCCAAAAATCGGCTGATAAAGTTTGCTATGATTCTCAATGAATTACGGTGAAATGTCGCTACATCCAAAAGCCAGAGGGCGCTCTTGTGCAGAAACTCAATATGGACCTCAAATGAAGAACCATTTAGTCACACATCTCCAGGAAATGGCTTAAGCATATATTTATATTGCTGTTTTTCAAACCTTTTCAGGTATTTTCATAATACAATATTTGTATAATGATTAAATGTTTGACGAGTGTTGCTTTTTTAAATGCATATTATAAACAAATCAAACTAAAGGAGGTCGCACACTGAAGAGAAGCGCTAGGACAACTTACTGGTCTTGTACACACTACAAACTTTCGGGAGTGACAACCGCATTAAAATGCGGGAGTGAATCCCCTAAATGTTCGTTTCATGTCTGTACGGAACAAGACTCACTCCCGAAAATGCGATGATTGACACAGAGATAACCATAGCAACGTTCTGCCATCTCGCGTGCTTATCACAGATTTGACCAAAATAATAACAGCATTGTGTTTTGCAATAAACCTCCATCTTGGCGTTGTGTATTTTATGCTTTTGTGAGGCTGCTTCACAGCACGGAGCGCGCGGTCTTGCAGTGTTGCCAGGTCCTCGTCTTTTTTGTACGTAAATACCGTTTTGGTGCTTAACCGTTTATAGCTTTTGGCTCATGAAGCGATCAAGTTTTTGATGTTAATAAAGCGTGAAGAGGCCGGTCCCAATATTTTGATCTTTGAGGTAAAGCATTTAGATTTATTTCGGTTTATTATTGGATTCTTCTTGTTCGCTGTTTTTTTTAGTGCAAGATCTGGCAACACTAATCAGCAAACGCTTGTGCCTCTGTCATTTTCTGAACCGCGCATACAGAAGACTTTTTCGCCTTCTAAGCATTTATTTTTTTCAGAAGAGAGACCTGTCCTGTTTATGATGCACGTTTAAACACTTGATTAACTACTAGTTGTTCAGTTCGGTTATGTACACACTGTGCAGAGTTTCTGTAAATGCGGTTGTCACTACCTGCATTTTGCAGGAGTTAATTTGGTTGTGGAATTCGGTTGTCAGTACCGTAAATTACTGAACTGTGTGTGTACAGAACAGGATTAAGCATTAAAAGGTGAAGTGACAACCGAATTAATATGCAGTGTGTACGGGACCACTGTGAGTTCACACCACCCCGGTGAGAGCGTCAAAAAAAGCTCTGGCTGCCCTTTCAACGACATTATAGAAAAAGTGTAGTGGACGCACTGACACTCTAATGCATTATCTGGAATCTTCAATTGAAGGTTTTCGCCTTGCGATTGGTTGCCGCCAAATGTTTCAGCCCTCTGATTGCTTTCCGCAGAAACGCTTATGCCATACATGACGCTCCGTTCTGGTGATCGCCGAAGCTCCCTGCCGGCTATCGTTAAAAATTAATGACTCCCGGCCACATTGACACTTTCGCCGGTGGCGGTGTGAACGCACAGTTGAGGATATCGTAAACCGGACATACGCATTAAATAGCGCAAGCTTAGTCAGATAGCGTCTATTTTCAAAATGCAAAATATACGTTAGCAGCCAATGTTAATAGCTAATGATTTGAGACAAATATGATGTTATTTAAAGGTGACATAGAATGATTGAACGAGTATTTATCCTTGTTCTGTGATGTGACATGTAGACAAAAATTTTTTTGTTTGGGTCCGTAATGCCTTATTAGGGTTGGGGATTTTAAACAAGTGGTTTTGCACCTATTTGGCTCCCCCTACTGGCTTAACTTGCAATCTCATTACTGATTGGCTGACTTTGCTGCCACTCAAAAAATGTAGCCAATTATTTTAAAGTGGAGGGGCAGTGACATGCCTGTGATGTCATAAGCATCAGTGTTTCAGACTGGGCCGTTTTCTGGCTGACATTTCTAAGAGAGGAATTTCTATGAGACTGAGATGTTTAGCATGTCTAGCACTTTTTGTATGTTCGTGAATGCGGGTAGAGTACCATTATTCAACAAATACAAGGTAAAAATGGTTTTTCATTCTCTGTCCCCTTTAATGTTAAACTATGTGAGTGGCGAGACAGGGATGTGAGCAGCATCCAGAGTCACAGCGGACAGCCGCTGTCAGGTGCCACTGGTGTGCGTACATTCATAGAAAATGTGTTCTTTTTTTAGATTCATGGCGCGGCGCTTCTCCTCCGTTGTGCAACCCCCTTAAAACAGTAATTTAAGATTGATAAGGACTTACTGATAAAAAGTCGTAGTACATGAAATAGCTGTGAATAATATCAGCTGTGCAATTCAGAATAAATATCGCCAGGTATTATTAGTGTATATCACCATTTATCGTCCTATCTCTAGCGTTACCAGATATTATGCAAACAGTTAAGACAGTTAGTTGTTGCCATATTGTAACCCTATTACACATGAATCCAAAGTGACATTAAAAGCTGATTAAAATGTCCTGTCCATGTAAGAACAGTAAACAGCTCAGCAAATACATACATATTATATATGTGGTAGCCAAAGTGTTTTAATCTTTAAGTGTTCAGGCTGAATGTGTTCCAATGGGGATTAGGACTGCCTTTGTTCCACACCAATCTGTTTGCCAACAGGTTTGCCTTTTAACTTGTTAAGAGAGAAAGACGGAGTGAGAGAGAGAGAGCGAGAGAGGCGAAATCTTGTGTGGATTTACAAAAATGTCAAGAGCTATGGGGTTAATTGGAGAAGAAGTGAAGCCTTTAGTACACTTACTCATTAAACATTTGGCCTTTATGTAAAGGCTAGTGGGGGGCAGTAAGGTAAGAGTTAACACTAATAGTTTAAATGGTCAAATGAGGGTGTTTTCTGCCCATAAAATATAGTAGAGTTTTTCCCAAGGTGTAAAAGCTAAATTGCTTCAAACATGCCAATTTAAGTACGCATTAAATGACATCAATGGTGCATTAGGTTCAAGTAAATAACTGTTACAGCTAAAATATAAAGTCGGTTTTGGAATTTCATCAAAGTTGGTAATTTAGGATTACTTCTTGAAACAAGAAGGCCAACTATCAGAGATTTACCATTAAATTATACAAATAGATGAAAAAGTAGATGATTTTGGAGGAAACTGGGATGGAAATGCATCAAGAGAAGCATCAAGAGAAGCATCTGATCTCTTCTGACTGACATCCATTCAAAGACTTTCCCCATCCTAAGAGATTTAAAGCTCTTTAACCCCAGGGCAAAGAAGGGCAGTCAGGCTCACTGAGGAGCAGGACGAAAGAAAGACAGAATAAAGGTGACATAAGTAAGAAGAAGAGAAGCATGAAATCTGGCAGACATTCACAAATTGACTGTTTTGCTTCAAGGGCCGATGTGGTTCTGAAGACCAGAGCAACTAGTGAGATGGAACGGTTATGCCGAAGAGCTCTTCATAACAGGGCACCATTAGCGAGTCTAATTAGTCACATTTATGGAACATTCCCCAAGTAACAATTCCAAAAATTGTGCGAGAAAAGAGCGCTCCTTCAAATTCTGTGCATGTGAACGCAAACTCTGAAAGCGTCTCGGACTCCCACCATCCCAAACACCTCTGAGGAGCATGAAGAAAATCATGTCGACAGCTTTTCCCGTGTTCACTCCTTCCATGGATCCCAAAGCATTCATACGAAGGAGAAGCGGTTGGGTCGGGTTTAGATCTCATCCCACTGCCCTCCACTTTCACTCCAGTCCACTGTCACGCTGTTCCATGCTGTGTCTATGGCAGGACGACAGAGAAGTGAAGTCCCCCTAATCCTCGTATTGTTCTGGGACTAATTGGATTAGGAGGAGGAAGGTGGGGTACGGGGTAAAAAATGTGAGCCCTCTTTTAGGCTGCCTAAAGGGGGACTTTAGTTTTTTCATGGTCTGAAAAGGAGGAAGCCTCCAGGGATTTAAGGGATTGAAAGGTGCCAGAAGCTGGATAATGTTTTTTATTACTGTGTATTTAAGCAGGTAAACAGGGAAGGCCATCGTGGGGGAAACGTATAGGCAGGGGTTAATGCTGGGGTAGGTGATACCTAATTATCTGTAAATAAATTGCTCATTTGTGTTATTCGTTCATGTAGCTCAAATGGTAGAGCGTTGCAAAGGTCATGTTTTTTGATTCCCAGATAGGCGCATGCTCATAAGGATTAAATGCGTACTTTGAGTGCATGGAAGCAATTACGTGAACTTTCTTGTGCACAAGCACACAAGATGACAGCAGCATTGGTTGCCCTATACTGTGTACTTAGCAAAAGCATGAGTAATAGAAAATAATCTAGAAAGCGAGTTACCAAGAAGCCTACTAGCTTATTTGACCTTTGACTTGAACATCCAAGTGCCATGTTTTTGTTACAGAACAACGTAATTCAAACACGTTTACACTGCTGGTAAAGTGGATGAGATGATGCTTGATCGAACCGTCACCTAAAAAAAATCTGTCACAGACGACTGGACCTACCAGGTCCCCACAGAGACGCCATTTGAACCAGACAGGATGCATCATTAACCAACATCTAAGTGCACTGGATCTTAACAAAAAAGAAACCAAATCTATACAAGAAACCAAATCTATAGTACTTAAAGAGTGATTTACTGCAATCATCGGCAGCTATACCCTCGTTCGAAAGCATTACAAACAAGCAGCTGAAAATAAGGGAAAAACCAAATCATCCTATTCACAAACTTTGGCGCCAGGACAGGACAGAGGTGCAAGTCTAATCTCAGACAAACACATTCACCCTGGCATCCATAAAGAGTCTCATCCATCTGGCTAGCAGCATATGCGAAGACGTGCGTCAGTGACCGCTCTGCTGAGTAAATGATGGAGAGTAGATCAATCAGGCGACTGGGAGGCCCCAAACCTTCACCCTGTCTGCAGAGGAAGATGGAGCAGCTAGACTCAGGTGCAGGAAACCCACCTTCCTTCTGGGAAAGCGGGGGGACTGATAATAGGCTTCTATTATATTGTATGGTCTGTATACTCTATAGGTGCATGTGGTTTAAACTGGGTGAGTTCATTTAAGCATTTCTTTATAAGTAAATTTATTTGTAAGTAAAAGTCTCGACTTTTGCCAACTAGCTAATACAACAAAAGCTTATTTGATGTCTTTATTTGATAGTCAGTTTTGGATCAAAGGAATATTCTGTAAGATATGAAGAGTTTGGTTCCAAAACGCAATAAACGCCATTTTGGAAAAAAATGAGTTACTGCCAAAATCAGTATTATATCAGGTCAGTAGTTAAAAGTAAATAATTAATTTTACGCAAAATCCAATACCCGCCGTGATATTCTGTCATCTTTTCTCCCATTTTTCCCAAAATGCGACAAACGCCACTCCTTCTTTTTTACAGAACGCAATAAATCCATTCCTGATATTACAGCGGACCATTCACGCAATGTAAACAAACATGGCGGCGCGCTGAGTACACGGAATCCTAATTTTTCCTCATCTACTTTGTACTTCGTAATCAACAAACAAAACAAAATAATACTTTAATAGCATTGCTAAACCTGTGATGGTTTTCTGTGACGGGAAAGAAACGTAAGCCATCAACATCTAATAATTTCCGCGAGAGGCACTCGGCTGCTTGTTCTCCAGACAGCATCAAGCTTCTCATGCTAAAACATTGACCCCAGAGGATCTTATGAAAAACTTTACATTATTTTACTCAAAGTCAACGAAAATCGAGCGGGACCAAAACATTTTACAGCTGATCGCTGTGAAAATGTAAAGAGACGACGTCAAATATAACCGCAGCAATGTGTTCTTAATATAACAAAGTAAGTGTTTTGGTTAATGCCATTAATGTTTATTTTTTAATCATTGTATACCACTAGTCAACTAAATAAATATAAAATGGTAAAGATGAATGCACATTTATACATTGATTTAATAGATTTATAGCATTTTGAAATAAAAAACTGTCATGGATTTATTGCATTTTGTGGAAAAAATAATTAGTTTTTATAATAAATCTTTGAAAATCAAGTTATGGATTTGAATTTCTTATGTTTTTATAACCTAAAGATGCTATGTGAAAGTTTGTAACAGAAAATAGTGGTTTTCATCTTGTCACTTTCTTGGTATAGAAAACACGTTTTTACCGAAATTTGTCAAAATGGATTTATTGCGTTTTGGAACCAAACTCTTCATATATATTCATTATGATTCCACATAGCTAACCAAAAATGTAAGTAACTTGGCAAACTTTTTCATACATTTAAGATAAATGAGGACTGGGTCAGGCAAGTAAGATTCTTTTGTAAAATTACAAGAAATCATCATAAGTACCATTGAAGTGATCATCTGGAATTGTGAGTTATATTAATCAGGGTTCCCACACCTTAGTTAACTTCAAATTCAAGGACCTTTCAAGGAATTTCCAGGTCCAATACCCTCAAATTCAAGACTAAAGGTGGGGACACATTTCAAGTGAGAGCAAGGTTACATCCTGTTACCTTTTAAGATGCAGTTACAGTTCCCTTTCGAGGGAACTTGTGCTGCGTCACTGCGGTGACACTTTGGGGACGCTTCCAGGGGTAAGTGCGTCTGAATGTGTATATCAAATTTAACCAATGGTGAGGCTTAACGACAAAGACAGGGTGACGCGGAAGCCAGGAATTATATCGCTATCGGAAATATTGCCAAAGACTGTGTTACAGGGACGCAGGAAGTATGGCAAAGGAGACGCAGCGTCTCGTTCCCTTCTCAGGGAACAACAGTTACATACGTAACCCAAGATGTTTAAATGTATCAAACACAACCATCCAAAAAAGCATTTTGGTATGAATCAACATTCACATCCAGAATATATAAGCATTTAAAGCGAACAGTTTAGCACGTGTGCTTAAAAGGCTAGAAATTTTATATTATCCTACACTACACAGGGAATAACATGGATTTTTTTTCCAGAAAACTTCTGGCATAAAATGGATTTAAGCACTTTCAATGACCTGTATCTATGTATGTATATTTTCAAAAACTTCCCAGGGCCTTGAATTATTTCCCCTAGATTCACAAACTTTCAAGGATTTCAAGGACCCGTGGGGACCCTGATTAATTAAAGTATTTTAAGGTTATAAAATAGTTTTGTGTGCAGAATATGTCAAATTTGAATAGAACTTGAATAGAATTATATATGAATCATATGAACAAATCTTTAAAATATTTTTGTTAATATTTATGTAATTCAGTAAATTCAGTTTCCTTTTGTGCAGCACTTTGTTCGAACTTGATGTTATTAAATATGCTATACAATGAAACTAAATGTAAACTTGCTTACAAAATAAGCTTTAGATTCATGAACTAACAATTTGTTTCACAATTCCAGTAAAGAACAAACAATTTTATCAGCTCCAGGCTTGCATCTACTTCCACTATTAAAAAAGGACTGGGATATTCTTCAAGAATCACTTTTTGTATTCTACAGAAATATTATTATACTGTCTATTTACCTTGAAATACTGCATTAACTAAAGAGAAAATGCCTTTCACAGACTACAGTATCTCCTGCAGGGTCACAGACAGAGACATTCCATCAGCGTGAAGCTTCTGATCCTGACCTTCACCAGTAGCTCTATGATAGCACAATACATCTCTCTGAAACATCTCTTTAGAATGATGTCCATCCCAGATCATAAAAGTGCCATCATGAACAGAAGGCCACAATAGAAACAGACAATAAATTCACTGAAAGATGCAAGTTGGAAACATGAGGGCAGCTCTCCTTGACTTTGGGTTTCTTCTGTCACAAATCTGTTTCTTCCCTGCATTCGGCCTTCAATTATGCTGTATCAGCAGAGACGATCAGTGACCTGCTTCATACAGGATGACTTCATTGCAGGAGAAACCTCAATAAGGAGGAGAGGCATGAGTGCCACTGATGTGCTCAGGAAGGGACGGAAGAGCAGCATTTGTTCACTTCATCTAGTGATGTGTTTGTACTTAGCCTAAACTTGACTTTTAATCAAACTTAAGCATTATGCAAAGCACATCTAGAGTGTATAATCTTTCTCATGAGTTTACTGTAGATCATGTCATCTTAAACTCAAGTGAACTGGTCAGTTTGCTAACAGACAATATTCACATGCCCAAAATATAATTTTCAAAAAATCAATGTATGATTATAATGTTTCTTTATCCAATGTTTTAAAAATGCCTGTTTCTGGTAATTTACAGGATTATTAAAAATTTCAATGGTGCATGTCTCAGACATTTGCACCCCATGGTATTAAAGGGGAAGAAAGTATATTTGGGACTTGGGAGAAGAGAGAGAAAGCGAGACAGAGACAGATCTCCCATCATTCAGACTCACTGTGCGACTCATCAATTCATCGATTCATCCAGGACGCAGTGTGTAAATGCTGAAGGATATGAGCAACAGTCACGGCTGCTCACCTCCGGCTCATTGATAATGACAGAGCTGCTATGGTTGGCCGTTAGCCTCGGCACAAACTATTTACGCCTAACTGCAAAATCAATAAAATCCTCAGATGCACGGACACTTATCAGCAGCAGTCGAAGGTTGTCCATGGCAACGTGAATGAGGAGGGTGCGAGGGTGGAGCGATGAGCCACTTCAAGATGTTTGCAGGACAGGCCTAACAATACTTTCTCTGAGAAGCATCCCTCCCACATTCCCTCCTCTCCTCCTATCCAATTAGGTGTGAACAGAGCTTGTCCTTCAGAAGACACTTGACCGACTGAGGTAAACAGTGAAACAAAGTTTAAAGTACCAAAAGTACCAAACATAATGTCACAACATGCATACCATATGTCAAAAAGGTTACAAATAATTAATATAAAGTATGCATTGTAAATAAAATAATCAAGTGAGTGTTAATACAGTAGCACCTTAAAGGATTTGGACTTTCGAAAAACTTGAAATTGATTGATTAAAAAAAAAAAAAATCTAACTATATAGCATCTAAGAAAAATGTCTTATAGCTTTACTTTTTAGAGCCATTTTTGTTAATGGTCCAAGGTGATTTTTAGTTTCCCTTGAACTCACACAGGTGTCATAGCAGAATTTTCAAAGGTGAGTATGACAAGGTGATCTCTACAGAAACATTTCAATACAAGGAATTAACGGGTAGTGTCTAATCTAAAAGAGAATCCTAAAACAGATCAAGTGCAGACGGTGAACGTGAGGGACACAGAGAGACACCCATCTGCTCCATGACCTCACCAGATCTCCCTGGCAGATGCGGAAAGCCTGCCAAGCAATTAGTACCACTAGTCGACTTGTTTGGGGCCGTCTCTAAGGGCCAAATGCAGCTGGGGCCAGATATGTTGGTGTGTGTGTAAAAAACTGTGTGCCTTTTTACGCCTGCTCTCTCTCAATCTCATTTCCATTGTCGGGTAGAAAAAGACTACGGGCGAAAAACATCTGTAACTGACATTCTCACCCTCTTATCATTGACATGAAAGAGCAATGCAAGCTAGATGAAAGAAAATATTGTGCAATTTTTTCTCTTTTCCTAAATGAGCCCAGAGGATACCTTAGATGCAAATCAGTAAATAAGTTCAGGGAAAAACAAACAACAAAAATAAGAGAAGCCCTGTCCCAATTTAATTAAATCGGCTATTAATTATACACCGTATGCGGTAAACATTGTCTTACAAACAGTTGGTGGAGCCACCTTAGCGTCCTTTCATGGTGCATTCACTTTTAAATGCGCAATCAAATAGAAAACTGCTTGCATAATTTTCTAACCATAGGTTTGATCTATATCTGAAAAATCAATTTTTTAATCCACAAGGGTCAGAGAGTCGCCATTCACTTTCAATGTTTTACAAAAATTCTAATTTTTCTTCTTGTGTTCCAATAAACAGAACCATCTTTAGCATAAGGAGTCTGGGAATCAAAGAGGCAATACCTCACATACAGGAGACTCGAACAAGAGAGTGACTGGTGGCAAAAGCTAAAAAACAAGATAAACTTATCTGCTACTGTATATGTGGGCTGCAATTGCCACTTTTACAACATTTTACATAATTTTCTGTTTGCTCCAGAAATATTTGCTTTGTGAGAAACACAAAAGACCTTGTCTCGGTTTTGAAGGTACACCTGAAGTTACCAGGATTGCTGTTTTCCTTTTTTCTTTGATCAGCCAGCACATATCTGGCTCTTTTTTAACTAGGTCAGATGACCTGGAAATCATGTTATACTCTTCAAGTAAAGACACAAGGAGAGAGAGAGAGAGAGAGAGAGAGAGAGAGAGAGAGAGAGAGAGAGAGAGAGAGAGAGAGAGAGAGAGAGAGAGCCTTATCAGACACTGTCCAGTGTTGTAGAGAGGATCAGAGTGGAGTCATCTGATCAAAGAGGAGTGGCTCCACACTACCATGCCTTCTCATCTTCTCTGCTCAATAAGAAGAAAGCTCTTTGGTCTCCAGATAATACTTGATGTTTAAAAAAAGAGAGATAAAGAAAAAGAAAAGAGCCCAAAAACGTTTGTTCTTGAGATGGAGGTTCTGTTGAGTTAAGTGCACCATTAGGTTTAAGAACACATTTTGCCACTTAAGTGTGAGAAAAAAAACAAAAAACTTTTACCACTCTCTGAGCTTTCAACGATTCTGAGCCTGGCTTACTTATCTTTAACTTTCATATACTCACAAGAATATAAAAAAAGACTACAACTAACTAATTAATTAATTAATTATCTGTAAATCTGATCACTTCAAACCTCTTAATTGTCTTTATGTTAATATTTGGTTTATTTATTTAATAATTCATGTAATGATGCAAAAAGATTGCAACATTATTTTTTGGACCCGCCATACCAAAACAAAATTTGAAAGTAAAAAGTGCAGTCTACTTGACTTTAGCACACATTCTAACATATTAAGATACAGCAAGGATGTTAATGGTGCCTCAATGGAAGAAATATCAACGAATTACAATCAATGAGCATATCCCAACATAGCTTAATTTCTCATTCATATCATTCAGTGTTAACAAAGTGGTGGAGTGTGTAACTTTGTACACAGTTTGAGATCTGAGATACAGACCCAGAAGTTAAAAAAATATTTTGCTGTTATGTATTATTTAATTTATTGGGGTATGCTATCTTATCTGCCAACTATTCATTCCTAAACGTACCTGTAAACATTAAGCTTTGTGAACTACTTACTATTTTATAAATAAGTAGTTATATTTTATATTATTATATATCTTATTATTGCCTCCTTAGACAAAATATTAAATGCTCTTTTTTTAATAATTTGTGGTAAAAGTGTAAAATAAATAAATGTTCTAACTTTTTCTAACTTTAAGTTAAGAAAATGCATTATGAAATCTAGATGTGATAAATGTTAGATGGCAATGTAGGCCCACCTAAGTATTATCACATGTATATAACTTTTGCGGCGGAGCTTGTCTATGGTTCTGGTACCTAAAATGGTAAGAGGGACTCCCTTTAAGAGTCATTCCTTTACTCACTATATGGTACAGTACATTGGCTTAGGTAGCACATTATGAGCAAGTGCCTCTTTTTGCTTCTCCATATTTGCAATTAAATATTTTCTGTTCGTGGTAAAACGAAGAGAAATAAGGGAATTCTGACTCAACTAAAAAACTTTTTCAACCCTTGTAAACAAATCTGATGCCTTCACAGGTCTAACAAAATGGTGATTGCCTTTAACCTCAAGACAGAAACACCTGTGTGCGAAAGATAAATATGAATGGAGTCAAACACACAAAAAACTTTTCAAAAGTTAATCTACTAATTACAGCAAATTAAATAGTGATATTGTATTCTGTCTGAGGACTAAGTAATTCAAGATTTTTCAATATAACAAACCGCAACTAATAACTGATCTCAAGCTAAGTTTGCATGTAGTGGAAATGAATTAAATAATATAAAACAACAGCTTAAAAAAAGACAAACAGTAACACAAAATTTCTCAAATCAGAAATAAACAAACAAAAAATAGCAAAAGATAAAGTGTGTATACATGTGTGTAAGTGCTGTTTTTATCTTAAATGATCTTAAACAAAACGTTTAATTATAATCCTAAAACTTTCAAAATTACAAACACATGATATGCCAAAATTAAGTTTGAACTCAGTTGCATGTTTCTAAACTATTTCAACGATACGATATATGAACAGGTGAAACACAGAGTGGGTAATTTTATATTAAACAATAAACAAATAATGAACATTTTCAACATATTTTATTTAGTTATTTAATTATCCATTTTTTATTTGGTGATGCCTTTGTGCGGCAAAACACATTGCTTATGTAATACATTTCCGTGATGTTACTTTAACGAAAGAACATCTTTGCTCAGTGTGAAACAGCGTTTAAGAAATAAAATACACAGTAGGCTCGCAAATCGGCTGTACAGCACGCACTCAGAGACATTTATTTTTCCCACTGTAAAACGCGGCGGATCGATACTTTGACGGTCTTTTATTTAGCTCAGTCTGCGCTTATGTAACTCTATATCTCTAGACTCCCCCGTAAGCCTGTCGTTAAGACGAGCTGTGATAAGAGTTTAACTCATGAAACATGAAGTCTGGTTTGATAAGAGACTTCAATTACCTCGCCAAACAATCTCTCCTCTCTAAATTATTCATCTTAAAGAGACACTACAGATTCAAACAACTCGTGTGAGCACAAAGAGCAGGAGATGAAAAGATGAAGGAATAAAAAATAAAGCTGCTTTAAAGACGACAAATAATAATGCGAGCGAATGTAAAGTCAATGCGTACATACGCCTATATAAAGATAACTTTAAAAACAAAAATTAAGATTTATATCAAAGAAAACACAAAAATAATCTAAATTGCATACATCAAAAATATACACATAAAACGAAGTAAAATAAACTAATTTAATTTATTAATTAGTTTCTTAAAAGCAAAGACGTTTGAAATCCAGTTATAACTAAGGTGAATATTATAACCTAAACATCCTTTTTTTTTCTTTTTTCTTCTTTTTTAAACTAATGTTGGTGTGTTGTTATATAAAGATCAAGTAGAAAAAAATCATAAATACCTTTTCTAAATAACACGTGCAGGTTGTTCGTATACGTCTGCACCGAAGCGTTTCTAAACCCCAGTTCACTCATGCGACTCAAGAGACTGTCATTTAATTACAATAACAACAAATAACTCGAAATAGACATCAGTCTTCAAAACTTTCTTTAGACGCCTTTACCGAACATTGTAAGCTACTGATAATAACAGAGAAAATAAACATAGAATTATCCGTAGTTTTTAAACAGCTATAAAAGACGAATGCATACACAGACTATTATATTTATATTTCAGTATAACTGAGAATCACCGGCTAACAGGAAAACTAGAAAAAAATGTATCAATCAGTATATTCTCGTATTATTGCAAAGGGTTCATCGTCACGACAAAGCGAAATCACACAGGCAAACTGCACATCTGATGCGTAAAACTGAGCTCTCTGGCAATAGGGTGAAAACGAAAGCAATTGCAGAGAACTGTCAATAATCGTACAGCATAAGAAAACGCGATTTGTAAACACAAATTAATCACTATTAAAAGTATTTTAATTTACACAAAAACACAACCTCACCTAACAAATTTGCATGCAAAATGTATATTATGTTATTATATCTTACATTGCTTTATCTTACTCAAGGCAGAGAACAAATTACAAACAGTGAGATAACAAGATCTTAACATGTTAAATTGTTTCCATGCAGTTTACAGAGTAAATGCTTTAGGTAAAATATGCGCTCCTAATGCCGTCTTGTATATCCTAACCTGGAGGCGCCGGGGCTCCAGCGCAGGATGTTCAGGAGGAGAGAGTCTCTACAGCGCAGCAATGCTGTGATTGGCCAATCGCACTGACAGCTCTTCCGCTGATTGGTCAGGAACCGACGCCCGACCCCCTTTCACTCCAGCTAGAGGACCATTCATAAACTAAACAATTCCTGCACTCACAGCTGAGTCTGGACAACTGAACAGTGGCGCACATTTTCATCCGCAAACACAAGTGAGAAAGATGATGACATGACGATCGGAGATTTATCCCACAGCTGATACGGGCTTGGAGAAGCGACATTCTTAGTATCTGTTCAAGTTCACGTGGAAAAGTAGAGTTGTATTGCGTTGCATCTCTGTCTGCTTCCTGCCTCAAACTTGACGTCTATCCGCCGTGGGCGCAAAGTTCATCCTCTGCTTTTTTCTTCTCTTTGCTGGGAGTTGTGCCTCTGGCTTCACCGGTAAGCATTGGATCCTTCGGCGTATTGCGAAACTCCGGTCTACAGTCCGGACCTGTGCCCAAACATGATCGCAACGCAGGCGAAGCTGGTTTACCAGCTTAATAAATATTACAACGAGAGATGCCAAGCGCGCAAAGCGGCCATCGCCAAGACCATTCGAGAGGTGTGTAAGGTGGTGTCGGATGTGCTAAAGGAGGTGGAGGTCCAGGAGCCCCGTTTCATCAGCTCGTTGAGCGAGATAGACGCGCGCTATGAGGGCATGGAGGTCATCGCACCCAACGAGTTTGAGGTCGTGCTTTACCTGAACCAAATGGGAGTCTTTAACTTCGTGGATGACGGCTCGCTGCCGGGTTGCGCCGTGCTCAAACTCAGCGACGGCCGAAAGAGGAGCATGTCCCTGTGGGTGGAGTTCATCACCGCCTCCGGTTATCTATCTGCCAGAAAGATCCGCTCCCGCTTCCAGACCCTGGTGGCTCAGGCCGTGGATAAATGCAGCTATCGGGACGTGGTGAAAATGGTGGCGGACACGAGCGAAGTGAAACTGCGCATTCGGGAGAGGTACGTGGTGCAAATCACTCCGGCCTTCAAGTGCACGGGCATCTGGCCTAGAAGTGCTGCCCAGTGGCCCATGCCCCACATCCCGTGGCCCGGGCCCAACCGGGTGGCGGAGGTAAAGGCGGAGGGTTTTAACCTTCTCTCAAAAGAGTGCTACTCGTTAACGGGTAAACAGAGCTCGGCAGAGAGCGACGCCTGGGTCTTGCAGTTTGCCGAGGCCGAGAACAGGCTTCTGATGTCGGGGTGCAGGAAGAAATGTCTCTCTGTTCTAAAGACTCTCCGTGACCGACACCTAGAGCTACCCGGGCAGCCGCTTAATAACTACCACATGAAGACCCTGCTGCTGTATGAGTGTGAGAAACATCCGAGGGAGACTGACTGGGACGAGTCGTGCCTCGGCGACCGGCTGAATGGTATTCTTCTCCAGCTCATCTCGTGTCTGCAGTGCCGCCGGTGCCCGCATTACTTCTTACCCAATCTAGATCTGTTTCAGGGTAAACCACACTCGGCCCTGGAGACAGCGGCCAAACAAACCTGGAGACTGGCTAGAGAAATCCTTACTAACGCTAAAAGTTTGGATAAACTGTAAAATGGTATAAATAAAAGGACAATTTATGTCGGTGAAAAATAACGGGACTTTTGAGATCACAACACTGAAAGTGGAGAGACTGTGATCTTGGTGCTCTCCGAAAAATATCTTAGGAAAAAAAATTCCGAAGCATTTGCTTTTGTCAAGGCTCAAAATGGACTTTGCGAGAGAGAAAGAGAGACGGTACATTTCAAGATAAGTGTAATGATTTTGTTGTTTGTTTGAACTGTTTTCACAAAGTGAAAAATTTATTTAATTATGCACAAGATCTTTAAAAGCGAATTACAAAATGTAGCGTGCCAAGTTCAATTTTTTTCATGATGTGATCGAAAATTGAAACGTAATAAAATCATGACACGATGAAAATTTTAACTTGGCATTTGTCATTACTGAGTTTAAAAACAAAACTCTTGGCGAAAATGGGGTTGTAATACAAGAGCTAGACGCATAAATAATTAACGACATCGTCCTTGTTTTTGCTATTCAAAGAAAACATTGGTAGATTTAATACCAGGACAATCTGTGTATTTGCTGGCGACCAACAAATATTCTTATAAACGTCATCAAAACAAGGAATATCAGCGTGGCACTGTTTGCGTTGAGGAAAAGTAGTGTCATATACAGAGAATAATACAAACAAAATAAAAACTATTATTGTACAAGAATCAATAATGAATTGCACTTTGTAAAACAATAAAGACCATAATGAAACACCGCAAATGAAAACGTAAATACGCGATCTACCCCAGAAAGCAACAGTATATTTAACTGCACTGATTTCAGACAAATTCAGTGACAAATTAAATATTTTACTAAGAATACACAGCATTTAGTCTATTCAAATAATACTTTGATGCACAACTGTAAATGCTGGATTTATCTGTTTATTTATACTCTCGAATTATCGGAAAAAAGGACGCATTCAACAAATGAATTATAATATTGTTGTTAATTGTTGTGGTGGTTAATAATAATAATACAAATAATACCAAGAAGGCTCCTACTACTGATAATAATAATAAATCATTTTTAAAATATAAAATGTAACATTTTGCAAAAACAAAAAAATATATATTATAAACATGTAGAGATTATGTTATTATAAAGTGCGTAACAAACAATTAAGTGCAAATATTTGAATACTAGTTTTTAAGAAAATAACTTTGTTAACACAGGTTATATCAAGTACATAGAGTCAAGGAAGTATTGATTTTCAATACTTTCATTTGTTCTTGCAGGCAAAACAAAAAGTGAATCAAGCATTCAGAAGAATGTGATTTAATTAAGATATTCACTTCAAGCATTTCAGTAAATAGTCAGGATATTGAGTATCATTGCACTGCTAAAAACAATGGTGATAATCACACTTGACCCACATGTGTTATAAACAACCACATGTAACATGTTATGGGAGATAACCAAGCAGTTTGCACACTTCTGTATCAGCAAACTCCAAACAGTCGCTGTGTTATGATATGGCCTTTTCTAGACAAAAAATGCCTTATTTATAAAATATCTTAACATTTACACAATAAGGTGGCCACATATATTCAATACTTACAAATTTTGCAGAAGGGGACAAAGTGTGGAAAAGTAGCTATGAGACACATCGCTGACTTTGTGCACAAACAGTGCTTTATAGCATGACCACTGTTTACGATACGCTGTGAGCCATTTTGAGAGTATGCAGTGCTGTCTCTTACCTTGGGATCAATGTTCTTAAAGCTTGGGTCTTCCTCATCCACCTCAAAGTATAACTCCAGGGCCGTGATCGACAGGGTGCCTTTAACCACCACAGCAGGCGAAATCAGTTGTGCGCTGGTGCTCAGGTTAACAGGGCCTGTGATACACAGAGGACCGCCGTTAGTTAGTGTGTATGTGTGTGTGTATGCATGCCTCCCCTCAAACCTCTACTGCCCTTGGCATACAAGCCATTTCAAAGGGGTGCCAAGTGTTTACTTGTACAAATCAACTCAGCAAGGGTGAATATTGACTTCCTGATAGAACATTTTTAATTTTAATGAGCTTTTAAAAAATAAAAATAACAACAGCTATTTGCTTTACATTTAGGCTATATTTGCAATCATTTGTGGACAGCACAATTTAAATCAAATAATCTGGTAAACATAAAGTTACTATTTTTAGATATAAATAATGTTTTAAAATAACGTGTAGATATTCTGCAATTAATGAAGACAAAGTTTTAAAAGTAGTTAGCGGAGTCCACACCACAATTGGAATAATTGCGAAATAATATTTTGAGATCACATTCAGATTTTTGCCCCATGCTGATGAACAATAAAACATTGGCAACCAATCAACACCCGCTGTTATTTAAAGGGCTGGCTTATTTAAAATTTAGAGTAAACATAACGCTACCTTTTGCTGATGTGGACGTTAAAATAATTATAGTTATGTAAAGATAATTAAACAAATTTTATTTAAAAAATCTTTATAGTTTTTACAGTTATTAGATTTAAATTTACAATTTTAACAACCTTATAAATATTACAACTAGCCTAAAATGATAACGATAATGAATACTAATTAATAATTAATTTAATAAAAATCACTACTGAGGCAAAACATAAAAAACTTAAAACATCTAACTTATTTAACTAATCCACAAATAGGATTATCAAGTGCACAATGACATATTTAGGAGATTGATCCGTCATAGAAACGCTATAGTCGAGGTTGTCAAAAAGCGCTGAAATCCGCTGTCAATCAGCGCGCATTGATTGCGGGCTTTGGGTTTAATCTGTCATCAATCTTAATGCATGCCAGCATGACAATGCTGAAGGGCCGCTCGGGGGAGTTTCTGCTTCTCTCTACATGCGCAAACGCCGCTGCAGTCAGAGACCAGAAGCCCACGTTTAATTTCCCCAAGCA
The DNA here is from genome assembly GCF_030506205.2 of Paramisgurnus dabryanus. Taxonomy (NCBI): domain Eukaryota; kingdom Metazoa; phylum Chordata; class Actinopteri; order Cypriniformes; family Cobitidae; genus Paramisgurnus; species Paramisgurnus dabryanus. The sequence continues at coordinate 43,514,240 of NC_133340.1, read as the reverse complement.
CCCTTCAATTCACGAGCGGATGGCACGATCAGATATGTTCATCAGCATGTAATCCGGAGGAAAAATAACATTTTTCCGGCTAAACCGGAACACGTGCAATTACACCTGAATCAAACCGCTTGCCAAGTGGATGGTGGCCAACGACGCGGATCTCCACGATAATTTGCACTTTATTTGAGAGAGACTGTCTTTTATTATAAGGTTGCCTGCCAGCGCATACGAGATCAAGAGTTTATACAAACCCGGCACTGAGAACAACACCAAGCAAACGCGATGAAACAAAATCAGATACATGCTTAATTTCACCTAACAGGTTAACCATATGCATTTAACTCTTTACACACTTAATATAACACACAAAAAACACAGAGTTGTGATAAATAAATGCACACAATTTTAAACGTTTTTATTAATTTAATTTCTTAAATTATGAGCGGGTTATGCAACATTACTTTAAAAAGGAAATGTATTTTCTAAAACTTGTTAAAAAGTTTTTTTTAAAATGTGGTAATAAATGAAACATTTTTTTCTTATACATTTTAGTACAAAATTATTTCTATAACAAAGTCGCATTAATTTAATTCTTTTTTTTTACGCAGACTAAGGGCGAATTCCAAACGGCGTTTTTGCGCCCTTGATGGGCACTTCGGGAAGGGGACGCTGCATAAACGGTCGCTCCAAATGACGTTATTTTCATTGCTCTATTCGCCAAGTGTGTATTTCTAACGGCATCACACAATTGCGCAATTCCCTTCAGAGTTTACACATTACGATCTTTGATTTTCGAAGGAAATATGGCATAGGAAAGATACCTTCCGATTGGAATTCACCCTAATTCTCGTGTTCACTGCTCAGACGGTGGTGATGACTGTGTGTTCATTTCTGTGGGCTTTGTGCGCAGCACTCACTTACATCTAACCTGATCACAGGCCGCTAATGAGAAAGCACTGCCCCAGATAATGGTGTGATCCCCTTATTAACAGTGGAGGAGAGGGGCAAGATGACATCGCAACAAACCAGACCCGTCACCTAACCAGCCAGGCTGCCTTAAAGTGCGCGCCGCGACAATTTGTCGCGATGCGTTTGGTTCACCTGTGAGGTTCTCCAGCTCTTTCTCTTCCAGGGATGAAAGGGTGTCATCGTCCTCCAGCAGCAGCTCACTCTCTGAGTTCTGGTTCCCCAACACTGAACTTCTGATAGATTGTTTGCCTTTCAGCACGTCTTCTTCTGGAGCTAAAGAAAACAAAACACAACAAACTTATTCATGCGTAACTGCGCAAAAAACCTTTGACTGCCAGTTCACATTTACTAAAACCCCATTCAAGTAGATGATACAATAGAACAAATTTACTGTGCAGATCGTGCTTCTTGTCATAAAATCGAAATGAATAACATTAAACTATAAAAAAACGGATCAATAAACTTTTGATTAAAACTACTTTTTTATTTGTTTATTGTTCTTAATGCGTTTGTTAACATCACCAAAACCCCAAATTCACTTGATCTAATTTAATTTATATTTTAATGCGAATTACTAATTAAAAAATATAAAATCTATAAAAATAGCTAATAATACAAAAACACAGCTTGTTTATTTTAAAACAAAACATTTAAATTTCATGCACTGTAAAAAATACTTTGCTGCCTTAAAATTTTTTGTCATGTCAACAGAAATGAGTTGTCACAACTTATAAAATATAGTTGAGAAAAGTCAACTTAATTTTAACTCACCTGTAGTTATAACAACTCATCTCTAGTCAAGATAAATAATAGTAAGTTGAAATGACTTATAAATCCGAGTTGATTCAACAAAAAATTTTAAGGCAGCAAAGTATTTTTTACAGTGTGGAATTTCACTATTAACAAATCTTTGCATCAATATCAACAGGGCATAATCATTTACTTAAAAAAATATAATTTGGCAAATTCTTTAAATGATATAGGCCTACATTAACCAGACCCTAGTAAGGCCCATAATAGACTTTTTGATGTTTTTAAGATTAACTGTAAAAAGAGAAAGTAAATTCACAAAAGTTGAATCTTCTTTATTTTTCTCTTAGTGTTTCAAAGATACTAATTATGCATTTTTTTAATAATTACAATTTACTTATAACTATTAAATGAAATACTTTCTCTTATGACAAACATATTCAGAACTGTGATTAAACAAAAATAATATTACTACTTATGCCACGCTTACCCTTTACAAAAATAGGAAGACTTACTGATTTCAAATGTACATGACTTGAGGTTCAGCAAAGATTATTTAAGAAAAATGGTAATCTGTAAACATTTACTGAGCACTGCATTCCCAAGTGGTGAGGGGCAGAACCGGGTCTACAGTAGACACAAAGGCAATCCTTCAAATCTATAAACAGCGAGAGGTGATACAGGGCAGCCTCTCATAAGACTGCTTTGGAGTGTCCGGTCTGTAGGCCTAGTGGAGTATCCAGTGCTGAACTGAGTGGACACAGGGCCACGTGACCTTTGGCCCCTCTCGCCAGATACATCACCTGAGGCGGTTTGTATTTGCACTTGAAGCAAAACCCTGAGACAACTCTTTATAAATAGACCCCTAAACCATTAGAAAAGCAGAGCAAAGAAATCTCTTGTCATGGAAAGTATGCTGGCGAACTGATATTTAGAACGGTCTTCCTGTAATTAACTCTCCCCAGAGAATTTGTAGTTAGCAGCGGTGAAATTACTACCAGCTTCCTAATACATACCACATGCCCGTGTGTTCACACCATGCAGAGTGGACACACGGATCTGACAGAAAAACATGTTTCGGTGCATTCGGTCGGAATAATATTTACTAACATTTATTTTCTAATGCGTCTGTAGCTAGCCGAGCTGGCATCACTTCCAGTGATCTGAGATTAATACAGGCTCTACAGACTGCTCCAAAATAGCACAGTACTATAAATGAAAAGTTTACATTTGCAGTAGTTAAAATTAAAAAAAAAGTTTTTAAATGCAACTACTCAATAAATATTGAGAAATGCTTCACCAAATGAAAACTAAACAGTTAAATAAATATAATAGATTATAAATGAAAAACAAACTTTTATGCAACAATAAAACAACAACATTAACAGTACAATTCAATTTTTAGCAAGTTACAATGCATTGCAAAGAACGGAGTATTTTTTTTTACTTTTTCACCAAGTATCAGTCAAAATGAAATGTAACTTCTGTTGTTGCGTTCTTCCTGCATTGATCCCATGAAGTGTTGGTGAAAAACTCCAATAAAGGACTACCAGTGCCCCTTAATGAGTCCAAAACCCATGTTGTAAGATTACATTCAGAATTCAGCTTTATTTAAAAAGCTCATTCATTCGCCTCAATCAGCAAAGCTAATGTAAATACATGCTGTTACGTTACACAGCTCTGCTTCCCTTTTCCATGCCGGTTCAAATGCTCATTTATATGCAACTAAAGGGCATAGTGAGGCAAAGCAATTAAATTGTCAGAATTAACAAATTTGTTTTTAACAAGAGTAGGCTACAGCCAGGAGTGAAGCGAGGCGGTGGTTATTGATCATGGGAACAGAGACATTAGTCTTAAGGTATTTACACTCCTTTGAGTTCCCAAACATCATAGCCCCTACCTGGCTAAATCAATCCCTGGAAAGATGGTTTATGGTTTTCCCAGCCATAAATATCATTTCGAATCTTACCAAACCACCATCCGCATTATGGGTGTAAATCAAACCACTGTTTCCAGGCTGGTGATAAATTATCATGTATGTCATGTAAAGGAAGTTTTGGTGTGATGGCGTATTTTAAGCACTAAGAGTTGTAAGCCTTTGTAAATTATTAAAAAGTTTATTAAATGTTCGGAAATGTTATAAAAAAAACATTTGGTGTGATGTCTTCAAAACATGATTTATTATGATGTTAAATCATGGCTTAAACAAAATAAGGTTGCTAAATCGATTAGATGTACATAATAGATCACAACATTACCTATCTAGTAGATTGCATTTTTAAAAAAAAGACTGACTTTCTCTTACACATGAGAAATAATCACAGCCAGATATGACCCTTGCGCTCTGTTTAAAAACATGAGATCCTGGCCTGAGTCTTTCGTTCCACTTCCGCAACAAATTTAGGGTCAGCAGAAAACACACAAGCTTTCTATAAATGGGGGTAGGGGCAGGCAAATGTTAATTTTAAGAGCATCAATTAACTTCAAACACTTTTATGTTCAGTGATGCATGTTCAGGTGAAAAGAGTTCATTTAAAAAAGAAACTTTATATACTTTGTGAATAAAATGAACTGGACAGCAGTTTTACTATTTGTCATATATAGGCTTTTAGCAAACGGAGACCCCTGTAAAACAATTAATATATGCACATAAATACTTGATGGATGGATTGATTATTTCCTGCACTGGATAGTCACTGGGGAAACGTTTGAATATAATGCTTTAAGGCCTTAAAGTTTGAGGTTCCATTTCAAAGGGACCCAAAGTGTTCCTTAAGGAACACTTGAACTTAACCAAGTCCTAAGTTAGCAAAAGAAAGAGGGATGGATGCAGAAGAGAAAAAGTGGAAGACAGGAATGGAGAAAGAGAAATCATTGGGTCCCCTCAGGGCCCTCCTTCCAGCTGCATATTATGACCATTAGGGCGGCACATCGGTCTCAGAGGATGCTGGGATTCTGAACACTTATTGCTTTTAGATCACATTCTTATTGACTTCTGTCACATTGGTCATTTGTCTAGAGAACCTCTGTCATTCTGAGGGGGGACTAACCGGTGACATATTGGAGACATTTTCTCTCAGAAATGGCCCTGTTTCTGAAGGGTGCAATAGGTTAAGCTGCTCAAGTCCAAGTACTGAATGGCGGCGATTGTAAAGCCTGCTATCTGTGAGTGTGGCGAAAAACTCATTAGAATTAAAGCATTAGCCAGGAGTCTGTGAAACATTTTAACTCTCATATGTTGTATGCGTTGCTGTGCTGAATGAAGTGACAGAGCATTGCTCCATTTAAACACAAAAACCAAGACTGAAATGTTAAACTTATATTTGGATATACCTTTTGACTGGTAAAAAGCAAGCATAAATACATTAAATGCCTTTAGGGGGTAGAAGAAGAAATACAAGCCCCTGATGAGGTTTTTAACCTTCTTCAATGAAGTTTAACAACCTCATAAACTGTACTTGGGATGGTATTGTTAAAACGAACCCTGTAATGTTATCGTGGAGTTCGTTTTAGTCATATAGCATGTAATGCATATTTCAAATAGGCAGATTTATTAATAAATATAAATAAATAAAAAGAACAATGAGGAAAAATATTCTGGAATAAATTATGCACATAATGTGGCGTGCATACAGTAAAAAAAGTTAAACATTTTGCAAATGTAAAAATGTTTGCAACAACTACAACTAAAAAAGAGACTTCTACTCCCCGAATAAGTCCATATATTGCATGCAACTTCATTAATGAATGCAAATAATTTTGTTTACTGCAAATTTATTGTCTTAATAACTCAGATATTTAATAAAAACTGCAAATAACAAAAGCAGCTTTCTATATTTTTCCCCTGCTGTGAGTCATAGTTGTAATGCACAGAAACTAACACAAAGCATTAAATCTGTGAGTCTGAGTTTTTATAATGAGCACTCCACACATCTAATCCCAGCAAAAATGTTTATATATATATATATCAGGGCTCAACATAAAGGACTGCCCGGTGGCCCGGGGCAAGCGTGAGAGATGTTCGGGCCAGTAAAAAAGTATTGTCACTTGCCCGATCGGGCCAGTGCTTTACCCTAATCACTGAAATATATTTTCATCAATATATAATATTTAACATTTTGGAAGCAGACATTTACTTGGGTAAAACATGGCAAAAGGAGCCTTTTTTCGTTGGAAAATGTCTTATATATGTATACAATTATATTTGACTTTTGAATTATTATTTTTAAATATGTGACACTGACATTGTTTTATTGGGGCCAGTAAAAATTTTGGCAGGGCAAGTGAAAACCTAAACCACTGGTCCGACCGGGCAAGTATAAAAAAATTATTTATTGTATATATCTAGTATATATATATATACACAAACACAATCTCTACTTCTCTTACTACGTTCACAACCAATCTTACCTGTAATGTTGGCTACAGACGTGCATTGGAGGGAAGAAACATACAGTACAGTGACAATGTAGTAGTATTTGGGAACACTTAGCCCTTACTTGAATACCTGTGCTAATGAGAGGAACACCAAGTTGTATATAAACAAATTAGTGGAGACTTACTTTCTTAATATTATCTGAGATACAAAGAACTGGAGAAGCGTCAGATGTAACACGGTAGCTACCTAATGACAATTATTTATCATATTATTAATTTTTACTGAGTCAAGTTGCGCTATAAAGGTTTTACGGTGACTTGATTTTAACAGCCGTATACCTGTTATCACGAGGGTTAAAGTGTTACAGCTGTACACACTGGGCTGCATTTGTGTGCGAAAGAGTGTAAACAGATGATTGTATGTGACCATATTACCCACCATGCTCTGCTGCAGCCTTGAGCGTAGCCTCCGAGTGTGTGGACCCAAACGGGTTCCTGATGAAGCGTCGACGTCTCCTCAGGTCATCCTCCCAGTAGTCCAGGCGCCAGAACTCCCGCGGTCTGCTGCCGAAAGGAAGAGAGAAAGAGAGAGGCACATATGTTAGCAATTAGCCGATGCAATGAGAAGTAGCATAGGCAGGGCTGTATAATACCAGCCTTGTTTTGAAGCAATGCAAAATGTTTCGGCGGTGCAAAATGCTAAAATTATGGAACGGTCAACTTGTGATGCGACTGTAATAGCTATTTATCTTATAGCATCTTATATAAAAGATAAGAGTTTGGTTCCATAACGCATAAATCCATTTTGACTAATTTCGGTAAAAACGTGTTTTCTATACCAAGAAAGTGACAAGATGAAAAGCACTATTTTCTGTTATAAATTTCACATAGCATATTAAGGTTATAAAAACATAAAAAATTCAAATCCATAATTTGATTTTTAAAGATTTATTATAAAAACTGATTATTTTTTCCACAAAAATGCAATAAATCCATGACAAGTTTTTTTCCCAAAAATATAAATATAAAAATGTGCATTCATCTTCTTTGCCATGTTATTTTCATTTAGTTGAGTAGTGGTATACACTGATTAAAAAAAAGAAATTAATGGCATTAATCAAAACACTTGTTATATTAAATACACTGTCATTGCTGCTGTCATTCTTGGGACGTTGTCACTGAACTTTTTAGAAAGCGATCAGCTGTAACATGTTTTGGTCCTGCTCGAATTTCGTTGGCTTAGAATAAAATATTATAATCTAGTATCGAGTATATATTATTATAGAGTAAAAGTATTATTTTATTTGTTTGTTGATCGCGAAGTACAAAGTAGATGAGGAAAACTAGTATTCTGTACGTATTCAACACTGTAAAAAGTGTTTCTGTCCCTTAGTAGATTTAACTAAATAAAATGAGTAAACTGTGTTACAATTTTTTAATTTTTATTTTTTTATCAAAATATGAGTTAAAATTACAGAATAATTTGAATAATTTGAGTAATTCTAAATGAACACATCATTGAGTAAAATCAACTTCATTTTATCATGTATAATCCACTTAAATTTGTAAGAAGGAAATTAACTTAATAATTTTGTGTTGAAACTACATGATTTTATTATTAAACATAACTAACTAGGCAGTGGACTCGTAGTTCCCAGCATGCTTTGCACGGGACTGCATTTGGTGGGTTTTGCAAATTGAGTGGGTGCATTGAATGAATAAACGTTTCATGCCCTTATCTCACGGAATAAAAAAACAACAACAAACCATAAATAATATCATAATAAAATTAATGAATAAATCAGAAGAAATTAACTAGTATTTTTTTTCATTTAAAATGTACCTATTTTAATTAAGTCTGTGTATAATATGCTGATATTTTTGACATTGGTAGTACTTAATTTATTTGCTTTTTCTTAAAATGCTACTTAATATTTTTGCATTCCTTGAAATCCATATTAATACATATTATTAAGTTGTCCTTACTCAAAATATCAGTTAGTTCAATAAACGTACAAAAATTAGTTGGAAAATGTTTCCTTAATTTTATTGAGTTAGATCTAAGTAACAGTTTTTACAGTGAATGCGCCGTCATTGTTGTTTAAAATGCGTGGAATGGTGCGCTCTGATTTGTTGAGCGGATTTATTGCATTCTGCAGAAAAAGAGGAGTAGCGTTTATGACGTTTTGGGAAAAAGGGAGAAAAGATGACAGAATAACAAGACAGATATTGGATTTTGCCTGAAATTAAGAATTTACTATTTTATACTGACCTGATACAATACTACAGAGCCCCTAGGGGACATGGAGAAAAAATTAAATAAAGTTTAGTTTTGCATGCTCACGTGAAACTTTCGCGTGCACACGTGAAAGTTTCACGTCAGCGCGCAATAGTTTCATGTGCGCACGTAAAACTATCGCGTGTGCACGAGAAACTATCGAGTTTAGTTTTGTGTGCGCACGTGAAACTATCGCGCGCTGACGTGAAACTTTCATGTGCGCACGCAAAAGTTTCACGTGAGCATGCGAAACTAAACTTTCAAAATTAATTCTGCACATGAAGGTTTAGTGTAAGTACATGAACATTTCACGTGAGCACATGAAATTTAACTTTAGATTTTTTTACTCCAATGTCACCTTAGGGGCTCGGTACAATACTGATGGTAAATAATTTTTTTGGAACCAAACTATTCATATATATTATTTAGATTAGTTATATATTGTGTAAGGTACTAACAAGGTTTATTTTTGATTCATATAAATTGATCTAAAGGGGCTATTTTGTTTCAGTTTTTCATATATAACAAAAGTACAAGGATTGTATGTATAAATGCTTGGCATTTTATTAAATATTGATCTGTTTCATCGACTATTTCCCTTTGCGCTTTTTGAGGTCATTTCATTTTGAGAATTATAATAATGACTATAATCAATATTTAAATAGCTATGGATCTCCACTGCCCTATACAATAAAAAAAAAAAAAAAAAAAAAATCATCCCAATTTGCCTCATTTTCACCTGACATCGTAAAGTGAGGCTTTAATGCAAAATACAGTGTATTACTAACCAATCCAAAATATTTTCAAGCCCTCTGCAGTGGACTTAAGTAATTTTAGAACATACAGTACGCAAAAACCCAGAAACGTTTGCCCTTGGGGCAACATCATAACCTTGGCCATGCTGCAGAGGAGGCCTAAATTTCTCCAGCACCTCAGAAGGTGCGATGAGAGCTAAATACATCACATTGTAAGATCAGTCTGCTGACACAGCAATCCAGCACATACATACACACACACACACACACAAACACACACACACACACACAGTGCTGTGGTTACAGGCTCTTTTTGGAACCCAGCAGGACACCTTATAGCAGCATTGCTAAGCAGAGCGGTGGAGTGTCCTTACCCTTTAGCCACTTTTCCTCAATTTGTACCACTCTTTTACATTCTCCCTCACTTCATCTTTCTTACTCTGTTTTTCCTTCGGTGTGTGAAGCTGTTAACTTTTAATGAAGGAATATGTAACAGCTATAACATATGACTCCATTTAGATTCAAAGGACTTTAATTAAAATAATCTCTTCAAATATTCATTATGTTTAGCCCCCTGAGGCATGGGCGAAATACATTTCCCGTGCCATAAATGAGTTTAATCTTCAAAAGCTTGCTTAATTTGAAATAGAAAAAAAGGAACTAATTTCAGACGAGAGGGAGGGTCGGGTATAATTTGTCAAATCAAATTATGCTCGTTTTTCTGCTGTAACGCAGAACAGCATTATCAATTAATTACACACGCTTGCACGCACAAAAATGCAGATTTTGATCTTAAAGGAATGATGTAAGATTTTCAAAGACGAATGTGATATTCATGTACTCCACTGAATCCATGAATCCTATAGTGAGCTCAGAAAGTGACACTGAGATCTATCAATGATCATGTTCCATTTAGAAGAACAAACCGCTGTGTATGAACCGGTAGATCCTCACTGATGTAGTATGAGAGAGAGAGACTTAGTGGTATGGACGACAGTGAATGGCTTTAGCAGTGGCTATGTATCCGTCCACCAGCTGATTTACTGTAGGTGCTGTGAAATATAACTCTCTAAGTCCATTCTGCTCTGCAGAAGTGAGAAGAAGTTTTATCGTGCAACAGGGCCTCCACACCCAGGCCAAATAAATCAGGATAATGGCCACTTAAGAGCCCTCCCCTGCGTTCACCTTCTTTTTTACGCCCGCATACTTTAACAATCGCCAGCAAACACGCTATTATGACCTTAAATACCATGGAGGAGGAAGAAAGAGACAAGAAAAGTATTGAAGAAGGAGTTGAGAAAATAGATAAATCAAAAAATGGTAACCGAGGTCTTCGCAGAATTAATGATACTAGGAGAAATATAAACAGACAGGAATACTTATGGAAATAGTTATGGCACCGTAATGGCATGCAAAACGCACATTTTAAAATCCCACTTAACGGTAAAATCCCACTTTGCTTCTCAGACGTACAGGGCCAAGAAGAATGGGGGTATTTGAGCGGTGCAGGTTTTTCTCAAAAGTGTGATCGAATCGTCCACCGCCAGAGGCTCGGCACAAATCTCTCTCCTGTGCGCTCAGACATCCCTCTTAAAGCTTAAGAGAGCGCTTAGAATGGGAAAATAAAAACAATTCTAACCTTGCGCTTCAAGAGCTCTCTGGCCCGACTAATAAGAGACATTAATAACTGATTTATTTAAGGTAGGGAAAGGGAGATGTAATTTAAAGGGAGACGTGAGTTTTCCAGGAGAAGCACAACTCCTCTGAGACCATTTAGAGCTCGGCCAGACGGCGATAGTTTTCGGTTAAATGCTTCAAAGGAAATGTTTACACACAGTCATGAGTCAGAAAGACAAAAAGAAGTGCTTAGGGTTATATACGGTATGTTAGCAATAACCGGGGCTTGAAAATGTATATATCTTTAAATAGTTTTATAAACATAGTGTATACCACCTACAGACTATAATGATTAGAATGCCGGTGTTTGTTGGAATTTGCCTTAACAGATAAAATTTGGGGAAAGAAGAAGATTTATAATTCCGGTTGTTAAGTACAGATGTATTAAAGGGACTACGGTTCAAATTTGCCAATACTGGCAAAATCTGGTGCATTTTACATATTTATGCATTATTAATGTGCACTGTTCCTGATTAAATAAATAAATGAAATGGAAACGTAACACCAAGACCAGGTCCAAGCTTCCAATAGCTTCAAATTAAATTACAATCGTTTATGAGCTATATGTTATAAACTTGCAATGTACAGTACAATCTCCAAGCTCACAACATTCCAAAAATACTTGAACAGTTCATAAAAGATGAATTACTTTCTGGCCTTCAGGAATTTTAGTATGGAGATAAAGGTTAGGATCGCAACTTTATTTTTTTGTTTAGGGCATCAGATGGAGCCCAAAGTTGTGCCTTGTGACGTCAGACTTAACAAGCAGAAAGCGATTAATTAAAGTTGCATTCTGTAATTTTTGCACGTTTAAAAAATAAAACCCAATTTATTTTCTTTATGCTGTTTGAAGTCAAAACTTTTTTTTTTCTCTGTGCAAAAAGAGAGATGTTTAGGTTCAGGGTCTAGGACAGATGCGATCTGTTCGGACGTGCACGAGACAGAGATGGACCGCATCATCTTGCGCATAGGCGCGTCTCCGTGCAGCTTCCAAAGCACATACACATTTACAGTACAAATGATTTCTTTATCAATCCGTCAGGGCAGCAATAATTTGCATCATTTACAGGTCATTCACAAATTAAGTGTGTCGACACCCACCATACGTTAATTAACACATTTTTTTCTTTTAACTGATAATATTAATCTGTCATAAATTCTTACCTTTAGTTAACGGATAAGTGGGTAATATGAACATGCCTAAGTGTCACCATTGCAAATCTGGCAAAGGTAAGGAGAAGGTTTTGAATTTTAATGTACTTGCTCAAAAACCGATTTTTGTTCATTTTTAACCAAAAAAGTTTGACAGATGACAGCTTAAAATATGTTTTCACCTATATTAATGCTGGTAACTGTAGTAAGTCTGAAACTGTGCTAATGTACTTATGTTCATTAAAAAGTGTCTGATATGCCTGAGAGTAAGGACAAATAAACATTAGAATATTCTAATCAAAACCAAATCACAGCTTACTGTATTCCGCATTAAACTGACATAAAAAATGTGGTTAGATAACAGCATTATTTTTTACACAAATATGACTTAGAAAACTTATCTGTGTTTATGCTTACAGAAATGACTTCTGTGTTATGCAGTGAATAAAATTATTTAAAAAATGTCCTTTCTCTTTACTAAAAAGAGTTTTTCTCTCCTTCGTTTAAAAACAAATCTCCATGTCCACACGAGCAAACCTGGTGGTATGAAGCGCTGTCAAGAGCGTGCCAAACCAACAGATGATGATATATATTCCTAAGCGTAAAGCCATGTTGGCCAATCAGAAGCCATTGCAGAGTCTTGCCTTGGCACAAACAACAACGTCACAAGTCAAAAACTCCGGTTTCACCGGCTACACAACAAAACTGCAACCATAGTTTCTAAAAATCTTCACCCTAGCAGAAGTAGAAAAAGGTACGGTTTTGAAAATACCCGTGTACGTGTGGACATGCAGGGACTTATATTTCAGCTTCCAAAAAGGAGACATCATCTGCTTTTTATGAGGTGCCCTGCATTGTGGGTATAGCGTGAGGAAAAGTTCCCATGTACTTAACTAGCTTGACTAATGCTTAAAAAGTAAACTGTAGAAGAGTATACTTTAGTTCTTTAATTGTCCAGCATAAAGAGTTAATTGTATTTGACACATAGTTCTGTAATTTACATTAAGAGTCATAAATTAGTTACTGTAATACTGTAATGAAGTGACTACTGAACATATACACATGCAAATACACTCGAAAAATGACTGGGTTATTTTAACTGGATAAATATTGGACAGAACGTACCGCTGGCTTAAAATTGATCCAATGCTGGGTTGTTTTAACCCATGGTTGCATAACAACAACCCAATATTTGGTCATTTTTAACCCAGCATGTGTTTTGTCCAATATCTACAGAGCGTGGGTTAAAAATCACCCAGCCATTTTTAGTTTAGACTTTTGTTTATAGAGAAAACATAAGAAAATATTTTCTTTTTTCCTCTTTTATTTATGTAAAGTTAAATTACTTTTTTATCAAAGTAATATTCCAAACATTGCAGGATTTTTCTCATTTTAATGGACTTTAATAGAGCCCAACATTTAATACTTAACTCAACACTTAACAGTTTTTTTTCAACGGAGTTTCAAAGGACTATAAACGATCCCAAACGAGTCATAAGGGTCTTATCTAGCGAAATGATTGTCATTTTTGACAAGAAAAATAAAAAATATGGACTTTTAAACCACAACTTCACGTCTAGATCCGGTCGTGATGCGCCAACGTGACCCCACGCAATACGTCATGACGTCAAGAGGTCACAGAGCAAACGCGAAACTCCGCCCCAGTGTTTACAAGTGTGTTGAAAGAGGACCGTTCCTACGTTGTTGTATGTGGAATGATACTAATTAATGTCTTTGTGTCAGTTTATGGTTTACAATGGTCCGCAAATGTGCGTTTTATATATGTAACACGGGACCTCCCTACGTCACTACGCATTTACGTTAGGTCACGCTGGACCGGACCTAGATGAAAAGTTGTGGTTTAAAAGTGCATATTTTTATAGTTCTTTGAAACTCCGTTGAAAAAAAACTGTTAAGTGTTGAGTTAAGTATTAAATGTTGGGCTCTATTAAAGTCCATTAAAATTAGAAAAATCCTGCAATGTTTTCCTCAAAAAACATAATTTCTTCTCGACTGAACAAATAAAGACATCAACATTTTGGATGACATGGTGGTGAGTAAATTATCTGGATTTTTCTTTTAAGAAAATGGACTATTCCTTTAAGATTGTCTTATTAATATTGTCAAAGACAAAGACAAACACTTTAGATGCATATAATAAGATGTTAACATACAGTAGATGTTTAGATGTGAACTTTTTTATTATTATTTTCAAAGTAAAGTTTATCAAAAAAAAATATTCATTAGGATGTTGTTTTCCAGTCAGTCATGTTTAAATAAATGTATGGGTGGACCGTTTGCTTTTCATATTAACATGTAATAAAAAAAAATTATAATATAATATAGTTTCTCAACGTATTAATTCATGTTAATATTAGTTAATGTCAAAACAGTTATTCATGTAGTTCATGGTGTATTATTTCATTTAATGCTGTAGATCTGTGGTCTCCAATATGGTGCCTGTGGGCACCAGGTTGCCCGCACGGAGTCTGTGAGGTGCCCGCCAAAGCACATTCTATTAACAGGCTCAATTGTGATATTTATTTATTGCATATTTTATATTAGCTTGGCTTCTTTTATGTATGCTTACATTTTAAACAATGATAAAACATATCAACGAGTAAAAATAAAATAGAATCAACAAAGTAAAACAAAAATGTTAGAGTAGATAAAAATCAAAAAGTAGCCCTCCAGATTGTTTTATCCATTGTGGTAGCCCTTACTCACAAAAAGGTTGGAGACCCCTGTTGTAGATGTATTGTTTGTTCATGTTAGCATTATGCATTAACTGATACACAACCTTATTGTAAAGTGCTATCTCACATTTTCATTTAGATAACCAGTCCCTTGAAGGTAGTTTCTATTTCCTCCATTTGTAAACAAATAAACACACAAAAATGCATGTGCCACAACCGCAGTCCTACGACAAAACTCAGGCCTTTAAATCTCAGCAGACATATATCCACTTAAACTACAGTAAGAAACGACTGGTTCAAGAGAGAGAGAGCTGCATTCCCTCCATATTAAGCAGTCTGTCTGTGAACAGATTTCGCTCTATCTAAGCAGCAGAGAGCTGTTTGAATGTGATAGTTTCCTCCATGTAAATAGCCACTCCATCATCCTGGCTTCCAGCGTTCATTAATTAAAATGATTACCAAAGGCACAGTGCCGATTCAAGGGGCTCCTCACCTGTCAGTCTCTGCTAGAGCAGAGATACAGAGAAGATCAATCTGTCTGCAATACAACACCACGCTGGCCACCGCAATTAGTCGAGCAGCTGGAAACACGTTCGCAGGTTTCGCCGCCGTCCAGACACTGTGACAATACAGGCCTAATGAAGGCGAAGGATATGTGCGCGCAATCCGGCCGTCATCAATCCCAGCAGCCGAATCAGCGAGCGCATTCCACAAAGCAAGTGTTTTCATAGCAATAATGAATTATTCATCTATCTATTCATCCTGCAGGGGGATTTCTAATAGGAATTGTGCTAGTGCCTTCTCAAGACAACAACAATTACAAAACACAATAGGCCTTCGGATCGGCCCGCGACGCATGGGCGCAATTAGTAATTAGTACGCTCGTAAAAAAGCCATGACGGAAACAGACCCTTAAATGGCAGTGGGGTGCCTAAATGGCCTTAATGCATAAGCCGAAAGCAACACTTGAGACCTTCCTCCAAACACGCCTAATATATACCACATTTAGCGAGAATTTAACACGAGCGGGGACTTTAATAAGCGCCTGTAAGATGTAATTGAGGTCTTTCTTCTCACCCAGCACCAGTATAAGCGCTGGGTCGTCGGCTGTAAATCTGAACCGGTTTACCAACAGAGAAGATAAACGGGTGGCTGAGCGTAATGCGGTTTAATACAGATGGCGACCCATTCAGTTAACGAATAAGGGAAATGGATTGGGGAGCAAGCGGTAAACAGTGGGACAGGACGAATCAACAGAGAAGAGGGTCATGTTTTATAATCTCCTCTTTAAAGCTTCAATTGCGCTCCTAAATTGTAGGTTTGCATAAAACAAGCCACACTTCAAGTCTACTTGACTCAAGGGAGGTGTCATAATAAACAAAGCATTTAATTGGGCCATGTGTTAAGAATTTCAGCGTGTGTGTGTGTGTGTGTGTGTGCGTACGAGGGATTAATGAGGTGTTTTTTAGAAGTTGCTGTAACAGAGAGGTTGGCTTGAGCTGACACACTTCAGAAAAAGCATTGGGTCTCACACTCCCTGTGAGGGTTTTAGTACAAACACCGGACCTAGATTACACACGGGAACAACTATACCCACATATGCCCACTCAAAAAAAACAAGCCTGGAGGCTTGAGAACGTCTGGGTGCACACCTGTGAATAGTGTTTTGCAACATTACTGCAAAATCAAATTAGCAGACATTTAATTAGTCATAAAAAGTCTATATGTATATATATATACAAACAACATGACATTAATTTAAAAAAATCTGAATTTTACTAGGGGGTTTTCATATATATATTTTATGTCTCGGGGTTTTTTGTGTGTTTTTTGTGCCATTTCTGCTTTCATTCATCTCTGACTGACTGAGACATTTGTGTTCACAATCTGCAGTACTGGGAAAAACGTCAATAACGGAGATAACCCCTTTATTTTATATACTTCATACACTAGAAACTTTTTTATCTTTAACTGATATATTTACACTTTCAGAAAAAAAAGGTACAAGAGAGTAAAAAAATTGTTGTAACATTCAACATTACTGTTGAATGTTGCGATAATGATATTTCTTGCGACATATTATTTCCCTAGAGAAATGCTTTTTTTATTAGCACTTTTTTATCATTTAGATATGTAATTATCATCCTGAAATAAACAGGAAATACATATTCATCTGATGTAATTAAATCTAATTTAGGCAAAAAAAAAAAAAAAAAACAAACAAAAAAAACCTATTCAGACGTACTGTTCTTTTTAGGCCCAAGTTTGTTGCTGTAGTTTTCCTCGCTCATCTCTACTCCTGCCATATTTATTTTTCGCTCTCGCTCTAGGTTTAGCTTTGCGCCCGCGGTCTAGCCAATAGTATAACAGTACAAGACCTACTTGGTGGGTATTTAGTAATGCACCTTCTGATTGGTCAAATTTGGACAATCTAAGCATGTAACACACAAATGATATGACATGTAAAATAAATGTAACTTATCATATAGATATAGCATATACTGTTATTACGAAAACGATAATTTTTCAATATGTTGTGCAGCCCTACCTTTGAGGGACCAGTATGTACCTCTAAGGAACCAATATGCACCCTTTAGGTACTTATATGGATTTAACCATTGTTTGTCTAAAAATAAGCGTTTCTCTCCGTCTAAAGTGAAAGTGAAGACAGCGTCCGCGAGACGAGTCCACTATCGCCCCCTGCAGGCATTTGTTATAATACATACATAATGCTTTTATGCCACAAATGAAATGTGTTTGTTAACGTTGTTTAATGTAACTTGGTTTTAATGCTTTATTTGAACCAATTATTATTGCATCTTCGTTATTCTGTAATTTTAAATGCTACTGCTCACTTGGGTCTATTTTTATTACCCCAAAATAACAAATTACTTCATTATCAGTTAACAAAATAATTGTTAGGGCAAGTCCTTGATTAGTTAAAACATTTTTAAAATAATGTGATTTCAGTTTCTTATTCATTTATTTTATCATTGAGGATTTCTTAAAAAGTGTAAAAATATTGTCTCGTCTCGTGAACCCAATCTCGTGTTTCGTCTCGTCTCGTGGATTAAGTGTCTCGTCACACCCCTAATTTATTGGGTACCGTCAACTGTGTTCTTACGATCATTTATCAAAATATTTTCTTCATCATTTATCACAATACTTCCAAAATATTTTTTTCCTACTATGGAAGTCAATGGTCACTTACTGCTGTGTGTTTACCATCATTTCTCAAAATATCTTCTTTCGTGTTCATCAGAAAATAAGAAATTCATACAGGTTTAGAACAATATGAGGATGAGTAAATGATGACAGAATTTTCATTTTAAAGTGAACTATCGCTTTAACAGTGTCAACATCAAATGAAAATGAAACTTGAATTTACGCATAAACAGAACAAGGAAAAATTTGGGCAGTCAGAGAAAATGTAATTGACGTCTAACCATAGGCCCCAAAATAATAAAATAAAATAAATAAAACCAAACACCATGTAATCACTATTGACTTTGCTTACATGATAAAATATCATACATCCACAAAAACCAGGCCAAAACAATTTAACCAATTTTAATTTAATTTTGGCCAGAAGTGGGTACTCACAGCCGGACTATATGGGGTCTATAGTTAACGCTATCCCTTGATGGGAAATACTCGAGTAACTTTAGCATATCAGCTTATGGATTGAAACCCATTAAAAGAATATTGAAAGCGGCTATAAGAACGCAACATCATTTACCAAGAGCCCAAAATTCTCCTCCAAGAATGATGATGGTTTCTATCATCTCTAACTGTCTTTCATTTCAAAGCAATGTGTATGTGCAGGCGTGTGTATTTTGGCCTGATATTACACTTGAGTTCATTTCTGGCGCTAAGATTATGTAAATGACAATGATGTGACCTTTAGCATAACAAACAGAGCAGACAGGGCACAAGTTTCATACATCACTCCAGCACGAGGCACTTTAGAGACGACTCACGCTCATTTATAACCTTTTCCTGTGGATTAATGCGGTTACAGTCGGCGTGAACATATCTCTCTTTGTGGCTTTTTCATTAATGCCTGCGATTGCCGCCGCTCAAATTGCTCTTTCTCGCGGAGATTATTTTGTACGATTTGCATAAACCATGTGTTTATGAAAACTGAATGGATGAATTGTGTATTTGTCACGCAGAAGAAGGGCAAGTGAGGGTCTCTCCGTCAAAATGCCGCCGGTTGCAAGCGGGCTGAAATTAATCTGAGAGAGAGGGAATCAGAGTGACTGTCTCTGATTAAGGTGGAGATGTCCTATGCAGAGCTGGAGAAATAATCTGTGATACTCAGTGATGGTGGATGTTAATGTCTCCTCTAAAGGTAGACAAGGGGTCAAGAGCAGCACATGATAATAAAATGAGTGACAGAGAGCCTGTGTAACATGCTGGGAGAAAAACAAATGGCTTTACTTTGCATTTCACTTCTTTGTATTTATTCACACGAATCTTACAGTGGTCATTTAATTTGCATTTTATACATTCATCAGAGTTCAAGGTTCTTTCTACAATTACTTGGAGGATCCTAAAGGAGTTCAATGGTAATGAACTGTTCATATTCCGAGTCAACAAATATTATGGTATACCTGTACATTGCTTTAAAATTTTGTTGTTGTTATTGTGGAAATTACGTTGTGAAAATTACACATATCTTTTATAAGCTAATGTTACTCTGCTTCTGTGGATGTTAAGTATTATACTATGTATTTTTTGGAAGGATCTCTTGACATAAATGCAATATAATATACATATCTATATTAAAAGTGGTGTATAAAAACCTAACATACAGTAATGAACTGTATTGTTTTTATTACCTTATAATGAGTAGTTTTCATCTACATATACCACAGGTCCCCTTACATGGAAGTCGGCGTCATGTTTCTACAATAGCCCTAAAAAGACAAACTGTTCTATAGAGCATGATATGATACGTTTGAGAGATGACATGTTTGTCCTTTGGCGGCTACTGTAGCTTCACTATGCATTTCGAAACCAAGCGTGCCGCACAAGCTATGAAAAGTGAAGCCAAAATGTCTCAATCGCCCCCTAGTGACTGGTCCAAGTATAGTTCATAAACCCCGCCTCCCCCATGTTATTCAATGGGACTTGAGACCAACTAAACAATTTAATTACACTTCAATTATCTTTTTTCCGAAGTTGGTTTCTGTCATTTACTTTAGTTTTTACCACGCTGATGTAAATTCAAGTGTTTGTTTTTTTAAAAAAGTTTGTTTTTAGTTAGTTATTTAATGCTATAAAAACAGTGGTGTCACGTCATGATTGACAGCTGTGATATCGTGTGATACGCGCATTCTGCGAGAGCTAGAGTGGGGCCTTGATTTTGCGGCTTTACTTCATGCTCACTACTATGCACAAAATCGCTACTGCGCAGACCCAAGACACAAGATGTCAGCACTAGAGGTCGACCGATTTGCTTTTTCTCTGGCCGATGCCGATTTTTTAGAAATCAGGGCAGCCGATGGCCGATATGTTTGGCCGATTTTCTATATGTACATAATAATCAAAATGTTCTCATCATTATTAGCAGATATTTTAAATGCAAAAATGTCACTATTTAAGTCAAAGTATTTAAAAATATATGACTGGTCTTTCTGAAGAGTTTTACAACCTCCTCTGCACCATGCATTTATCAGACACAGATATTACCTGACACTCTGCTGTCATCATCTTTGATCAGTTTTTTACCATGGCTTTTATTGCTTTGTAGGATAAAATCCTTATTTGGTAGACCTGATAAAATATTTATTCATCATAAAGTTAACATAGTAAATGTTTATGGTTTTTAGTTGAGACTGTTATTTAGGGCAAATCTTTTTAAACACATTTACATTCTCATTTCTGAGACGCTATAAGTGACTGATTGTGCTGACAGTGACGTCTTGTGACTTTAGTGTTGGGACAGATCTGTTGTTTCAACCGTTCATTCAAACGAATCCGTTCAAAGGAGTCAGTTCGCGAATCGGACGCGCTGTGTTCTAATCCAGGCAGA
Organism: Paramisgurnus dabryanus; assembly: GCF_030506205.2. Classification (NCBI taxonomy): domain Eukaryota; kingdom Metazoa; phylum Chordata; class Actinopteri; order Cypriniformes; family Cobitidae; genus Paramisgurnus; species Paramisgurnus dabryanus. The sequence goes on along the minus strand of NC_133340.1, from coordinate 43,493,555 downwards.
GCAGTGCAAAACTGTAAACAAAGTCTTACTGTAACAACACGAAAAACATTTCCTCGGTGGATATGATTTGGTCTTCCGACCTTTCGCCATCGGGTCAGTTTTGTTTTGAGTTATAAAAGCAGGGAGACAGTTTAAAAACAGAAAGCGTGCGGGCGCGGCTCTTCTCTCTCTGTCACGCAAACAAAACTCATCATCACTCATTAATCACATGAAATGAGCCTAATCTTTGCACGGACAGTGCAACGCGAGACATAAGCCCGTTGCGCTGTTGTACTGGCTGCTTAATTTGCGCGATCCGCCATCATTTAGTAAAGCTGTTTGTGAACAAGGCATGGCTGCACACACACGAGACGGGAGCGAGCTGCTTGCAGCAAGAGGCAGGCAGCGTCACGAGTTCTAAAACAGCGCTTAGGTGCCCGCAGATGCGCCTGCCTATTAATCGGCCTAATTTTGCAGCAAAATCGGCCAAAGACGATTTTTTAAAATATGCCAAAAATCGGCCAATTAATCGGCCGGCCGATAAATCGGTCGACCTCTAGTCAGCACCGTATCGGGACACTGGCGGCTTCACTTTTCACCAATGGAAGAGAGCGATCGGGCGTTGTCCATCTTTTTTACAGTGTATGTTCGAAACTGAGGGGCGAGCTGTGGACTGAGCCAATGGTTTCAAATCAGTCTAATAAAATCTACAACGTAAACCTAAGGATAACTTTTTTTAATAATTACTCACCCTCATGTCGTCTTCATCTTCAGAACACAACTGAAGATATTTCCTAACATGAACCCCCATAGACAACAATGCAACTAACAACTTTCAAGGCCAAGAAAGGCAATAAAGACATCATTAAAATAGTCTACCGTGTAAAAATGTGGTTCACAGTGGTTCAATTACCATTTCATGATGAGATGAGAAAACATTTCGTGCTCAAAAAGGGAGTCTTCGACGCGTATTCACGAAAGTAGCTTATGCTTCATTTAAACACAACACCGGCGTTGTGCATCAGCCAAAGATACAGATATATAGATAGATATCAGGGCACAGAAAGCTCTCATGTCCCACAGATGAATGAGGGTTTTACGGGTCTGACATAATGGTGAGTGATTTTATTAAAAGCATACAATGTTTCATTATGTAGTTGCACAATTAAAGCGGAAAAACTGTTTGTCTAAAGCAATTTAGTACCCTTTCAAAAAGTAAAATTTTGTATCTAAAGAGTGCATATTAGTTCCTATAAGTGTTAATGTAAATGTTTGTACCAAATGTATACCTAAATGTTACATATACTTAGCTTTTTAAAAGGCACTGTTCCAGGAAGAGCTTTTGTACGTTTATTTCTGCGTGAACCTTTAGCCAATGATTTGCATTTTTTCGTCATCATGTACAGGAAGCTTAAACTTGTGGTTTAAAGGGGACAGAGAATGAAAAACCATTTTTACCTTGTCTTTGTTGAATAATGGTAGTCTACCCGCATTCACAAACATACAAAAATTGCTAAACATGCTAAACATCTCAGTCTCATAGAAATTCCTCTCTTAGAAATGTCAGCCAGAAAACGGCCCAATCTGAAAAACTGATGCTTATGACATCACAGGCATCTAACTGCCCCTCCACTTTAAAATAATTGGCTACATTTTTTGAGTGGCAGCAAAGTCAGCCAATCAGTAATGAGATTGCAAGTTAAGCCAGTAGGGGGAGCCAAATAGGTGCAAAACCACTTGTTTAAAATCCCCCACCCTAATAAAGCATCTGAGAAAGGTTTTTAGGAAGCTTCTAAGGCATTACAGACCCAAACAAATTTTTTTTTGTCTACATGTCACATCACAGAACAAGGATAAATACTTTGTTCAATCATTCTATGTCACCTTTAACTAGACGTGATGCAGAGACATGCGATAAAATGTATCTTTTCCATGTTAATAAGAGTTTTTCTCTTAACCAGCCGTGATGCAATGAAATGTCTTCTTTTTGATCTAGAAATGGTTAAGAAATGGTTTCTAGTGCTGCAATTTTGCGGCTGAAAGGTCCGCCTACACAGAGATCCCATTCAAGGAAAGTTCTGCGCATTATGAATAGTAATTATCAAACATATAGGAGGAGAGACTGATTAGATGTTTAAAACCAGAAATATATAACAAATCCCTCAAGATGCATCTCTGCATAACCTCATTCACACAGCACTTTGGTCCCAGAAAATACCCGTAACATTGGCAGACAAGCTTCTGTGTGAACACAAACACCCGTAAATGTTCTGGCACTACTACCCGAACGAGGAACTTGCATTGCCGTAAGATACCAGGAAAGCCCTCGGTGTGAATGAGCCGCATGAACAATGCCGTAAGGGGCGTGTGGTAGTGAGGACCCACGTGTCATTTGGCAACATGAAGTTATGGTTCAGCTCTTTAAAACCAGGGGTTTACATTCAGATTAACATTTACGACGAGAAATGTCAGCAAACTGGACTAAAGCAGATGTGAGGGAGCTCATCACTCTCCGCACTGAAGCGGAGATCAGTCAGCAGCATAAAAAATAGTGCGCCATACGCTCATATGAGCTTATAATAAACATAAATGCAAGCGCATCATCCCAAAAAGATATATCGTTCAGATCTGTAAATCGGGGGGTTTAAATAAACATAACATTCACGACGAGAAATATCTGCTAACTGGATTAAAGCCGAGATCAGGGATCTTGTCAAATATCCATTCTGAAGCAGAGATCATTCACCAGCATGACTGAACGGCGTGTCACATGCTCCTTTATAGTCTTATTATGAACAAAAATTGCACGCGAGTGGTTTGTGGAGAGAGAAGTAACTGATAACTTCAGACACTCAGAGAAAAAACTACCAAGTGCAGGACATTAAACACGTCACGTGTCTTTACAGGATATTTACTATATCTGTGTGAACGCACACACAAATTCCGGCAAATCACTGGCAGTGTGAATGAACCAAAAATCAAACGTTCCCGAAAAAATCCCGGATGCATTTTCCGTGTATTTTCTGTAATGTCTGTGTGAAAAGGGCTTATGTGTGTGCGCTCCTTAGCTGAAGTGCAAGAAAGCGGGAAAAAGAACATAACTGTTCTAAATGGCTGTTGTTTTGTAATTGATTGTGTCGCACTTCTCCCCTTTTTTCGCATTCAGAATGGACAGATAAATTGCCCATTGCTGGAATCTTGTTAGGATGCAGTGTTATGCATACTTACATCTAATATAAAGTCCTAAATCCACATTCTAAAACGATCAATACTACAAAATTACATAAATGTAACTTTGGGAATTTTGTTTACATTTTTTTAAACATACTTGAAATATGTTATATTGTACATCTTCAATGTTACCACATTTGGCCTCTATTTGCAAAAATGTAGGCCTACACCGACTTTTATCAACCAGTTTCTACACCCGGTTTATAAAGCTCCATCTTTTCTTGGCTTACAGGCTGCTATTCTTCATTTGTATTATTATTTACATATTAATATGTTATTCTAAAACTTTTCTTTGGTTATTCTCTTTGTCAAGGTCACCAAAAGGGCCAAGACAGACACTAAATACAGAGTGACTGCTACAGTACTGTGTAAAAAGACAAAAACATGTGAAAGAAGGGAGACATAGAACAAAACACCCAGTGAGAGGGAAAGTCTTAGAAGGGTAAAAGAAAAATATAGAAAGTGAAAGAGAATTATGAGAGAGGATGGGTAACTGATGCCCCATCATGCTTTGGAGCGGGAGCGCACATTTTATGTGTCCTCTCTTTCTGCTTTCGCTGCAAAAGCAAACCGCTGGGTCACAAAGATAAAGGAGATTTTTTGGTAAATGGCGAAAGTGTTGAAATAAATGACCCGACTGAAGCCGCGTGTAATTACTGCGGTCCAGAGAGTTACAATCTATCACAGTGGTGAGGAGGTGACAGAGTGCTAAAGGGTTAGTCAAAGGAGATAGCCTCTGACTAACTACTGCACCCGGGCAATCGATACTTTCCTGATGTTTTTCCCGGGGAGACACGAAGAGGGAGTGGGGCGAGAAAAGCCCTTAAAACTTCCCCGAATGGCTTTTCATTCAAATATTGATCAGGGCCTCCTATCGTGACCTCGCCCTGTCACGGCAGTATACTTTCTTAAGGGCATATGAAACTCATAAATCTGAGTTGCTACAAAGAAGCGTGTGTGTAATGCTGGAGCAGGGGCCTATTCGGTACTTTATAAAGGGACGTTCCATTATATGAGCCCCTCAGAGGGGATGATGGGAAGGCTTAAGGGATAGATAAGAGCACCTCAGTGTCCCCCACGTCAGCCCTGGGCCAAAGCTGAAGATAAAACACAAACAGCAAGGAAGACACATGGAAATGCTGACTCCTGGAAACTTGAAAAGAAAGAAAAAATGCAAACAAGCCATGATAGATAATTTAAAAATCAAAGACGCTCACATGTAACCAATTACAGACTATTAGACGTAAGTATGTGGCGCGTTTGCATTTCTTTTTCCAAATAATCCAACATTTCTTTAATTTCCCATTTGTTATCCATTTGGCATTTGTCTACCATCTTCACCAGAGCCAGTGAACAACATAAACCAGCACTAGCCATCAGCAAAACTAGCCTGGACTACTATGGAAATTTACAGAGTTCTTTACACTGTAAAAAAGTTACATTTTTTACTCAACTTGAGGTAACTAATCTTTTTAAGTTGCAGTAACTCAAAATTTTAAGGCAACTTGGTAACTTACTGTTTTTAGGTTGAATTAGGGTTGTTGCGGTGACAGAATTTTCCCACCGGTTAATCAGCGCGTGACAAACCCGGTGATACCGGTTTCACCGGGTGGGAGGGGCTTATAAATGCACAGAAGTGCGAATTTTACTTTCACTTTTGAATTAGATGAAACTGTTGTTTAAATTCAGCGGTTGCATACGCTGTGTTAAATCCTGTATGAATTTGCGTGCAAATACGAGTGCAACAGCTGGTTTAAGTGCTTGAGTCAATGTGCGCAGGTACTTCTGACAGAAACCCGCCAGTCCCAAGCAGAGCAACCGGCTATTCCTCCATAAAGCGCTGCTTGAATGATGGGTGTATTATTATTCTTAATGAAAAACACAACAACAAAATGATCTCGCCTATATTAAACATCATATATGTATATTATAACAAAACCGAGTAAGCACGCGGCTTCTGCCATCATCTGCTTGCTTCAGTCTGACAGGTCTGATGGTGGGCAAGTGATCTAACCGGTGAGAGGCTGAAGCACCGGTAATCACCGTTTCACCGATTATCGCAACAAGCCTAGGTTGAATCACACATCTTTTCTTAAAGGGCACCACTTGTCCGATTCATGATTTTTCATTTCCTTTGGTGTGTAAGTGTGTATTAGTACATGTTAACGATATGCAAAGGTACATACCCCAAAGTAAACGATGACGCGAGTTATCGTCTCCAACGTAAATCTCTTTACTAGAACTACAACAAACACACGGATTGTAGGAAATAGTTTACTTCCTGGGATTGGTGATGTAGACAAGACCGACATTATCATAATTCCTCCCGCTCTGGACTCTGTAAGTGAATTCCTGTCAGCATTGCATTGTGAGCGAATCTTTCAAACAGAAAAAATTCCGGCTGACGTCAGAGGTATTCAGATCAATCACAACAGATTAGCTGGCCAATCAGAGACTCAGAGCTTTCAAATCCATGTGTTTCAAGAAGAGAGTGAAATCTGGAGCTACACAAATGTACGGTATGTGGAAAATAATGCAGGGTTCCTATACAATTTTCATTTCAAAATTCCATACTTTTCCAGACTCAAACTTCCAGACTTCCCTACAGATTTTTCTGACCATATTTAACTTGTTCTGATAAACTGTTTTAAAATTCAACTGCTAACAAGTACATGTATGTTACATTCTAAATGTTTAGTATTGGTGTTTATGCCTTTTATTAGGATAGGAAAGTAGCTAGACAGGAAGTGAGATGGGCAGGATGGGGAAAAGTCAATGAGCCAGAACTCGAATTCGGGTCTCCCGAAGCACAACAGTGCTACATGGTGATGCACTTACCCACAATGCTATCGCCGCCGACAAGTATGTTACATTCTGAGTTAAAACCTCTATGAAGGCTATTATGTTAAATTTGTAAATTCGTTTTACGTATGTACAATTAACCAGAAAATTTGAAAATAGAGCTAAAATCAAATGACAATGCTTAACTGGTTGTTAGGTACACTGTCAGAAATAAAGGTACAAAACTGTACCTTTTCTGTCACTGGGGCTGTACCCTAAGTTTCTGTTTGGTACCTTTACAGGAATACCAAACAGAATATAATTTTTGGTAGATTACCGTACCTTAAGGACTTACATTGTTAGAAAAAAGTCAAAATATGTACCCTAACTGTCAGTGGGGCAACACCCTTTAAAAAGGTAATTGTATGGAACATTACGTACAGATATGTAAACATTTAGTACCAATATATACCTTTGAGATACTAATATGTATTTTTGAGGTACTAATAAGCTCTCTTTGACCCAAGCATGTACTTCTGAGGTACTAAAATGAAATCCTTAGGTGCAAAGCTGTACTTTTCGAAAAGGTACAGCCCTAGTGACAGAAAAGGTACAGTTCTGTACCTTTATTTCTGAGAGTGTACAGCAAACTTGAAAAGACTGTATAGGCCAATTATAAATAAAAAATTTAAAAATTAAATTCTATATTAAAATATTGCATTTTGTGACCTTAACGAACAAAATGTGTTATTATAAATTTACCCAAAAATGAAATTTCTATCATTATTTAGGCTCCTTACCCTCATGTCATTCTAAACTAGACTAGACTGATCCAATCGCCATGAAAAAACGATTGTATATATAATATATATTTATAATATACATTTAGAAATTCTTAATTTTATATTTAGAAAACGAAATAGGGACAATAGTCTGAAAACGTAAATATTTTTCCATACTCCGATTTATTTTTCCATACTCAAATCAAACTCCATACTTTTCCAAACCCTGTTTGAACCCTGATAATGTGTTTTTTAACCATAAAACACATGAACACATTATACCAAATACACAAAATAACATTGTTTTTAGCCCATAAAAGGTGGGTTGTTTTTAACCCATGATTGGGTCCAAAGGGGACAAATTAACCTAGTAGATATATTCGACCAAGTCATGGCATAGGCTAATTTATAACCCCACTTTTGGCTTTGTCCCATTTTGACCCAACCATGGATAGAAAATAACCCGGCATTGAAGTGTACCCATCACGCAAATAACAATTGCAGTACAGCAATTGACCAAAAATCATCAGTGTTAAACGTCAGCAGTTTCTATACATCCAGTGGAGTACTTGAAGTAACTGCTGAACTCTGGGAGTTCTGGAGTATGTGGAGTCTGTCATGCTAACATATGGACAACATCAGCTCTACAGGAGCCATTAATATGTCCTTCTCTGACACTTTGTTACTATTTCTTACAGTCCGGGCCACTGTAGTGTATATACAGTCAAAGCTAAATGTTTTCATTAGGACATATTTTAATCTAATTCCATAACGCAAAAGAACCCAGCAGCGAGAAGCCATATTCACATCATTTACGTAATATATCTCGAGGAATCTGCACTTGTCAAACGTTCACATGCTCTCTGGAGATTCACCGACTGGGAAGACATCACGAAACGTCAAGATGAAGGCATGGCAATCGGGACTACGCGAAAACCTCAGAAAAACAAGAGTGCGCTTGCCAGTCTCCCGTGGGTGATGGATTTTCTACATTACTAATCCGTGTTTACAGCTAACGTCTCGCACAGGAGTTTTCGCGTCTAGGTGCGATGTGCTGCTTGCGGTCTAACTAGTTTTGTTTGAAAGAGTTTGGGATTCCTTGGGAGAAAAAGCCATTTGTTTCCATCAAGGATGAAGGAGGGAGGGTAAAAACTGAGAAAAGCGAATAGAACAGCTGTTCTCTCTCTCTCTCTCTCTCTGGCCCACAGTCATGTGGGATGTTTGTACATGGTTTCTCAAGTGTTTATAGCCAAACCAAGCCATTAATGGTACTTGTTAAACAGCTTATGAAGAAATGTAAATAAAAGCAGGACCTGTATATGTTATGACAAACCGTAATCCGCTAAGTATTTTTTTCTTATCTTTGCCAGGACCATGTAGGCCAAGTTGATAAAATCATTTATATTTCGTCATGGAATAGCATGTCATAAGCTGTTGTAGATGATTTAATGTAGAGAAGATACAGTACTGACACTAGATCAGTGTTTCCCATTGCAGTTTAATTAAGCTTGCATAACACGACAACCTAAATCCACATTTAGATTTATGCATTTGGCAGACAATTTTATTTATAGTGACTACAGTGCAATGTATCAATTTAAAATATTAAACATCAATTTGTGTGTTCCCTGAGGATCTCATCAATGTCCTTTGTGCTGCTAACACCAAGCTAAGTTAACAGGAATTAAAAAAAATTGAAATCTAAAAAACTAAAAAGCTTTTAAAAAACGACACAAGCAATGTAAATTCATGCTCGTTCAGTGGGAAGTTTTTAGAATGGCTGGATCGCTGTTTACTCTTGACTGTGGATGTAGCTTTAGGAAGCGATGGTCAGAAACAACGGAGGCCCCCGAAGTTGAAAACGAGAATAACAGGACACTTGAGATTGCCTTGCTTAGACATACACATACCATCTAATAGTACATAACAGCAAGGCATTAAGCATCCATTTCCTACTTCGTAAAGCTCTGGTAGCATTAAGGAGTAAACAGAGGAAATAATACGACTTTACTGAGCATCCTGATCTCCTTTCTGAAAGACAGGATAAGAGCGGATCACATTGAGCTACAGTGGTTCTACCTTAGAGTCTGTGAAATAGCAGATTTTATAGATATAAGCTGTGTCCCAATTTGAAGGCTCTGACCTCAGAAGGGGAGCACTCAGTATTTGAAGGTCGCATCCTTCGAAGTCCATGAAGAGAACTGAAATTATACGGTCTAGCCTTCAGAGGACCAATAAGTTGCATCACCTGCTGCACACCCCACCCCAAGATGTTTCTGACTTATTGAAATAAATATGGAACCAAAAAAATATTAATTTATTTTAGAAAAGTTGACATGTTGATGTAGATCAAAACGCCGCCGCAAGAGTGCTTACTCGATCTAAAAAATATGACCACATTAGTCCAATTCTGGCATCTTTACACTGGCTATACATGTTAAAATACAATTTAAAATATTACTAATCACCTACAAAGCCTTAAATGGCCTAGCGCCCTCGTATATTAAAGAATTACTATCAGAAAAGAATTACTATCAGAATACAATCCACCACGTAAACTGTGATCACAAAATTATGGTCACTTAAATATCCCTAGAATATCAAAAGTGTCTAAAGGTGGTAGATCCTTTTCCTACTTAGCCCCTAAGCTCTGGAATGATTTACCAAATAATGTTCGAGTATCAGACACAGTCGATCAATTTAAAGCTAAACTTAAGACATTCTTCTTTAACAAAGCATTCACATAAAATGTCCAGTAATTGTACTTATCCCGCAATAGTTATTTTGTCTAGAACAAAGCACTCACATACCTCATATGGGTAATATACTATTGCCGCAATAGGTAGCCTGTCTGGAACCGAGCGTTTTTTACACCACAATACTGTATGACACTTGCGTTACATGCGAACGGCCCCTACGCTAATAGAATTCTGTTTTTATCTCCCTGTCTCGTCCTCGATAAAATATCCAGCCGTTACAGGCGCGCAGTGAATCTTGGGATAGCTTTGGATGTATAGGATCCATTCGTTCCATCCTTAGCAGCACAGAGAAATAAGGCGCATTTTGAGGCTTCATTTTAAGCAACACTCGCTTAAATTTGCTGTGACGCAATTGGTCTTAAGCAGGGTTCACATCAGACGCGGTAGAGGCGACAAGCGCAAGTGATTTACATGTTAAGTCAATGCAAAGATGCGAATTGGCATCCTGAGGCACGGTACATGTGGAAGGCGCAGCACGAAAGTCGCAGAATGTGCGGCGCGGGTGGCGCGTTCCGCACGAATTGAGCGTTGCCGTGGGAAACACGCAAGGTGAAAAATCTGAACTTTGCCGGATTTCTGCGCAGCATTAACCAATCAGGACCTTGCTGTAGTAATGACGTAATTACAGGAAGCAAGCGGAGTCTCAGTGGAGTCTCAGAAGCCCCTCCCATGACGCGAATTTCCACGTGAATGTCTCGAATAACTAGATTTTCATGTTTGAATGAAAGGAGTAAACTCAAATGTTCAAGCATCCAACAACTCGAGACTAGCACGTTTTTGCCGCCTCTACCGCGGCTGGTGTGAATGCACCATTAGAAAAGGTCCTTTGAAGGTCGCAGCCTTCACATCGAGACACAGCTATAGATTATACTGTATACTTTAAGTATAATTAAACATACAGATAGTTTACCCCAAAATGAAAATTATGCCATCATTTCCTCACACTTATATTGTTCTAAACCTGTACGCGTTTCTTTATTCTCTTGAACACAAAAAGGATATTTTGATAAGTGATGGTAAGCACATACATAACAGTAGTTGATGGTACCCACTGACTTCCATAGTATTCGATGGGTACCATGAACTGTGTGGTTACCATCTTTTATCAAAATAGCTTGTTTTGTGTTCAACAGAATAAAGAAACTCATACTGGTTTTGAACAAGATCAGGGGGTGCTATCCCTTTAAAGCATGCTACAGATATTAATATGTTAGTGATATCTGTACTGAACCACAAGTTAACAAAATGTATCCACATTTAACTACATTTACAAATCTACATTTATGTTACATTTATATATGTAACTGTCACACCACAAAACCTTTTAAGTAAACAACACTAAAGCTAAAATGACACACACACCACACACACACACACACACACACACACACACACACACACACACACACACACACACACACACGTGCTTGTGTGTGGGCTAACTTTGTCCATAACTTCCCTCTCATATGTAAACATAGGACATTAACTGCTGTACTTTAAACAGTATATATATAAACTCATGACAAACAATCAATTCACATCCAAAAGGCATTTTAAAATGAGCAGCTAACACGAAAGACTATTGAAAAGTCGGTTTGTAATGCAATGTAAAATCCTCAACTTCATTTAAAACTTTAACAGAAGGCATTTTGCACATTCATTTATAATAAGAGTAAAGGTTTTATGTCCTGATATTATTTTAAAAGAATACATGCAATATTTGTACTTGATTTTAAATTAATTTATTACTTTATTTGAAAATGATGAAAAACATATATAAATATTTGTATATACATTTCCATAATAGTCACGTGTAACAGTAATCAGTAACACAATGCACATAGGCTTACCTACTTTAGTATTCAGTAAACTACTCTGAAGTCACACACACAGTGTATTTCGGTAAAATGAGGTCTGTGGATGAGAGCCAGAGCACGGCAGGCTACATGCGTGATGGCGTGTGGTGGGATAGAGGTGACGGAGTGCTAGTGTAGATTTGGAGAGCGGTACAGCAGGGTGCTCTCATAACAGCCTGAGCATCATTAACCAGTAGGGATGATGTATGACTTATATTACCTGCACCAAATGTGATGATATTAATGAAGCATTTCAAATGGTACCAAACGAGAGCCTTATGTGAGTGCGTGTGTGTGTGAAAGAGAGAGGAGCATCTTTAAATGACTGAGGGGGAGAAGCTTTGTGCAAAATCTATTGTGCCATTTCATAGAATTTAAGACTCCCAAGAGAAAAGAATTGTTTGTGTGCGTATATGTACACATTCATGACAGAGAAAGATGTGTCCTTATTTTTAAAACATTGCATTCCTAATATTAGGATGTTTAAATAGCTGTCAATTAATTATTCTATTTTTGTTTTTGCAAGTCTGAAAAATGTCCAGTGGCAAATAAAGGCGACGTATATAAAATCGTTAAAAAACGTACTGTAGTTTAAATTTTTAATACGGTGCGTAAAAATATAATATTCAATGTGCAGATCTGCATACATGTAATTCACAAGCAACACTAAACAAAAATCCTTTTTTAATTTGTTTACTATTTTTATCCAGAATTTCTAAGCATTACAGTACACACTGCGTTCGCCTGCTCCTGATGGCCCTGGCACGGCATGACAAAGCACAGGATAAAATAGTAATGCTAATATTGATAGTTTGTCCATTACAGGTCAGCTAACTGTCCTCCGGAACAGTTACAAAGCTGTTAGTTTCGATTTCACAAGGCCGATCAATACGTGGGCATACTGTTTCAATTTTGCCTGCATTGATTTTCTCTATAACACCACAACCCTGCAGCATTCATCTCTCTGAAAGAAGGGAAGATTTGATTTACTGAAGAAAAATTGCAGTGCGCATCACAAAGGTTTCTGCCGGCGTGGGCTCGTGACACAGAAAAGATGGATGTCCCCAGGCAGGGGTACCTCCAGCCCTGAGGAGCTCCATTAGAGATCACTGGAGCTGCTGCTGAAAATGACTCGCATTAGAGGAGGGGAGAATAAGGAAGAGAGGTTGTGATGGTGGTAAAAGATAGAAAAGGATGAGAGAGGAGATAAGAGAAAGAAAGGATGACCAAAGAAAGATGTGGACAAACCTCAAAAATGCAAGGTTGTTCCTGCATCCCTGGTGAAACAGAATTATTTCTGCCAACACTTTACAATAAAAATGATACAAAATTTAACATTTAAAAAATACACTAAATAATCACTATGAAATTATTTAAGACCAAAATTTGTTTTGTAGCTACTGTTAAAGGTGCAGTGTGTAAATTTCAGCAGCATCTGCTGTAGCAGTGAGATTGTGAATTGCTCAGTCCACCATTTACTGAAACGCATGGAGAAGGTACGGTAGCTGCCACAGGAAAAACATGTCATTGTCGGAGACGACTTAATAAAAAAGTATGTCCGTTAAGGGCTTCTGTAGAAACATGGCGCCACAAAATGGGCGACTTCCATGTAAGGGGACCCTCGATGTATGTAGATAAAAACGTCTACTTTTAAAGCAACACTATGTGTTTTTTTTTACCTTTAAATAATGTCTCTAAAATTATTTCATTTATAGAACAACTTTTAACTGGCCAAATTGTACTGTTGCTGCAACCTGAGCAGCCTCCTAGCTGCTACAAGCACACTCTGAAAGTGGCGGTGGAGGGTAGGAAACACAGCCCCGCCCCTCCCCCTGCCTGCAAAAGAGTGTCTGATACCAGGCACTGTTGCGCTTTTCAACCACATGGGGGAGCTGTAAGTCATTTTTACATGAAAACTGCATAGTGTTGCTTTAATTAATAAAAAACTAGGGCCGGGAATTAACACATTAATTAAGATTAATTAATTACACAAAAAATAACGCATTAAACATTTTTTACGCATTTTAATCGCATTTATTTTAGCACCGCGGAACATTTCTCATTGGATGAGTTTCGGCATTAGTTTTAAAATGTGATTAATTTCGATTAATTAATTACAAAGCCTCTAATTAATTAGATTATTTTTTTTATCGAGTCCCGGCCCTAAAAAAACGTAACGGTTCATTATGTAAGGTCTTTATACACCACTAATAATATAATTTTGTATATTATATTGCATTTCTGTCCAAAGATCCTTCTAAAAGTTACACACTGCACCTTTAATAAACTTAAATTTCCCATAAAAATACTGCCATACTGAAGAAAGGCTGACAGAAATTAATTCCAGGACATATTTTAAGGTTATACACAAATCAAAAATAAAGGTACAAAAGCGTCAATGGAGGAGTACCCTTTAAAAAGGTCCTAATATGTAACATTTATGTACAAATATGTGCCTTTTAGGTAGCTTTGAACTACATTTGAAGTACTAATATGCACTCTTTGGGTACAAAGGTGTACCTTTTGAAAGGGTCCTGTCCCAGTGACAGCTTTAGCACCTTTATTTCTGAGAGTGTACGATAACAGGGTGAAACACAAAATATGTTTTATTTTTATATTAATGAATTTCTTTATGTGGTTAATTTTCACTACTTTAGTTCTACAGTAGGTTTATTTTATGTTATTTATTAGTTTATTTAACATCTAATAGTACTCATGATAAAATCATGAGATTTTTGTGTCTAAAATAAAGTAATGGAGCATCAAACGGGGAAAATTCCAGCCATTCAATTGTAGTTTAAACAACGCACGTTGTGGTAAACACTGCTTTGTTCATGTTTTACGCTTTGTCTATTCTTTCTTAATTTACTTTTATCTTCCTCATTTTCTTCCTGACAGCGTTCCAGGGCATGGAACTGCTATGCAGCAGAGTGAATTTCCATGCTACATTAGTCCTACCATCAGAATGCAATGAAGGAGAATATAAGAGGAAGACTCATTTGTCCTCCGAGACTCCCGCTCCTCCTCTTCCTCCATCATCTTTCTTTTCACACAGCCACTTTACTGGCGTGTCATCTACATGAAAGATCATCTATCTTTTGACCCAAATAAACATGACCGTATCCGACAAAACCAGCCAAAGGAAAGAAAAAAATGAACACTGTCAGTCGCCTCA